>NC_088315.1:17886718-18260884 GCF_910592395.1 Lineus longissimus
ACATTTTTGAACCCAAAACACCATAGATATAGTACACCACAGATGTAGTTTTTTACATGCAAACAGCATGGTTCTTCCTGTGTACTGCAAATTCACGGTCCCCTGTGACCTGATTAAACATTTTTGAACAAAAAACACCATAGATTAGTACACTATAGATAGTAATTACATATATGCATAGAGCATGGTTCTTCCTGTGTACTGCAAATTCACAGTCCCCTGTGACCTGATTAAACTTTTTCGAATAACAAACACCATAGATATAATACACTTTAGAAGTACTAATGCATACAACATGGTTGTTCCTGTGCACTGCAAATTCACAGTCCCCTGTGACCTGATTAAACATTTTTGAACCCAAAACACCATAGATATAGTTCACCACAGATGTAGTTTTTTACATGCATAGAGCATGGTTCTTCCTGTGTACTGCAAATTCACGGTCCCCTGTGACCTGATTAAACATTTTTGAACAACAAACACCATTAGTGCACTATAGATAGTACTTTACATCCATGCATAGAGCATGGTTCTTCCTGTGTACTGCAAATTCACAGTCCCCTGTGACCTGATTAAACTAACAGCATAGATATTGTACAATACAGATATTACTTTACGCATACAGCATGGTTCTTCCTGTGTACCGCAAATTCACAGTCCCCTGTGACCTGACTAAACTTTTTTGAACAACAAACAACAAACACCATACTCTGAGTCTGACTCTGAAAAGCGTTAAAAATAGGCTCTGCCACCAGTTATACACTAGTGTACCAGCATTCTATGAATTAGAATTCTTGTGCGGATAATTCTGGAAAATACATAATCATCCTCCATCACAAATGTTGTTGCTTCCATAGTAATTACTCTTGGGATGTCCATAAAAAAATTTGGAATGAACACTTGTATTTGACATGCTTTATTACTCTCATCAAGGCATTCCCCATTCATTGAGCAATTTACAATTACCACAGACGTGTATCACCAGTAGCATTGTCTAGTCACTGTAAAAATGTATTTTTTCGACATTCCTATTTTATTTGAATAGCATCGGGCATTTCAGTACGTGCACTGACAACTTGAATTGAAGTACATATTTGAATTATGCTGATTTACGGGGCATTTGCTTCAGAGAGAGACCTATGTGGAAATATATTTAGCTACCATCTGCAAAAATTAATAGATGCATGCCATTGTCTTTTCAAACTGACCACGATTTTCGGGAAATACACTAAAACACACTCTGCAAGACTCCTGAATCTGCACTCGAGACAGTAACAAAATGATTTCATCTTTAAAGCGACATGACATCAAATATTAAAATTCACTTCAAATGAAAAACCTTCCCGAGACGGTTCAACCTTCGGAGTAACTCAGGCTGAGTAGTGACATGGTAACAGCACTATCATATTGTTTGCGGAGTTTGGCAAACCAAGTAGATTTGGCACTCCAATCGGGAAACTCTTAAACGGGTGTTTACTCTTGAAGCCATGAATCTGGCCAGTTGTGAGGTGTTTACAGCAGTTCCCAGTCAAGTCAGAGTCAAGATTCTACTCAGAAGATATTCCCCTGCCATGGACGATCCTGTACATGCTTTCAGTACTAGTATAACAAGCAAGTTCCCTCTCCGCTCTGTAAGTTCATAGCAAGAGGTTAGGTAGTGAAAGTACGTTTATCCACAGCTTCCAGGCTCGAGTTACCTCTGATCTGCAGCTAATATCACACCTGCCCTTGAACCTGATCTATATAAACACTCCATACACAGAATGCTATCATTGGCATAAAAAAAGAGCACTGGATATATGGTCCATATGGATCTTGAAATTATGACTCTTCTCAAACCACGCTTTTCCTTGGCAGATCCTAGTTAAAGTGCTTCGTCATCTCAGGGTTTTCCGAAAGATGGTTAGGAGCAGCTACTGATAGTAATAAGCGCTCACAGAACCTTCAAACCCTAATGGAAACGAAGTCGGTACCTCAGAAAGGAATGCAGGGCAACGACGTTTTGGTAAAGAATCTAAAATTAAGTTTGATTCTTTAAATTGCTCTCCCACGGACATATCCCTGCTCAAGCACTTTGTCATGTCAGAGTCTTTTGGGGGATTTAAAGAAAGCATCTACTTAGCACCTTTTTTTTAAACCTTTGAACTCTAACAGGGAAGAACTCGGTATCCAGAAGGGATGCAGAGAAAAGACCTCTTGGTAAAGAGTCTAATGTTAGAATTGATTCGTATAAAGTGCTTGTTCACCGACAGTCCCTTGCTCAAAGTGCTTTGTCATGTCAGAGTCTTTCGAGGCGCTCACTTTTAACCTTCGAACTCCAAAGGGAAGGAACAAAGAGGCTTCAAGGGATTCAGAGCCACAACCTCTCGAGTCCATCTATGCCACCGTGGTACCTACTTTGCACTTGTCAAGACAACTTCTGAAACTTTTCAAGAAGAGCAACAACCCTGGATATCATAACAACAACATCACAACCTCACCAGAAGAGTGCAAGTCATTATATTCCGCCTCCAAACTGACCACTGAAGACCTCAACACCATCAGCACCACAAGTTAGGAATTTGGGAGAACGACCTTTGCCCCTGTAACACTGAGCCAATGACTGTCATCGACATCTGACAAAATTCTTTCCATCTGAGATTGACAACGCAGAAGACAGGGAAAAAATTCGAAAAAGTCTCAAAGGTGATTTGCTTCTGATTTCCAAACGAATGTGCACTTTTTGAAGAGCAAATAGATACCATCTCAGGGGTCCAGATTCCACGAATTCACCTGTAATGACTGTCAGACTTTGTTTTCGTTTTGTAAAAGGAGTTCATTTACCTGTTCTCTCGGTGCCTGAGATGAAGCAAAACTGAGAAGATGGTTAGAAGAAAAGCAGAGAAGTGTCTGTGCAGAAAATAGTGACTCTGCTCACAGGTATTTCAATTGCCTGGTTTACAAACCGTTTAATGTTAGTGTGTGAGCACCACAATTCCCCAAATTAGCGAGAAAATTTTCAAAATTCTTTTTAAAATTTGACATGAACGGATGATGGAACAACTTTTGCCAAGGGGTGAAATTCCCCGGTGACATTCTGGATTAATACCCTACCCTTTTGAAATGTATTGGCTGCAGTATAGAGCCCAAAGGGAATGACCCTATACTGGTACCCAGAACTGGTAAACCACTTTATTTGATTTGAATACTAGCTTCACGCCACATCCATGTCCAGTCCAAACTGACCTGGCCAGAGAATCTGGACACCCAAACTAAACTGAGGGGGAGGGGGGCATAACGACCCTAGACCTCCGTCTGCCAAGTTCAGAGACTGTAAATTTGTTTGCATAACAATTAAAGCTGAACGCACACCAAGATGAATATAAGCACGATCGATCGTCTCCAAGAGGTCCTTAAATTACGTTGTTTCCAAAATTGGCATCTAAAAGTCGAAGCAATTGCTCCAGGCGTTTTAATTCAAGGCATCGTCTCCATTTCGACTGAGACAATACGAAACAAACAAAACAAAACAATAGTTTTTCTACTAAAATGACATTGATATTAGGATTCGAAAAGACTTCTGTCTGCTTCCGGCATTAAAAGATCTCTGTATGCTACCAGCTGAAAAAGATTGCCGTCTGCTGCCAGCTTAAAGAAGACTTGAATGAGTTGTTTCACTTACCTATTTGTAGAAAAAGCTGTGCTACTGAAGTACCAGTAGAGGGAATGCTTGAGCTTAGTGGAGGCTGCAGAGCTTGCCTGTCTCCAGCACCTATAGAAAACCGCACTTGTGGACCACCTGCAACATGAGATTTGAAAGATTGTATCTCTGTATTCAAAAGATCTTAAAGATATGAAATCAAAATGTTAGATCGATCTGGAAAGTCACGAGGGATTCTGCGATTTTGGAGATGTTGGAGTAATAGAGGCAGTTGCTTTGATGGCTGTTAAGGGTCAGGCTGATGTTTCATTGAATGAAAGAGGAAACGGACTTTGATAAGAGGGTCACACAATATCCATCACGCAAGTCTAGCAGGATGAAACCTATCATTTGGGGCATTGATTTTCAGTAAAAAAACACACAACTTCATTGAATTTATCTGCAGATGTTCTGAAGATCTGGATATTATTAATCAGTAGAGGCACCAAACAATTTGAGGAAAATCAATCAACAAATATTTAACTTGGTCCCCCTGCCAAACTGAATTTAAGAGTCTGCCCTTGCTCCACCCAAAGAGGAGTTGATCCAATTCCATTCCTCTGTCTGCTGAAGGTGATTCACTGATCGTCAATACTGTAGATCAAGAAATATTTGCTGCCACTTTATTTCGTGGTTTCGTGACATTGCAACATCAGCATACATCTGATTAAGCATTTCGACAACGCTGTATTACAGTAATTCCAATTAGATTTTCATTTTCGCGGAAATGGATTTTAGCAATTATCTTTAAACGTGAAAAAACCACGTGAATATTTCCAGGTTTTTAATATACAGTTGCACCTCCCTTAGCGGACACCTCTCTACTAAGGACACTCATTTTGGTCCCAAATTGGTTGTTTCCATTCAATTTGACCTCTCTAATCAGGACACCTCTATTAAGGATAGCATGTCAGTCTGGAGGGTGTCCTTAATAGAGAAGTTCTACTGCAGTTCTCTGTCCATAACCATAACTTCCCGCTTGGCAACCGAGCAGACTCTCTGTAGCGGAAATGGTAGCGACGGCAACTGATTTATGTGTCTACCCGTCAAAATCACGCTCTACAGAAAAACAACTGTCCTTACCCGGGGGTGGCACTTGTATACATCCTAAAATATTTCCTATAAGCGTTTCTAGTTGATACGGAAGATTCTCTATATACACTGTGTAGATTAATCCCAAACAATTCTGAAAAGTACAAAAAGAGGTTAGACAAGTTTAGATACAGGATGTGACGGACGACAGGAAAAATTGTAAACAACATGACACGCTTTAATTCTTAATCTGAACTACATCTACATGAACTCAATCTAACTGCAGTTTCTTTTAGCAAATATTGAATTTATACCCAGTTCCATTAAACAAGAGGCCCAAGGGCCTGGCGCTCAGCTGAGTTGTTGCTGCGTTGTTCGTATATATTACATTACTCGTCAAACTCTACTAAACTAAGGACTCAAAGCCTAAGGATATTAGCTTCTGGATGTGTAACAGTGAATTACGGTAGACTGGCGCAATCTACTTCAAGCAAGCTCCACCCTTGCAATGTGTGCGCAAACAGATAACCTAACCTATATTGGACCATCAATTCTACACACAGCAACATGATTCATCCTCAGCTGTTACCATGATGATGATGATGATGATCCTTTTCGCAAATTGGTCGTCTTCTGTCTTTCTTCCATACTTCAGTGCCACCGGATGTAGTCTGCCCTTGTGGAGGGATCCTTTCAGCACCGGGACACAAGAATCCATGCGAATTGAATCACATGGAGAGACTAGCCCAATCACCCGCTTTTGGCTGGGTAGAAATGGGTAAATCTCGCAGACTGGACCTTAAACTCTAATGCCGACGTGTGAGGCCGGTCTGACAGATGAGTAAGTGGGGTCCACCTAATGCAGAAGGCACCAGTTTCCCTAACTAAAAGGGTAACATTAACAAAATGCTCTACCCAACTCTATTATTGCCTAAAGGCCTGTGTACACTAGTAAAATATTAGCAACATTTTTACATTTCCAGTTGCAACAAATGTTGCAAAAATGTTGCGTAGTGTGTACAGAGCAAAACGCGTCTTACAACATGTTGTAAAATTGTTGCAAATTAAATGCAATGCAATTCTTTGTTGCATGTTGTAAAAATGTTGCAAACTCTTCAGCCAATCAGAAATAGGATTTGCGTCATGTGATCTACCGGAGTTCATGTGACTTGAACAAGAAGCAGGTATAGCAACTCTCAAGTGAGTGTCTTGCTTCCTAGGGTGATGAAACCTTTTCTAGAAGTTTTTGTGTGACGGCTTGTCAGTCAGCCGCAACTCCTTTAGGCTGCGTATCCATAGGCTGTTCCGTGCCCTGCACAACATTCCCTTTTTACCGCCTGGCGCGCCACACGGACAATGAACCTTCGTTGGTGTTATTGATCGTTCCCATAGGTTATGCCGTGTCACATTGCGGGCATATATGCACTGTGGATTGGGAATATAGGCCCATATTGGGATTGAACATGTCCATTCTTTTGCGAGTGAACAACACGGAAGCAATGTCTGAGGCGAAATTAATTCAAGAGGTTCATCAACGGGAACTACTCTGGGACCCCGAAACTGATGATTATCATAACAAGCACGAACCTGTAATTTGTTGCTTAAGTCAGGTTTTATATACATGTACATGTCAATTTGATGTTGCAAGTGAAAATACAAGTTACTTGTATTTTCATTTTCAATATTCATAAGAAATTGTCTTCTGAAATAATGACAGCGTGCGGATAAACGCGATTGACCGCTGCGAAATGAGGACTACAAAGGCCTACCATGACCAAAAAGGAATATCCAATGGAGACTCAGGGCATAGTGCCAGGTCACAAGGCTGTTACGCCATAACGCCACACTACACAAGGGCATACCCTATGGATACGCGGCCTTAACAGGCAGTGGTATGCCCCATCATCCACCCTCATTTTGATCCAGGGCCTGGTCCATATTCTCTTTGGTTATTTCGCCGCCTCTTCCGTCTCTCAACAATGACAGCTAAAATTGCTGCAGAAGCACTCAAAACACATCTTCTCTCCTTGGAATCATCCATTTTCCCTCCAAAATACCTATTTCGCTTTGTTCCCACTAAAAAGTTTGCAACAATTTACCAACATGTTGTAAAAATGTTGCTAATTTGTTGCAATTTTGTTGCTAGTGAACACAGGGCCTTGAAGGGCTTGTTGCAAAATTGTTGTAAAAATGTTGGTAAAATGTTGGTAAAATGTTGCTAATATTTTACTAGTGTACACCCTGCTTAAGTCAAGTGAAACTCTTAACAAACCTTAGCAGAATGCCACCATTGAAATGTTGATAATAATGATAGCAAGTAAAAACTTTAAACAGATAGACTTGATTTTTTTAACCAACTGCCACATGCGGTTTTCTTTATTTAGTAAATTTTGAGGTAAGTATTACAGAATGAAATACTTGAATACTAGAATTGCCTGGCTCTTCTGATGATTGCACTGGTGAACACCGAAGTCGATGGGATGTGCAAAGTCATAGCTCGATCCTCTCTCTTGGTCATCTTTGAGATGTGGTCACCAAATATGTTCAAATGCAGCTGCAGATCATTCCTGTCCTGCAAAACATGATGAGGAGATAACATTTTAATTTTGATAGAATAGGTAAGCTAGCCAAGTTTTATATCAAATACAAGGCCAACAACAACTGATAAGGCGCTAGGGCCGAATGATCAAGGAAGTTCATTAATATGATTGGGAATACATTGTGATAAGAGTGATGAATCGGCCCCGTTTGAAGCATTGTGCTATGTACAGTGTGCAAGTGTCAGTGTGTATCATATCGCATTTATTGTTTGTTGACATTTCAAATCGCTGGCGTCGATCCTCAATTACACTGTTTATGTACATTGGCAACCTTACCCGATGATATCAGAACGATGTTTATTATTGTCTTGTTTATTCACATTAGTTCTGCTATGTGACAAGAGTTATTTGTTGAGAAATCCATGATTTAAAGCCGGACTTTGACATCGTTTCTCAGACCAACCAAGCTGCATTTCGCAGATCGTTTTTCAACGATCGTCGACGAACTATTTCAAATTAATCACATCCAATTAAACAATCCAAGCCTTCCTTAATGTCATCAACATGCAATAACACAACCAGCCAAATATTATCGCCTATGAAATTGTGAATTTAATGAGAACTTACCTCTGAATTGACAGAACGCGATCTATTCCATAGCATGGTCTCCTTACGTCTGAACTGCGCAGACTCGAGACGTGACGTTCGCTGCATGTGTGATTGGACGTGGGATAACTCGCGCGAAATTTAAAATGCTCTTCTTGGGGGTTGCTCACTAAATTGCGCCAGTAACACCACCTGGTGAGAAATTCATGAACTACGCCTATTGATAATGAAAGAGAAAGCTTTGCTCTATAAAATTAGATTTGATTCATGATCCCCAACTGAGAAATCAGCTGCTGGAAAAGTTTTTGGAAAATTTCGCTCGGTGCCACCTAGTGGCCAAACCGCTCATCCTGCCGGACCCACATTTGGTCTATTCAGGAGTCCTGAAGGGTCTCAACGCCTCAGAGGGAAAATCTATCGCCTATCCGCCATAGTTTTGAAACGTGCCTGTTTAACGGACAGACAGACAGACAGACAGACAGACAGACAGACAGACAGACAGACAGACAGACGGACACTCATTCTACCATTTACTCATATGAATAGCTCAGCTTTTCAGCTGAGCTAAAAATGGCACTGTACGAGGAACAAACCTAGAACGGCTTGGAAAAGTTATCAGTATTTCACTTCGCATGGCCTGTCCTTAGTCATGCTTTTTCTGATTCTTGCAAACTTGGTATTTTTCAATACTTCAGACTTTGAAGTTTAAGATGAAATAGAATATTTGGTTCAAATATTTCATTTTCTGTGCAAAATCATTTTTTTCTTGAAACGGAGTATAATCTATCTCTAAATATTGTAATGTACACTTATGATAGCTCTCTCAAAGTCAAAGCTTTCACACATAATCCAATGTTCTTTGTCAGTATTTCGCATGTGTGGTACGCACACACAATTTCAAAACGTCCCACATGTCAACAAAGACGTGATAAGCCACCAACAGCCCCCACATATCGGATGATGTCTTGATATTGTGCATGCGTGCTGCCCCAACAGACATTGGATTATGAGTGAAAGTCTCTGATCTTTTCTGAGCCATCAGACGTGCACATTACCATGTTAAGAACTAGACTATTACCAGGGGCTCTAGGAAAATTCGCCCCCTAGGAAAATTCATCCCTGGAAAATTCATCCCCTGGGAAAATTCGTCCCAAGAAAATTCGTACCCGAGAAAAATTCATCCCTGGAAAATTCGTCCCCCAGGAAAATTCGTCACCTAGAAAATTCATCACCTAAAAATTCGTCATCTAGAAAATTCGTCCCCGGAAAATTTGTCAGGATAGGTGGGGTGATAGATTGAAGTCCCTTGAGTAATGAACTTGCATTGGATTCCGCGCTACAGAAGTCTCCCACACCAAAATCACTTATTTCATAATCGTACCTACCCTAAATGTTTCAAAATAATCCAATCGTGAAATAAGCACCAGTGTTTTTGGTGCGTACAACAACGAGTGTTGAACCGGCGCATTCGGATCTTCACTTTCTTCATCTTGTTTCTTCGGCGTCCTGGCAACCAGTTCGTTGAAAGTGAGACAGGCGCAGTAATGGCGGTCGGCCTCGATGTCCGTTAAGACCGACACGAAGTAAGTTGGCTGCATCCGCTTGGTTGAAAGGGCCCATCCTCCGGGCTGGCAGAACTGAAACAAGATAAATGGGAACTTTTATTTAACATACTTGTAGACCCTCTGGAGAAATATCAAAGACGCTAGCTCTTCCAGATAAAAGTATAGCTTTTTTACCCTAACATTTTTAATTTTTTTTGTTTTTTATATTTTACTCTTTATTAACAACAGAACATACATATACAGGTACAACAATACAATGATACAAGAGTTGTTTTTATTTATTTTACAATCCTGCCCTGCCCTATTACCCCCGAACCACCCACCCACGCACACACCCACCCACTACCACCAATAACACCATCTTTCAGTCTGTCCTACTCAAATCTTGCTGTCCTATCCATATTTATGAGTATTTATCAGTCCAAGTTTTAAAGGAAATCGAATGTTGGGTCCCATTTTTTAGAAACATTTTTAATTTTGAAAATTCTTTTTGTGACAATTTGAAAATGTTGTTAAGAACCCCTTGTGACATACCTTGCATGCGTGTAAAAGTCGACCTATATTTTTTTAGCAACCAGTCCGGAACTTTGGAAGTGTTATCATAAAGTGATGATTTGCAAATATCGGATAACTTGAATCTTGAAATTGACAGTGCCTTGTCGCATTTTCTGTACAGCACGGTATATTCTAGTACGCCAAACTCCCACAGTGCCGAAATTAAAAAATATCAGACACTTGAATTGATCAATTGCCGCCATCTTGGATGTCGGCTACCTAAGATGATACTACGTTGTACAGTAGATCCTCTATTAGTGGACACCTCTCTATTAAGGACAACCTTTCTAATAAGGACACTAGTTTTGGTCCCAAATTGGTTGTTTCTATTCTATTTGACCTCTCTAATCAAGACACCTCTCTATCAAGGACAGCCTCTCTATTAAGGACACTAGTTTTGATCCCAAATTAGTTGTTTCTATTCAATTTGACCTCTCTAATCAGGACACCTCTCTATTATGGACAGCACTTGTCAGTCCCGAGGGTGTCCTTAATAGAGAGGTTCTACTGTACTAGTACTACAGGGTGGCCCAGAAAGCTTTCCCTTGCACGATAGAATTCTATTGTGTGTCCATTGTGCAAGGGAAAACATTTCTGGGCCACCCTGTAGAGGCATTGTAAGAAACGAAATCAGCGCCTCTAGTGTCAAGATCAGGCATTTCAGGCACAAAAAAATCAAAGATCCATTTTTTTTAGTACCATAGCAACACCATGAACACCCTCAATATTTTCATAATAATTGATGATATATAAATTGATGATTTTCATAAGCCCCAAGTTGTAACATTTCATTTGCTTCATTCGGTTCAGGCGCACTCTACTCCAGCCATTAGTTTTCAATTGTGCAGTTCATTGGATAGAGATAAGCAGGGGATTATCATATAATACTGCTCGGGATAAATATAAACTCATCGATTTCAGTATTGGTGAAAATATGACATTTACTCTGTTGCGAGTAGCTAAATGTCAGAGGATTAAGTGAGATTGTGTTGATGGCGACACAAAAAAACCTCTGATGCATGAGCTATTTTTAAATGGTCCTTGTTGAAATTTGCGTTCACTTCAATTTGAACGAGTTCTAACGGCTTAAGAATTTCAAGTTCTAGCCAAAATGGTGATGCCTCTGGTAAGCCTTAAAGTGATACTATGACGTGATTTACAACTTGGCGGAAATACGTCCGTTTTTAATTGTTGAGCACAAATGTAAAAAGCTCAAACTTTTTTCCATTTTTGATTAGATTTATTATAAAATCGCTGAATGTAAACTACCGGCACAGCGAAAATGTTCATGTTGTGACGTCATCAACGAAAACGGCATCGAAGCGAGCCGTCTGGGCGGGATTAAACCATCAATTTCTCGAAAATGTGCATTTCGATTTGAAAACCTTACCGATTTATGAGAAAGTGACGTAGTCATTTGTCAAAAACAGCTAAAACATTATATGGTGAAATTGGACACGAGTTACCCTTTAAAACTGGGGTAGTGATTTGTGACCAGTCACAGCAAAACCAGACGCATGTCGCTCTGACTGTCTGAGTTTGGCAGGTCGAGACCAACTGGTTGTTTATTTCATTGTTGTCTGCCTTTTGTGAAATCTGAGACTACAACCAATTTCTTCCATTATCTCCTGGTGTGGTAGGCTCATCTTCTGTACGACACCAGTCTCGTTTTGTCGTGACGAGTCACATTTGGCCAGCATGAACTCACCAGTTCTATGCCTTGCGTATGTGGACAGTCATCCCAATCTTTCTCGGGGAATTGTTGAAGAATTCTTCCAAAGCTTGCCCCACTCCCTGCAAAGAGAAAAGACAACACATGAGTCAAGGCACCAAAGACTGCAACCGCCAAATTTCTGTGGGCACTTTTTTGGCGCGGATTTCTTCACGAATAACCAGGATGTGTGAAAATAACTTTTGGCTGAAAAACCTGAAACAAAATGCCCTAATTTGCCAAACAAAGTATAATTTCAGTAAATTTTTGTGACTCGCAAAAAAGAGATGCGTTTGGGTTGAAATATTATTTCGCTCCAATCCTTTTGTCCCGGTATCATATATTTCTAAGTCCTCTGCACTTTACAGCACGAACCCTCATGCCTTTCCCCAGAGTTTGTTGCACTCTTGACGGCGGCCTAATTAGTAATCATTACATGGTTTTTCTGGAACTTATTACATTGTCTAGCAACGACCTACTACCACGGGACCAACAATGTGTAAGAGCGATCAGCAGATTTCTCAAGATACATTGTAATTTGTCCAAAAAGAAATTGTTGAGCGCAGACATGTACAAAGTTTACCACCAACTTATCGTTGGTCTAAAGAAATTGTCGAGTGCAGACATTACATATAAGGTAGAATGGGGTAATTGTAGCCCCTGCCTATGATATTGATTGATATCCCGATGCATCAAATAATGCAAGGGCTACAAATAAACCGGGGCTACAATTACCCCATTCTATCCTACAAAGTTTACCACCAACTTATCGTTGGTCTAAAGAAATTGTCGAGTGCAGACATTACATATAAGGAAGAATGGTGTAATTGTAGCCCCGGTTTAATTGTGGCCCCTGCCTACAATATTTATTGATATCCCCATGCATCAAAAAATGCAGGGGCTACAAATAAACCGGGGCTACAGTTACCCTATTCTACACTACAACATTTACCACCAACTTATCATCGGTCCAAAGAAATTGTTGAGCGAAGACAGGTAGGAAATTGACTAACTTATCGTAGCTATGACCCTATCCACAGAAACAGTCTTTGCAACTGATTAAAAAGATAAGTAAAAGTGATGAGCTCTGTTTTTGGGCAGGCTCAAAATTTGATGAGGGCGGTGACGACAACTATGAGATTAACTTCCGTTGACCTCATCTTGGTGAGGACAACACCGAGTACCCTACACACGTACCCTTTTAAAAATTGTTATTGACCTCACCACGCTTTTTACAAATCATACTGATACATTCATTTTTGCAATGACCTACTCCACTATCAACACAATGCGTACAAATTATCTGCCGATTTTTCTCCAGAGTGATTTCATAACTCTAACAAACGTATGACTGACACTAAACGTTCCTAATCAGACAAATTATTGGCAGTGAAACATTCACCCTGGAGAATCAGTTGCCCAGATTGCCGAGAATCTTATCAGGCCTTCCAACTTACTGAGCAGACTGCCCTGGGTAGTGCTATGTGACCCTGGAAGAATGGCTTCCTCATAAGAAAAACAGCCAAAATGTGTGCTCGTTGGGTAATTTTCCAAAATAAACTGTGTCCATCTGGTAATGTGGACGATATGTCATCATATGTGACCCGTCACAGCAAAACCAAGCACATGTCCCACAGAAGATGAGCCTAAATGACACCAGGAGATAATGAAAGAAATTAATGTGCTCATATTTCACAAAAGGCAGACAACAGTGAAATGAAAAAACAGTCCGTCTCAACCTGCCAAGCTCAGTGCGACATGCGCCTGGTTTTGCTGTGACGGGTGACATATGCACTCAATTTTGAGGTAAATCAACCGGCGGATTACTCCGTGAGTGTGGTGCACGCACAAAATCAATCCACGGCCATGCATGTTTTCCAATTTGTTTGCTATCCATAGGACAAATAAGCAGTGCATTTTTCTTTCCAGCTAATGCAAATCATGCTTGAAGAACCTTGCCAGATGAACACAACGATAATTCATTAAAAGACTCCAACAACACACTTTTACAACTTTTGAATAAATTTTGGTTAAAATTTATAATTCCTGATCAGAAATGATGTAGTTTGATCGCATTCAACTATCAATCAATTGAACAGTGACACTTATTTCATCAATTGATGAATTTAGGCCGTGAACGGGGATTGTAAACACGTTCCAAATTATTTCTGTTCCCAGGACATGCCAGCTCAGCAAACTGGAAGACCTGTCTGATCCTCGGCAAGCTGGAGAATTGTTGTAAGCTTGTTGCGGCCGTGATGATCAGGTGGCATCATTATCGACTCTGATGATAATTTCGTATTCATTGCCGCATCAGGAATGTCAAATGACTCGACAGTAAATAATAGACGGTCATCATCATAAACAATACGCCAAATAAAAGAAGAAAAGATATGAGGTAGGAGATATACATTATACCAAATATACACATAAAACATGCAAGTGTACATTTGTAATTACTTCATGTACACATGCACTACTGAAACAATGCATTGGTCATTATTCCTTAAAAACAGCTGATGAAACATAAAACAAGTGACAAACATGAATATTTGTATGCCGGTTCTATCAATTAATCAATCCTTTATAGGCCTACCCACAAAGAATTACGCACATTTTCCTAGAAAATCCGTCACAATTCCCAAAATCAATTTTTTACTCCTGATGACTACAAACAGGATGGTACCACTTCAAATTGGTTTCATGAGTGTTTTAATGGTCAGCCATGTTCGAGGGTAGATTAATGCCAATGATCTGGGCCTAGGCCTACCCCCAACACGCCATGGATTTTAGTACATGCAGCATTGACCTCCTCACCTAAAGAAATGCAATTCACTAAAGCAACAGGGGTCAGTCGATATCAACTGAATACCAACACACATGTCACAGGACAGCACAGTTCTCTTTTCTTTGCTTTATTTACCATTGAAAGATGTGCAACAGGTGCCAAGAACCTTTCCCTGATGAAACCATAGACTTCCAGAATTAACATATCTGCATAGAATAGAACTACCAGGAGCGATTTGAAAAGGTGAAGGCCTTTCCATTTTCTTGGGAAACTAGTATTAAAACAGACTAGCCCTCCCCCCCACCCCTCCAAGGTGAGTGACCGAGACTACATCTGACTGAAGGATACCTCATCGCGGGCCTTCCCTGAACTTGGCCCACAGCTGAAGCACTCTGTAGAGCAATTATGTCCAAAAGGCGAACAACAACACTAAAAGTACAATTAACTGCAAGGGATAGATTACAAGTTATTATATGTAGAGCTTAATAAGAGATTCTGAGGCTGAATTTTGGAAGTCTGAAGCAAAAACACAATTTGAAGAAGAACATTTTTTTGCACCAAAGGGTGGGGGTAGTATCCTCACCTCACAAGGGAGCTTGGCAGTTTCCTTGTGCCCCCTGGGTACCGCTTGGTGCCCCAAAATCTCCGCATCAATCAAGGCAATGACTTGATATATCAAACTATACAAGGCAAAGTGACTTGCCCTAGATTAGAAGTAGGCAGACACAGAGATAGTGACACACTGTGGCATCACAACAACCTCCCAATGATGACGATGGGAAACTCCACCCATGTCATCAATAAAAATTCAATTCCTCCCTATAGCGACAATTGGAAAGAGTTCAATTCGTTCAGATAGATCAATATGCTCTGTCTATCTGTCTACCGTCTATAAATAGCTATGACTGAGCGTGCACATAAACAGTACGCTGCACCAGATCAGGTGGGAACCGACTGAATGAATCGCTAACGGAATCAATATTTGTATGATGTGTACATGTATATGCTGCAGAGATGTGGAGATGGGCAGAGTACATGTATATATCTTAAGAAGTACATACAGCCGCAATGGCTAGGCAATGCAACAAAATAAATTCTATTCACAAGTAAGCCCATGCCTAGCTTCCTCCATCGTCATACAAACAAATTCATCTTGTCTGGGAGAGTGTATTTCAGATTATAGTCACCTTTCCTCCTGAAAATGTTTTGAAAACATTTCATTTGATTTTATGGTAACTAAATCGTGTTACTGTTACTGTTAGTGGTGGTGATCACATCAAGGGCTCCTGACTTGTCTGACCAGGAGTTTTATTTGTAGGTTTGTTAAGACCCTTCAAAGCAGCGCACTCAAATTGAAGCAGCCCACTCGATCTAGGAGCCTTAGGCTTAGACCCTGTCCCAAGATTTGCAGGGGCTGGGTAAGGTTTGACCTCTGGAGTGAGAAATGCTTTCCCCAAGCCAACTGCAAAGCTGGCGCTGTCACAAGTTTTTTCTGGCCTTTTTCGTGTGTCGGATGCATTTCGGCCAAAGCTGCCAAGGTTTTGAGTAGACCTATGTACCTTAAGCAACAGACTGATTCACAAACCAGTTTCTTCTACAGATGATTTAAGTCAGTGTACCAAGTGAAAATTTGCATGAGTGGCTGATACCTTGCGTAGAAGCAGGTAATCAAAGGTACAACGAGCAAACGCCATTCCATTCTAAAGATAGGCGGGGAGGAAACACGTAATCAGCTACAGATGGTAAACAGAACATATTTGCGGGATTTATTGGACCATTCCGCTTCATATACTGCCAGAGAAAATCTGCAGCTGATGCAATGTACATGTAGGCCTATATGTTCAATGAAATCTTCAAATCCTTTTGCCTCGTTTTTTCGTCTCATTCTGCTTCGGAGTGTTATAAAATGCATCCAAGTACACCCACCCACTTCCCATTCGTTCCAAGAGCCAGGGCTTTCCAAATATTTGCAGTCTGCTGGGTGATAGACTGAACCAATGGTATCTGGAAACCACCAGGTTGCCCCAGGGGGTGCCAGACTGCAGTCCCCACCAGTCCAAAATATTGCTTGTGATCTATCCCAAAATATTTGCAGTCTGCTGGGTGATAGACTGAACCACCGGTACCAGGACACCACAAGGTTGCACCAGGGGGTGCCAGACTGCAGTCCCCACCAGTCCAAAATATTGCTTGCGATCTATCCCAAAAAGTGTGTTTAGGGTGGTCGTTCATATCTTGCGCGGAATTATCGTAACATCTGGGTGGAGGCTAACAAACTTTGATACTGAAGTCAAGAGGTCCCCTTAGCCCTCGCATGCATACATTCAGTACAGCATACATTCCGCATGTGCAGTATTCTGCATGTTTTACATTTTAAAGCATGTTTAGTACATTCAACATGTACAGCACAAAAACCAAACAGTGTAAATTCATCTTTTGATTGAAGATATGATGAAGTTACCAAAAATCTTTTGAATTTCATCAGCTTTTCAATCATCCCTAATTGCTAGTCTCAAACTGTAGACTAACGTCAAAAATCTTCTGAATTTCATCAGCTTTTCGATCATCCCTAATTGCTAGTCTCAAGCTGTAGACTAACACCAAAAATCTTCTGAATTTCATCAGCTTTTCGATCATCCCTTGCTAGTCTCAAACTGTAGACTAACACCAAAAATCTTCTGAATTTCATCAGCTTTTCGATCATCCCTGATTGCTAGTCTCAAGCTGTAGACTAACACCAAAAATCTTCTGAATTTCATCAGCTTTTCGATCATCCCGGATTGCTAGTCTCAAGCTGTAGACTAACACAACTTGAACCATCCAATGCAACCCAAATCAATATTCTACCATCTAATCAATAGTCATCAATCAGGGGAGGCTGGATGCAGGTAACTGGTTGGAGCATTTTGAGATTCTCCATCATCAGTACCTTCAGTCTTGTAGCTGATTTACTGTAAAGAAGACTCGCAATGTATTTTACGTACATCCGACAGACATTTTTTTTGTGCATGAATTTTTCATCGTCACTAGTGTTTACTCATTACTATATTTACAGAGTTTTCTTCAGAAAGGTACTGAACAAGAAATGATTACAGTCTCTTCTTGAACATCTAACAAAAACATCCAAGGATTTCGAACCGAAAAAGTTCCATTTACTATAATGATATAAGCAGACTGTCGGGTGCCTAGCTGATCAAGGAGGGGGGCACCAGGAAACCACCCTAGGGGGCACCAGGCTGCTGACCCAGCAGCTTGGACTTTTCAGCCTCAAAATGTCTCTTGGGCTAACACATACAACCCACCCCTAAAACTAGTAAAAGTGAGTCTAGGGCTGTCACAATCCACATGTTTTTTCCATCGCAATTGTTCACAAAAAAACTTTACTCAATGTGATCGGCGGATCACCCCAGACCTGCAAGAGTTAAAATAAACAACCATGTCAATGCCTATTATTTTTTTTTAACTATACAGATGAAAATTCCAGTTCTAGTCCTCATCGCATTTGGAAGAACAGATTTATAAGTACCGGAACTTATTCCTAGAAAATGCAACAAGTTCGGATGTACATCTGCCTCAGATTCGGCCAACTGTCATAATAATTTTTTCGCAAAAGTAACGATGCATCCCTGACAAGTACATTTTAACCACTCAAGGTGAGCCTGAGTGCCAAAAACAATGATACTTTAAACCGAGGATCACATCAACAATTACTGTCATTGGCTTCATCTTTAAACTCAGATTGCCTATTGACCTTGATTGTGGATCATTCATTGCAACATGCGGAAAGACAAAGGGACCATCTCAACAAACACTGGTGCTTACAAATAGCAGTCCACTGTCTACAGCATAATTTGGGAGGGACACCCCCTGCTCTCTGTTTTTTCATTTGCGCATCACATTTGCACCAAAAATTGGGACTTTTTTGAATAACTTGATATTTTTTGTATATGTTGTCATGATAAACTTCTGAATTGATTGACCACCTCATGATAATGGTCTATGCAAAGATGATAGATTGGACCATTTTCAAGGCCAAGAAACCGCAAAATACTTCAGGGGGGTTTTAAACCCCTCTAAAAAATTTGAAGTAATTTTGGTCACCCTCATTAGCACACACAACATTTTTTAACTGTGTGTGTTTGGGGTAATTGGGATGCCTGAAATGATTCCCCATATTACCCCCTCACCTTCAGAAAAAGAGACTACATCATTTTTTCTTCTTCTAATTCATTTTCCAGATTGACAAACCCTCCCTGTACAATACTGGTGTATGTTTTTTGGCACCAGCACATTTTGAGATGGTCCCCAACTACCTCTTATGCTGTAATTATATGTACACAAGGAAATACACGGATGAGCACTTGTCCCGGTAATTCAAATATAATTGACTGCCAGCATCAGGACACCCTGACAATGAGGGGGAATTATCTTTAGTGGAGTATGACTGGAGAATAGCATGCAATTCGGATGATGTGCTACATGTAAAATAAAACAAAAGCCATGATGTACACGTACAGTAGAACCTCTCTAAAAGGACACCCTGGGCCTTGGGACTACTATTTTCACCCCTACTGAAAAGGCCAGCCAACTTTCGCATATAATGAGACACTCTTTACTTCCTAACTCCTACCTCTGATGCCAATGAATGCCATGCGCCTGGCGAGAAGGCAGTTTGTACCCTATATTTAACTAGGTGGCGGCTAACCAACCGGCCGCATCGGAAAGAGGTTACCATCAGACCTCGAACCTTCGACCTTACGTTCACGAGGCGAACGCCTTCACCACAAGGCCATTGCGATCGGTATATGAGTAAGACAACATCGCAGGAATCGTGTATGGTTTGCATTGCGCAAATATGGCAAAATAACACTCCCTTCTCAGTGTCTGAATCTGACCATAGATTTCTCAGATGGTCAGCCACACGATCGTCCACTTTATTTTTTTTCATTCAATCAATGTGCTAATTAAATCTGCAAATCATTGGCACACAATTTGAAATATCTTTACTTTACATGCACATGTATCTACTACTCTTACAATTACAGTGAAACCTCCCTTAGCAGACACCTCCCTATAAACAACAACTTCTCTATCAAAGACACTAGTTTTGGTCCCTAAGTGGTAGCTTCCGTTCAATTTCACCTCTTTAATCAGGACAACTCACTAATCAGGACAGTACTCGTCAGTCCTTAGGGTGTCCTTAATCAAATAGAGAGGTTCTACTGTACTTGTACTTCCTCTTACAATTACAAATACCTTGTTTGTTGAGAAAAAGAACCCAATATGACAGTGACTACTCTGACCCTGACACACATTTGAAGATTCCGATTATTAAAGTAACTATTGAAATAATTACACCCAATTACAATAGATTCAATGCATTGTGTTCCTCGTCATTGCTGAAGGTAATTACAATTATAAAAAATCTGTACATTATACCAACCATTAGGCTTTGGCAAGGAGGGTCTGGAATATTGCACAAAATAATGTCCGACGGCAGGATTCCCACAGGGGACATCCACCTACCCTACAGTCACTGCCTGACTGGATACATAACGTAGTATACTACAGTTTATTATGATGATGTGACACTGACAGTGACCAACAGACTGAGGTAACACTTGACATAGACAAGAGCTGAGACAGCACCGGCCAGTGGTGGCTGTTCACAGCCAAAACATGAAAACACACCAGAACGTAGAATTTCACAGAAGGTTGTTTGGGGGCTGATCAGTCATACATTTCACCTGGAACTAAGGATCACAGTGGCTTATTTCAATATTTGTCCGAAGTTTGCTCAGGTCTTCTGACATGTTCTGAGTTTGCGTATTTGTTTTGGCCCTGGTCCCTGCTTTGTCTTTGTTGAAGAGGTCCATAGCTGACATCACTTCTGTCAGAGGAAGTCGCATGAAAAAAAACTTGATAGGCGCAACGAACTAACAAACATGAGATATGCCACCACACTGTCGTTTGTTAGTCGCTGACGCTGGTTTATTGTGGCCATACATCACTACCTGCTGCTGCGGCCTGGTGCGATGTAAAATGACGTTGCACGATATAGATACCCTCAAAACCTGGCGGAGGAAGTCACTGCTGGCCACAACGAACAGACAGCAGTGACTTCCTCCGACTGGTGTGTTGGCCTAAGATTTAAGTGACTTTTGTTGTGTTGCATGTTCGATCTTGTGCATAATATCGCCAATTTTTGATAGGAATTAACGTCACGATGACGTAAATGGCAATATTACACACGAAGTGGCAATACAACAATATCGTGCAATGTTTCAACTTTACAACATCTGATCCGAGACGGCAGTCAGAAGATGAAGACAAGATAATTTTCCTATAGGCCCTAACCAGAAAAGACATCAAAAATGAGGAAACCATGCACATTTTTTAAGCAATGAGTCAATTAACCAGAAAAAACGCAGCAAATAAACTCACTGTTGTAGGTCAAAAACTGTTGATGAGGTACTTTCTGAAAGATTTCAGGGTTTCTTGTCCATGATGATGTACAAAAATGCATAATGTAGTGTATTGATGTACATGAAGCATTGCAAATGTACAGTGTCTGGATTCTCGAATTTTGGCAACCTCAGAAAATCGGCAGTGTTTGGGGTCGGATTTTACAGAGGATAAGCGGAATATCGGAAAACTGGATGTTCCAATGTACTTACTTTCTTTTTCATGGTCAAAACCTACGACCATGAAGTAGTCAGCCAAGCGGGACATGATATAATTCTCCTGTTTTCCCGTCTAGGGTACTCCAATCAAATTTTCAGGAGCCATCTTACAAACTTAAACCAGTCGTCTGCGCGGGTGCTCTGCGCATCTTCGAGACTGCTGCCATCTTTCCGTAGAAAAGTAACTGAAGTCACGCCCAGTTGTTTATCTGTTCCCCGCGAGACGTCAGCACCGTAGGATCTAATTCATCAATTAGACATAGTTCACATCTCTTGATTATGGTGGTCCTTGTTGGTGACAAGTAGGTGAGACAACACGTTTTATCATGGTGGTGAAGACAAAGAAGTTGACACAACCTGTCTTGATTATGGTGGTGATCAAATTCTGTCGTTTCCTGAACACTTAATTGTGCACGTGCTTTTATTTACAATTATTTCTATTTAAAGAAACACCAAGCCAATCAGAAATCGTGTTAACAAATTTGGTACTACAATGTTCAGCTAGCAGGAAATTTCGAAAATGGCTGTAAAAGGAAATTGTGAAATATTTTCAGGTTTTAAAACACACATTTTGTCATCCTGAGAATTAGGTGTTACTTCTGACGTGCAGTAACACCACATGTGCAGTCATTCTTGTGTCCTAGTTTTTATTTCCTTACAAGATTTTACTTGATGCCTTGGCGAATGATAATTGTCGACATTGGTTCCAACTTCCTGCATTAGTGTCTACACTGCAGACTGCAGTGAGTGTAACTGTAAGTCCAGTAAGTTTTCAAGTTGAATGATCATTACCTACGACAATTTGACAAAGTCACAAACCAGGGCCCAAAAACAGATGCTCACACTCAGAACATGTCAGAAGGCCTAAGCAAATTTCGGACAATGCCATTTTCGCATTTGCCACTGCGACCCTTTAACTTGTTCTGGCCAGGTGAGACGCATGACTCATTGTCATTGTCAACTGCTTGAAGGCTGAACTGGTCGCCAGGGGGGCCCAAGTCCAAAATAACTTCCTCATCCTGATCATGGACTCGCCATGGGATTCACTTGACTCCACCAATGTAAAGAACTTTTAGGCCCTGACTTGGCTCTTACCCAGAACACCTGTAGACTTTGATTCAACTCTAGTTACTCAACTTACTGTCTTGAGAAAAGAGGTTTTGAAATAATTTTGATTTCTTTTCAGTTATAAATTCTACAGGCTTTGACACTTTGAACACTTACCAATGACACTTTGATATCGGTGTCATCAAGATGGTGAATACACCAATTCCAAGTAGCGTCAAATCGGAGGCCAAAAAGGCAGCCAAGATCTTGCAGGATTTCACTTTCCCAAGTGCAAAGACAGGACCAGACAAAATCATTCCAGGTGAAGATCGTTCATAAATTGACTTGCCACTACAGTTATGCACCAATTGGGTTTAGTGGCCCAGTGAATCCGACTTCGGCGAGAGGCTGAGTCCACGCAAGCTACTCCTGTTTTTCACTTGGTGGGGTCTTAAACCTGCCCTGGCATAGATACCAGATACAAGGAACCTTGGTTTTAAGTCTCATTCGAAGGACGGTGAAGAGCCAGGAATTTTGGTTCCTCATGTTCCTTGAAAGCCACACTCTGGTTCATCCAGGAATACAATCCATTCCAGGCATCGAAGCCCGGCCCTTTTGCATGGTAGCTAGCATTATTAACCACTAGGCTATGAAACTCCCCCAGGACATTGTCTTACGACTCCTTATTCTTATTTCTCTGTTTCAGTATCATTGATCTTGAAAGCAAAGGGTCTTGCCATTCTGTCCGTTTTTAAGCTCGGTTTCCTTGTGACTGCAAGAGGAGGAAGTGGAATTGTCATCGCTAAACTTAATGATGGATGTAAGTACCATGTTATCACCTTCAGCGCCGAATCATGTAGATCTACGCGGCCCAAATTCCCCCTCTTTGTGCTGGTTATCGGAGTCGCTTGGACCATCGCCATCTTCAGGGCAAGGTAGGAACTACATGGCCCAAATCCCCTCTTTGAGCTGGTTATCGGAGTCTCGGACTTCATGAAAGAACTACACCATCGCCATCTTCAGGGCAAGGTAGGAACTACGTGGCCCAAATCCCCCTCTGAGCTGGTTATCGGAGTATCATCGACTTCATGAAAGAACTACGCCATCTTCAGGGCAAGGTAGGAACTATGTGGCCCAAATCTCCTCTTTGAGCTGGTTATCGGAGTCTCATGGACTTCATGAACTACGCCTTCGTCATCTTCAGGGCAAGTCAGGAACTGAAAAGACCAAACCATTGAATAACAAAATAAATCTGTTCCGACACCAGGAATTTTAAGGGGGTCAAGGGTGTTGGAAAAGAGGGTCATTTTGGTCATTTTTGGTCATTTTTCAACCAAAAAATAAAATATAGTAAAGGAATGTAGCTAACATAACTCTATTGATTCAAGAAGACCTTGTCTTGGAGAAGTTACTGCAAAAGACCTTATGCAGCCATCTCTTATACTTTTTTTTCTGGGGGTCTGAAAAGGGGGTGTTGGGGGGTGAAACACCGGCGTTGAAGGTGTCAAGCCTGACAATGTTTATGCTTTTATAAAGTTCAACAACCATTTTTGATTATAAACTGTCAGCATAGATATATTAATTTTCACAAGAGTTATACAGTGGAACCTCCTTTAGCGTACACCTCTCTATTAAGGACACCCTCTCTATTAAGGACAGCACTTTTCAGTCTCGAGGGGATGTCCTTAATAGAGAGGTTCTACTGCACAAGTATTATCACTAGTTATGTGCTCTTTTTTCTAGCATGGTCACCGCCGTCAGCCATTGGGCTTGCTGGACTTGGAGGTGGATTCGAAATTGGAGCCGAGGTATTTATCATTCAGTCAGTTGTTAGCGTCCACAGATGTACTTGAGTATTTGCTTGCTTGCCCTGGCATACATAGACCATGACGAAATACCGCAAGGGACCACGATGCATTTAGCATTCATTTAGTACAGTGAGACCACCCTTGGCAGACACCTCCCTGTTAAGGATGCCCTCTCAATTAGGGACACTAGTTTAGGTCCCAAATTGGTTGTTTCCATTCAATTTGACCTCTTTGATCAGGATACCTCTCTATTAAGGACACTTGTCAGTCCAGAGGGTGTCCCTAATAGAGAATTTCTGATGTACATACCCAACATATTAAGGGGAGAGGGCATTTGTAAATTTGAGGTCGATTTTCCTGAACGTGTTGGGCATGAGATTGAAAATATGATTTGATCGTTTTCATTTACTATAAATGTCACTTAATAGTATGAAAAGTAAAGATATTCAGGTTAGAATTAACAGTCAATTTATTTTTACATTATCAAATTACATTTGTACAAAAAAACTGATTTCATTGAAAATTTTATCAAGTATGACTTAACGCATAGCCATCTGATTATCATAATCGATAACTGGAGTACTGATCATGATGCCAAAACAAAGTCGATTTAACAATTTTGATTGCATATTTCTCCAAAATGCCTCAAAATGCTTTGTTATTATCGATGCATTTGCGACCTACAGCTTAACACAGCAGCTGCAACTGTGGCAAACTTGAGTTTCTGAATATAGGCCGCCAAGAAACGTCAATAACTTTTCCCGATGTCCCTTTAGGTAACAGATTTCGTCATCATTCTCAACACCCAATCAGCAGTTGACGCTTTTTCGAAAGGCGGCAACCTCACCCTTGGAGGAAACTTCACGGTCGCTGCAGGACCGTTGGGTCGTAATGTTGAGGCTGACGTATCTGTGAAAAGTCCCGCCGCAATTTATTCCTACTCGAAGACGAAGGGCCTATTCGCTGGGATCTCGATCGAGGGAAGTGGCTTGATTGAGAGGAAGGATGCAAATAAGAAGTAAGTTTGGCTAAGTTACCGTCATTCACTTAAAGGCCTACGCCGTTCGTTGAAAATGTTGAATTTGTAATTGAATTTGAAAATTTGCAATTTCATTAAATACATACTAAATTTAAATTTGAGCGTTGCCTTTCTGTAGACTGATATACAAATACTATAAGTAAAAAGTTTCTACAAATTCGTATTCAAAATAACTGCACTACGGCATCGTGTATTAGTGGATTTCTATCTGACTGGACTACAAGTAATTATGAACAGTGAACCCCTTTAAAACCGAGGTTCCTTGTATCTGGCGTCTATGCCATGGCCGGTTAAAGACCCCACCAAGTGAAAATTGTGAGTAGCTTGCGTGGACTCAACCTCTCGCCGAAGTCGAATTCACTAGGCCACGAAACCCAATTGGCGCATAACCGTAGTGGCACGCATAAACGCTCATCCCGCCTTGGAGGAGGAATACTCCCTGGAGAAAATCACCTCCAAGTGCAGAGCAAACTCTGAAGAAGAAGATTAGGAACATGGACAAACTGAGAGAGGTCTAATGTTGTTCAAATATTACAATGTATTTCAAAAGAAAACATCAAAACATCGCTTTGACTAAAAATGTTGCAATAAAGGTCCTGTTATATTTTTCCACAGATTCTATGGTGAAGACGTCAGGGCCTTTCAGATCCTCCAAGGCCTGGTAGACAGACCTCCCGGTTGTGATCCATTGTATAACGTCCTTGAAAAACAGGCGGAAATTGCTGCCGGGATCGTTGCCGATAAAGTCAAGAAGAAAGCTGAGGAAACTGCGCGCAAGTCTTCCGAGTCTGGCTTTCTGTCGAGGTTTGACTTTAAGGTAAGAAAGTACTCGGGGAACTTTTAGACCAAGAATAAACAGAAACTGCTTTTGTGTGCAGTGACATGTTCGTCATTCCAGTGGTCTCGGTAAAGCAAAAATGTTTTCCTGAGCTCAGGCTGCAGCGCAATTGGTAGGCTGCTGTGGCTCAAATGTTACGTCCTGAATCACTTCATATCATATTCATGCCCTCATGATCCTCATGCCCTCATGCCCTCGTGATCCTCATGCCCTCATGATCCTCATGCCCTCATGTATCCTCATGCCCTCATGATCCTCATGCCCCCATGATCCTTATGCCCTCATGATCCTCATGCCCTCATAATCCTCATGCCCTCATGATCCTCATGCCCTCATGCCCTCATGATCCTCCATTTTCAGAATGCTAGTTTCGGTGGCTCAAAAAAAAGAAAGAGTTCAACGCACTCCCTCCGCGATCGTTCTCCGCCGACGCCAGATGAACGTAGACGGCCGTCCTACGATGTCGATCGCGTTGTTACCAAACCAGCTAATACCCGTGGACGATCCTTGGGAACCAATTCAAGTGGAAAATCGTTTTCTGTCTACGACACACGAGGCGCGAAACCAAAAATCAAATCCACCCAAAGTTTCAAACGTCCAGGTAATGAAACCGCTGTTGTCACCCTAAGTACCCAGTTTTCGGCGTCAGAACTTTACGGCAAATAACTTTGGAGGCGGTCGTAGAATTTTTTACTTGCACTTCAGCCAGCTGACCCACTTTTGTGACCTACTTAAAAACTATAAGCTTTAAGATAGTCATATTTGGTGTCAAGTTGTACCTTATGAAATGTTTGCTTGAAGTGTACAGCTTGATTCTACTGCTTCTTTCAGTTCCACTTGTACACCCTGCTGAGCTGACTACCCGTTATGGATTTGCGGATTTTGTACGGATTTTAGCCAAAGAACAACAGTCAGCAGGGTTTCCGCCAGAGGGGGGATGGGGGGATTCATCCCCCTGAAATATTTCAAGGGGGGTATCCCCCCCTTAATTTTGGGCACTAAAGTTTGTCATACTGTCAAATGAGTAATTTTCATGATTTGATATGTAAAATAAGAGCATTTGGGAGCCAACTGTAGCGGTTTTAGGGCCAAAAACCGTCTCAGGAGGGGTCATATACCCTTTTTAAGAAAAAAAAAATTTTTTTTGCTCCCTCAAATTTAATCCTGGCGGAAACCCTGGTCAGTGAAATGAACAACCAGTGCGACATGCGCCTGGTTTAACTGTCACATATTGCAAAAACAATACCAATGCTTTATTTGTTGTCTTTCAGCCCCGAAGTCCCACATTGATCCCTGGGCTAGTGCCAAACAAAAGATAAACAAAGTCCGAGCCCTTCATAATTATACTGCTGATCTGCCGTGTGATTTATCCTTCAATAGCGGTAAGATCAATTTCAAAAATTGGTTTTTAGCTCAGCTGACAAGCTGAGCTATTCATATGAGTAAATGGTAGAATGAATGTCCGTTTGTCTGTCTGTCTGTCTGTCTGTCTGTCTGTCCGTTAAACAGGCACGTTTCAAAAGTATGGCGGATAGGCGATAGATTTTCCCTATAAGCCATTTAGACCCTTCAGGACTCCTGAATAGACCAAGTGTGGGTCCGGCAGGATTAACAGTTTGGCCACCAGGGGGCAAAAAGCCTAAATCACAAAACAATTTTTTGGCGCTTTATTCAAGCAGATAGAAGCTTGAAATAAAGTTGAAAAGGACCGCATGCATGTAGGTCTTGAAACTACTAAGAGTAGTTTTGATTGATACTACCAGTTGGCGTTACTGAGCCAAAATCTGTGTTGACCTAGTTTAAGCTTGATTTGAATTTCCCGCTCTTGTATGACTCTGAAGGTTGTGGGTTCCAATCCCACTTCGGGTCAATTTTTTTTTTTTTTTAATTTTTACTTTTTTCACTTGTAAATACATTTTCTTTACTTTTTTGAATAATTTGGTGGGCGGCCATCTTGGTTTTTTTTCTATTTTAAAGCCTTTGCTGTATCCAGAGTGACATGAATTTTATGGTTGGTGTACAATAAGTCTCCTTTACATGATATCACATGGGCTTTCTATTTGACCTACTTTTCAAGGTCAGCCTGGCTCAGGCACTTAGATTTGACTAATAAGTGGCATATTTGTCACCATTTAAAAGTCTTTTTACTTTGGTATGTTTGCCTGATATATTGACAAAACTGAGGTTGAAAGAGATCTATCGGGTACTTTCCATGTTCATATATTTCAGCTGAGCGCCAGGCCCTTGGGCCTCTTGTTAGTTTTGTTATCATGTGAAATATCACATGATTCTCTTAAAGGGGGACTACATGCAGGAGCAGGGGGTTAAATTGGCCATCTTCAGGTGACTAATACGCACAGTGAGGACACTGGGTCTTGTTTGATTCACCACTAGATAGGGTAGGATGGGGTAATTGTAGCCCCTGTTTAATTGTAGCCCCTGCATTGTTTGATTCATGGGGATATAAATCAATATCATAGGCAGGGGCTACAATTACCCCAGTTTTGACGTATTTTGAGATGAGAGAGACCCCTTCGCGCGTTATATCGCCATTTACAACATGACGGTAATTGACATTAAAAAGTGGCGATATTACACACAATCTTTCCAGGACGTGGTGATTTGAAATAACGTTAGAGATTTGTCTTTGGGCTAGCTGTTGGAATTTCCCTTTCTGATTTCAGGTGACGTTATCGTCGTCTTGACGATGACAGAGAAGCAGGACGATTGGTGGGAAGGTGAAGTCCACGGAAAGAGGGGAATATTCCCAGCGAACTTCACAATGGTCATAAAGTGATTAAAGGGGGAAGAAAGGCAGGAGCATGGGGTTAAATTCACCACCTTTGGGTGACTAATATACACAGTAAGGGCACTTGGTCATGTTGGATTCAGCACTATATATATTCCTCATACAAACGTGAAAGATGTTGACATACTGCGAGATGGGAGAGACCCCTATTGGTACTTTCGTGTAACTTAATCTTGCCTACCTAACTGGCGTATATTGCCATGGTGTTATTTCACGCTGCATGGCCCATGGACAAAGGCCTTGTGCACACACATAAAATGCTAATGAGGTGTAGACAGTTAGTGGTTCGAAGAAGAAATAAGTAGGCCTACAGTAGAACCTCTCTATCAAGGACACCCCTGGTACTTACAAACGGTGTCCTTAATAGAGCGGTGTCCTGATTGCAGAGGTCAAATCCAATGGAAGTGACCTATTTGGAACCAAATGCATTGTCCCTATTAGAGGTGTCCTTATTAGAGAGGTGTCCGCTAAGGGAGGTTCCACTGTACCTGACAATAGGATATCCCATATTTGGTGAAAAAGTCAGGAGGTCTGCCCCAGTTTTTTGACAAGTGCTGTCAAAGTGTCGAGTGTCTGACTGGTAGGGGGGCCGAGTTTATATCGACCGCTGCATTACCTGAAGTATTATCCCATTCTCTAGATTAATTATTTCAGAGACGTGAACAACTATAGCCTAAATATTGTACAAAATGTCCATATAATAATTATTTATGCAAGACAATTTTACAGACAGCTGAATCCCTTGGTCTTATACTCTGCTTAAAGTGATACTATGATGTGATTTACAACTTTGCGGAAATACGTCCGTTTTTTATTGTTGATCACAAATGTAAAGCTCAAATTTTCCATTTTTGATTAGATATATCATAAAATCGCTGTTTTAATCGAATGTAAACCACCGCGACCACGAAAATGTTCATGTTGTGACGTCATCAACGAAAACGTCGTCGGCGTAGCGCAACTTCAACGGCATCGAAGCGAGCCGTCTGGGCGGGATTAAAACCATCAATTTCTAGAAAATGTGCATTTCGATTCGAAAACCTTACCGATTTATGAGAAAGTGACGTAGTCATTTGTCAAAAACAGCTAAAACATTATACGGTGAAATTTGACACGAGTTACCCATTAAATATAAATGTATGGTATCAAGAATAAATAAAGTCTTTATCAATTCATGATGGTATAAACAGCCCTAAATCTTGATAAAGATGCAAAAACCTTGATGGTCAAGAAGGTTTTTCTCGGCATGAGAAAGAATATAGAAATTGCGAAATGAAATGTATGCTTATAGACAATGTAAGTCCAAGCTTTTGAGCTATTATATATATGTATATATGTTTGTTTATTTCGTACAAAATTACATGTAATATAAACAAAATGAAATAAAACATTATTTCTGTGATAAATATTTCATTTTCGTTTGCTTACTTGGGGTCCAGAGACAATGCACATGCAGACACAACACAGCTTCAGCTTCAAGGATGGGTTACCATGGACATGTCCAGGGGCAGAGTTGGCATTCACTGGGTACCTGGGAATCGCCACTGGGAGCCCAGTGTGGATGATGGGTTACCTTGAAAACAACCTTTGGATTCCGAGACCCAATTTCCTAATCTGATTTCTGCCGTATTTCCTTACTCCACTTCCTTATTTAGTCCTCCTCGTGCCTAAGGCTTCAATTTTCAATCTCCACCCTGTCTGGTGGGCAGCCTGTCTGTGGACGTTTCCCCAGGTCAGACCAGGTTGCCTCGTCTCCTTTTCTACTGAACAGCACCAGGTCTCTTTTCCCGTCGTCTGTCCAATGGAGTGCTATCCTTGGAGTGTGCCAGGTGGCATTCAGCACACATGCCCCAGGCACCTCCAGCAACGTCTTTGAACCATTTTGGCGATTGGTGGGCACCCTGTTCTTGGAGTCTACGTTGCTGATCCTGTTTGGCCAAATGGAGTGCTATCCTTGGAGTGTGCCAGGTGGCATTCGGCACACATGTCCCAGGCACCTCCAGCAACGTCTTTGAACCATTTTGGCGATTGGTGGGCACCCTGTTCTTGGAGCGAGTCTACGTTGCTGATCCTGTTTGGCCAAATGGAGTGCTATCCTTGGAGTGTGCCAGGTGGCATTCGGCACACATGTCCCAGGCACCTCCAGCAACGTCTTTGAACCATTTTGGCGATTGGTGGGCACCCTGTTCTTGGAGCGAGTCTACGTTGCTGATCCTGTTTGGCCAAATGGAGTGCTATCCTTGGAGTGTGCCAGGTGGCATTCAGCACACATGCCCCAGGCACCTCCAGCAACGTCTTTGAACCATTTTGGCGATTGGTGGGCACCCTGTTCTTGGAGCGAGTCTATGTTGCTGATCCTGTTTGGCCAAATGGAGTGCTATCCTTGGAGTGTGCCAGGTGGCATTCGGCACACATGTCCCAGGCACCTCCAGCAACGTCTTTGAACCATTTTGGCGATTGGTGGGCACCCTGTTCTTTGGAGCAAGTCTACATTGCTGATCCTGTTGTGCCAAAAGATCCTGTAGATTTTGCCCAACTGGGTGAACTAATTCCTCCAAAGTGTCAAGCACATTATCCAAGACAAGGGACTTGGCCCTCCGTGGTCAAGCATGATAAGCAACCAGGGATAGGGTTCCAGTCCGATCATCGTCCAAAATGGCAAGAATCTATGGGTCAACCTTTGTATTGCAAGACGAGAGACCTGGTTCAAATATGATTTCCGGCACAACTGGTGCGAACCCATACAGGTCCAACCTTGACATTCAAATACAAATTTCTAACTTCCAATGACGTAGGCCTTTAAGAAATTTCATCAACAGAACAAAACAAAGACATAATTTAGTTATCGAGTCACATATATAATTTAAAGAGAATAATACAGAGATCTAAATGTTCCGACCAGATATATACAAGCTTTTATGTTACAAGTATTTCTAAACGTGATTTAACAAATAAAATGGTATCTTTAAGCAGTATGGGGTGCGACCTATGGGGTGCAACCTATGGGGTGTAACCTATGGGGTGCAGCCTATGGGGTGCAACCTATGGGGTGCAACCTATGGGGTGCAACCTATGGGGTGCAACCTATGGGCCCAGAGTCAAACATCACAAAACAAAGACACCTAACAAACATTTATTTGCATCCATTTCAACTTGATTTTGCAGGGAACTCATATTCCAAGAGGAATACAAATGCATCATAGCCAAAACAAAATTCACTTCAACATTTTTTACACAATTTTTTACATTCGTAGAGTACATCTTTTAAAGGGAAAACTTGTGAGTGGGATTCACCTGGCCAGGTGGGTAATACCTCCGATTGCCACCAGGGGCCGCCACATGTATTATCACACTAAGGCTAATATTACTCTCCCTGATAATGATTTCCACCAGTTTTTGACATGGCTTGTGAATTTCAGACAGGCCGATGGTTACACACCACCTAGTGCATCCTTTACTGCAGTTTAATGAGTTTTCAATTATCCCGTTTGGAGAAGTCATTGTCTTCCAGGAAGCCATTTTTGTATGACAAACCAACATATCTCATGCCAAAGTTGTCCCTTTAAGTGTAAAAGTGAATCTACATTCCATTTGGTGGACACAACTCTTCAGAGGCTGGGTATTTGCGGATGCGAAGGACCCCTTTTAGAAAAAAAGTTATCAAGATTGAGACAGGCCCCGGACCTGAAATACGTTTTCAAAATTGACGACCCTCTCTTTAGAAATCCTGGCGCGGCCTGGGGAAATAACGTTATTTCCTCCTGGCGCCACCTATGATCCTTTTAATCAGTTGAAATGGACACCGTAGAACGTGACATTTTATGCAGTTAGAGTTGTCACAACTGGGCAAAGCGTAGACCGACAAAGACGATATCACCAATGGTGTCAAATACTGTCACCCGAAAAAATTTCTGTTTGCGTTTTAGTTTTGCATTCCGACATAATCGGGAAAATAAACAAGCACAGAACGAAACTTTGTTCAGACATTTAATATGCATTATGGTTCTGGTAGTTCTCCAAAATATATACCTGCAATATGTTAAGTTTTACAGTAAAAGGTTGGGACTGAAAATTATTTAAACTGGCCGCAAACTTTTTCTGGGTTGCAGTATAAAACAATGTTTCGATCTTTCGGATATCGCTAACGCGACAGATGCATTTACCAATTGGATATTTGACCCGTCACAACAAAAGGGGGCGCATGTCGCTCAGAAGATGAGCCTTATTGACACCAGGAGATAATGGAAGAAATCGATTTCACAAAAGGCAGACACTAGTGAAATGAACAACCAGTCGGAGTCTCAACCTGCCAAGCTCAGAGCGACATGCTCTGTTTTAGCTGTGACGAGTCACATGACATTGGTGAAGTCACCGCACGCTGTTTGATACGTCTCTTTGTAACTTCGGTCCCAGATATGATGATGGTGCGGTTTGAGAAGTCTCGCGCAAACCGGATATTACCTAAAAAGCCTATCTCTTTCAATGAAAAGACTGCGTTGCGCTCAACTGCAAATCATGCATAACCAGGTGGTCACGAGGCAGTGTGTTCTTTGAAGGAGATTGCGTTATAGGACTTGTCGGTTACGCATGAGACTTCCCAATCTGTACCATCGTCACATCCGGACCTGAAGTTCCGAATTGACGTATATGGAGCAATGTCTACCGCAAATGTCATAACATCTATGATGCCACACATGGTATCGCCACATAGATACATGTATATTGCACGAGCGGTAAAATCTACCGACCGACTAGCTTCTGGTACCATTACATATAAAAGAGGGTTGTTTGGAAAATCCATTATTGCAACCATTTGATGACATTTAAGAAACCCAAATGCGTTGTAGGTTTCTGATATGAACGAAGCATAATTTACCTTAAAGGGTGAGATAGGAAGGAGCCATTTGGGGCAGATTGAATAAGATCAAGTAACCAATAGGTGGCTCTACTATAGCAGAGTGCATCAAGACTATTTAAGCTTGTAGTGAGAGGATTCAGATGTTCACTCAGACACCAGATCTGGCTCCCTTGCCCCTCTTATAAGTCACTAGGAGACCACCAGTCTGACCCCTGACTACTGCCAAGTCGTATGAACAACACGATGAGGTTGAAACATGCCCCTGCCGGAAGCAACCACGCTGTGAAGGTGTTGATCCAAAGAGGGGGAGCGGGCGCACCAGACAACACCCCTATTCATGAAAAATCTTTGACCGTAAAATTTTGGAACACACCAGGAACTTTGATAATAAATGGAGTGCAGCCCCCTCTTTTTTCTGCACCTTGATCCACCCCTGCTTTGGTGTAGCGAGTTATCAAAACGCACACAAAGCACCGAAAGTTTTTCACCTATTTTTCTGGGTGGTAATCAAGAGGCACAATACTTAAAGGCCTACTAAAAATGATTGACCAAGCAGCTGACTATTTGACTCTGTTTGCAAGCTCTAAATTGCATCATTTAAAGGAGAAGTGGCTAGATAATGCTGGGCCGGTACATAGATTATTCAGCTTCTCGGTAGAGGGAACTCCACATATTCATCAACAGTTTGACACTGCTCCTTTAAATCAATGACAAAACAAGAAAGACACGAGCTCACAGCGCAGACAGAAAGTGTAATAGACTAACATGAGCATATAGCATAAACATGGGGCACACGGAATGGTACATTTTAAGAGGTAGAGCAATTTGACAATATCACAATGGTTCAAGGGTTATATTGACCTACTGACCCTTTTGCTGTGAGCAACGTGCACAGCACGTCATGAAAATGTCCCGTCAGGTACGGATGACGTGAGTAGCACGTCTTTCTTCTATATTATGCTACCAAATGTTCTTGGCCAATAGCGTAACTCGATTCACATCATGTGATTTCAAGTCATCACATCGTATCGGATCCAAAAAAGCAATAACGGATCCAAAAAAATGTCGTAACGGATCCTAAAAGGTTTTAATCCAATCAAAATGAAGTTTACAAATGATCTTGGATGGTCGTCGGTAGTTACGTTTAAGAAACAAATTTGCCATCAATTCAAACACAAGATGGCTGCCACTTCAAGATTTGCAATGGAATTTTGTATCATAAATTTCAATGCTGTTTACATTTTGTATATTTCATTAAAAACAAATTGTTTCATTATTTTCCTTTGGATTGATTTCTTTGCCAAGACATTTGGTTGCATAATATAGCAAATAGTGGATGTTTAAGGTCGTCCAATATGGAATGATCGGACTCCCAAACATCCACTATTTGTATAATAAACAGCATGTCATTTCATCAGTACTGGACTTCACCCTGTCTAAACATGCTCTACCCATTCAGGGAACATTAATTTGAACCAAACACTACAGATGGCAGCATTTTGAATAGCGTTTTCAACTCAGATAGATGTCAGCACTGGCAGCCACTGCACAGCACTTGGTGGTGCTGGCCGAAAGTGGCACCCACAGCAAAAGGGTTAACTGTAACCGGAAATATTTGCCCTGATATTGTAGCTACTATATAGTTTGCGGTTATGTGAAGAAAAAAAAACAGACTGTGGCATAGCTTAATTCTTGCACTGGCAGACGAAGTCCAATGCCTGTATCCTACCAGGTTTTATTGCATTTCTGCACGAATCTCGGAACCCAACTTTTTGGCCTCCCAAGAACCGTAAATCCGTCAAAATCGGAAGACTACCATGTCTGTACACTGTGATGCATCTGGACTTTGGAAAGGACCAGTCCCTATATTGCTTTGCATCTGGACTTGGCAAGAAACCAGTGGGTTGTTATACTGTGGTGGTAGGACAAGAGAAAGTGGTTGTATTGCAATGTATCTGAACTTTGCCAAAAGGGGCCAGTTGTAATATGTGATCCGTCACAGCAAAAGCAGGCGCATGTCGCTCTGAGCTTGGCAGGTTGAGACGGACAGTCTGTTAATTTCTCTATTGTCTGCCTTTTGTGAAATATGACCACATCGATTTCTTCCATTATCTCCTGGTGTCATCTAGGCTCATCTTCTGTGCGACATGCGCCTGGTTCTGCTGTGGTGGGTCTCATATTTAGAACTTGGCCAAAAATAGACCAGTTGTTATATTGTGGTTTATCTGGACTTTGAAAATAATGACCCACTTCTTTATATTTTGATGCATTGCCGGTACAAATTGCCGGGCGAATTTGTCCCATCAAGCTTGATGGTCCAAATTCGCCCGGCTTGTTAAAAGCTCGGCTTTGTCGTGGTGTACGCGCAAATGGATCGGCAATTAGCTAGTTAGATGGTTCGGCTCCAGGTGGCGCTTTCGAAATGGCGCTTTCTGCTTATTGTTTGCGCGCCATATGTTGCCGGATTTTATAACTAGCTGCAGTGCTGGTGTACACGCTTGGTGGATTTTCGATGGTGCGGCATTGGTTCGCGAACCAAGATTGGTGGTCCATTTTCAGGTGGTGTATGTGCGGCTATTGATGACATCTGGACTTTAAACCGGACAAGCTGTTATAACGCAATGCATCTGGAGTTTGAAAAGGGACCAGATGTTATAATGAGATGCATAGACACAGTTGACAAAGATTCGAACGTATCCGCAATAAAAAATTTGGACCATCTCAAAATGGTTTATTTTCAAAAAGTGTTGGATTTCCCTTGACAAAGACACATATAAGAGAATTGACACACTAAGACATAGACGCGCGCTGGATAATCAACATTTAACACGACACAAGCCCACATACTCCTTCAGGGAATTTAAGTCCGATTTGTGGTTGCGAGAAATTGGAACAAAATTGCAGAATAATGTAGTACAGTAGAACCTCTCTATTGAGGACGCCCTCGGGACTGACAAATGAGAGATGTCCTGATTAGAGAGGTCAAATTGAATGGAAACAGCCAATTTTGGAACAAAACTAGTGTCCTTAATAGATAGGTATCCGCTAAGGGAGGTTCCACTGCATTATGAATACACAGTTTCCATAATTTATGCATGTTTATCATTAAAGGAAGAGTGTCTCTTTGGCTGGGTTTGCAGTTTGGATAATAAAACGATTCTCATATAAACTCTTTACTAAGGACATCGGTTTTGGTCCAAAACCTGTCATTTCCATTCAAATTGACCTCTCTAATCAGGACACCTCTCTAACAAGGACCACACTGGTCAATCCCACTGGTGTCCTTAAAGGCCTACACCGTTTGTAAAAAATTGCAATTGAATTTGAAAATTTACAATTGCGGAAATACATACTGTATATAAAATGTCAAGATTTCCATTGTGTACAATGATATACAAACACTATACATACCAAGTTTCAGCAAACTTGCATGCATGATAACAGCACTACGGCATTGTGTTAGAATGCATTTCTATTTTCCTGACCCATGCTTAAATAAGAACGGCGTACCCCTTTAAGAGACGTTCTACTGCACTTTTGGATGCATATCTGTGGAATTCTGTAACAAAGATTTTTTTCTTCAATTTCTGCGACCACAACATCGATTCAACTGCGTATAATTTTTTTCAAATTCAGATCTTTAAATTGAAATTTTCCTTTTTTTTTCGTTTTCCGAACAGCGTACCCCTTTAAGAGATGTTCTACTGCACTTTTGGATGCATATCTGTGGAATTCTGTAACAAAGATTTTTTTTTCAATTTCTGCGACCACAACATCGATTTAACTGCGTACCGAGCTTCTCCCCTAAATCACAGGTGGTAACATTTGGAATTCAACAAGTGTATAAATGCAACTATAAATGCAAAGAACTAGGCCTTCTTACGTCGATGACCCGCATACAAATCGTCAAATTCACAAAACCTACTTCGTAAGAATCCCCTGTGCTGCTAAGTGCAAGAAATGGTCAAAAAGCCTTTAAAATGTTTACCAAATACCTCAATCAATGGTTACATAGGGCTACATCAGAAGCTACATCATCGTCTAACCCCATCAAGCCGCCCCAAAGTTGCCTTAATGTCCGCTCTCTCACCGAGAGGACACCAGTCGGCAGCTACTCCCCGACCATATAAAAAGGTGTATCCAGGATAAAAATTTATTCAAACATTTCATGATTGTCTTCACTGGCATTTCACTCTCCCTCCCCATAAGATCTTTTTGTCTTTTCAGTTTTACACCCAAATTATGAAACAGCCACACACCCTACCAGAATCAGAACAGGCAACTTCATACCAGTCATAGGAAGCCGCTTAGAGCCACATAAAAACAGATACAAACAAAAGATTGTTGCATGTTTATTGTGCCTATATTGGTGTCTGCCAGAAATTTGTTTTGAGGGCAAGTTTAGGGAGGAAGGCGCAAAAAATATTTAGAAAAAAACATTTAAAATCTTTTTAATCAAAATTTTTTTAATTAATCAATTTTTTTAAATTTCAGACTTTTAAATTTTAATTTTCCAACCGATTTTCATCAAAACGTCAGAATTCACATTTATTGGTCCGAAAAGCAACAAAATTATTTTTGCTCAATTTTTTAAAGGGCACGTATCCTTAATTTTTTTAAAGGGTTAGGTGGCACATACCCTCCAATTGAGTTGTTTAGGCTCCAAGTGTCCACCTTTGATTGATTAGATGTCAGCAATGGCCAAATCTAAATTTTAAAATGCCCAGGGAACTCTTAACTTATTTACAACATGTTTAATCTGAATGAGTCTCTTCCTTAAAAAATGACACAGTGATTCCAATTCAATCGACAATTTACTCCAGAAAGGAGATCGTTTCTAAGCTCACGTACCCACCCTGGAGAAGCAGTTACCCAGATTGCCCAGAATCGAGCAGGCCTTCCAACTTCCCGAGCTAGCCTGTCCTGGGGAAGGAGAATTTTTTTCAATAATGTGGAAAATTATGTTGTTGGAGTGTTCTAACTATTGAATAAAGCTGTGTTCACTTGGTAATATATTCAATTGTCCAAGTAACTAGATCGACATGTTATTTTGGTAAATTTACCACTGAGCGTACATTTTGGCCGTTCGTTTCGGAGGCAGACGTTTTCCCAGGCCTCTTCCAGGCACCACTGCTCTGTAAGTTGGGGCACCTGCCTTGAATTCACACTATACTCGGCAAGTTGGGGAATCGATTCTTCTTGGCGATACTGAGAACTATTTTAACATACAAGCATAATCCAGTGCAGCAGGCAGTAGACGACTGCTGCAGGTGACGTGCGTTCAACATTTTTTTTGGCGCATCCCGTAGGACCTGTTTCTCTCACCCAGTGGAATACAGTGCATCATACATCATATCCCATATTGAAAATCCAATCCAGGACTTGTTCCAGTAGAATCGCATCTTGATGAGCACTGAGCTGAGAAGGACCCAATGGCTCTCGGGATTTCTACCAGAGATCTGAATTTGAGGGGACACAAATCTTTTCCTAAACATTTTTTTCTTCTTTGGAACAATCTCAAAATTGCTTTGATGCCAACAAAAGTAAATCTATTAAGTTTGGGGGAGGGGTTCGCATTTTTGAACTGTCCATTTAATTTTGAAAAACTTTTGGCATCATTCATTTTTTTGGGGTTCAAAATCAGGCAAAAACCTGTCCTGAAATGTTTTTTCTCCTAAAAACAAATCCCCAAATTGATCTTATATCTGGCAAATGATTGATACCAACTCGTTTCTACCAGAGACTAAATTTGCAGGGACACCAAAAAATATTTTCTCTTTTTTTTATGATAAATAACCTGTCCCGAGACTTTTTTTACTCCTAAAACTCCTTAGATTGGCTTACAAATACAGTAGAACCTCTCTCTCAAGGACACCCTCTGGACGGACAAGTGCTGTCCTTAATAGAGAGGTGTCCTGATTAGAGAGGTCAAATTGAATGGAAACTACCACTTTGGAAGCAAACTAGTGTACAACTGTACATTTGTGCTTTTACTTCACAAATCCTGAAGATATCAATTCAGATCGCAAATTTTTCCTGTCAAATTTCAGGGGGATATCAATTATCATCCCCTTTGAATTTTTTCAGGGGGATGTGCCCCAACCCGGAAGAAACCCTGACCTCCCAGTCCTCTTTTGAAAGGGGCACGTCACCTGTTGGAAACCCTACCTACCCCCCTCGCTCCCAGTCTTCCCAATGAATCTCCCAATGCCGCGTTGTCACTATCTCCCCAGCACCACCGCATTCCAGATGCCTTTCATCGGACGCATTAATACGGCCAACAGCTGCTTCCACAAGTCTCTGGCAAGTTTTGATTTGTGCATGACGAATCTCCACACGATCACCGTTAGAATCAAGTTGACCGTGTACTTGATTTGACGCAATCTGGAAAAGATGAGAAGAATCACGTTAGAAAGACACGATAACATTAAAGAAGGACTCACTTCAGTGCGGGGTGAATAATGTACCCTTAAAGTGGGGTGAAGATGACCCTGGGGTGCTATTGCCCCAACTTCGTTAGAAAGACGACATGATAACAGTAAAGGACTGCCTTTAGTGCAGGGTGAATAATGTACCCTTACGTGGGGTGAAGTTGACCCTGGGGTGCTATTGCCCCAACTTCCAAAATCTTATTTGGGTCAAACTATGATAATTTCAGCACATTGAGATATGTTTTTTTACAGTGACTCAGTTGACTTAGAAGAATTGCCATCTATGCTTAAAGCTGTTGAGTGGAAAAAATATGGTGCAATTTCACCCCATTTAGCCTTAGGCCCAATGCCACCCCATCTTACGGTACCCAATACATAACAGAACAGCCTAACCTTGAATCCAGCAATGTGTAAAATCTTTGGCAAAAAGGTGATGTTATCAGCAGCAGAAAGTGTAATTCTTTGTTTTTCTATGATTTTAGCATGATTTTTTAACATTATCGTCAAGTCAAATGGCCTTAAAAAAGTGAAAATAGGCCTGAAAATGAGCAAATTCAGATAAAGTCCTTGATGAACTCTAGTGTCGAATCCCGGCCCAAGAAAAAAAAAGCCACTTGTCGGCTAAGAACCAACTGTCGGATCAGGGGGGTACTGGGTTTACATTGACGGGTGCATTAATAGGGAAAGGCCCGGTGCCACGTGGATTGTAGCCTCATGAGACCATCAAATGAACTGATACTGTGTACCCGGGTTCATGCCGGTTTTGTGGCGTCTGTTCCATATGGGCCTATCATAGGTTAGTCACCTAAGGTAAAGTGCCTCTAAACTGGCTAATACAAGTTGACACAGTATATGTATACACTGATAAGACAATCACGCTAAAATACATTTCTGCTATCTTTTTCACTCATACGATATTGCTAAGAACAAACATGCACAGTTTAATGTAACAACATTTTGAGAGAAATGATAGTTTTAAACAAACGATTCAAGAGCAATCACAAACAACATTGGAACAATTCATTAGCAAATAACTCTTTAAGTACAGGTATATGCATACATCGTGCATGAAAGGGTTAAATATTTTGTTATGTTCTTGGAGGTCAAATGATTTTCTCAAAAGAAGGATTTGTTGAAAATGATATTCAGGATATAAGGACGTAAGGTGGCACAATTATAGACTGGTAAAATTATAGCCTCAGTGTGCCACCAGCTCTTTCCAACACTGTTGTGCCTATAATTGCCCAACTTTACCTTACAAATACCTGCCTTGTTTTTTTAGCAAACCTTGAACTTAGAACTTATAATCCGAGACTGGAGGACCCCAGGTGCAAAGTTATTTCTATACATGAGCCAACGTACCTCAAGGTCACCCTGTAGAACCAGCACCTCACTCACCGAGGGTGTACCTGGCTTCGAGGTAGTACTTCCTGTAAATATCATCCCTTTTCTCCAAGTTCATGTTGCTAACCCTCAGACTTTTGATAAAATCACCGTTGGACGGTTTGAAAAGTACTTGTACTTGGGGATCCAATAAAAACTGTGGTTAATTCCAGTCTTTGTAGCTAGTCTATAGGCTTGTAATAGTGGGAACATCACAGAATACAGTAGAACCTCTCTATTAAGGACACACTCGGGACTGACAAAAGTTGTCCCTAATAGAGAGGTGTCCTGATTACAGAGGTTGATTTGAATGGAAACACACAATTTGGGACCATAACTAGTGTCCTTAATAGAGAGGTGTCCTTAATGGAGAGGTGTCCGCTAAGAGAGGTTCTACTGCATATCCATATCTGCGTGTATCGTATGCTGACTCTTGAGTGAAGTAGTACTATTACGCTCAATAACACAAACAGAATATTTCCTTATTTTTCGTTACTTCTCATGTTTGAATGCTGCTAAAGTTCTCTAGAACCACTTTCAATTTTGGCATATTAGTTGTATCACAGAATGTAACTATTTTAAGGTCACCTGAATAAGATTTTGACACGACCTTTTACTTTTTTGTGTAATTGGGATGACCTCGTGGAAAGGGATAACATTTCCAGAACATCCTACCTCGAAATGAGGTATACCCTCGATAAATGAGGTGCTTGTTGAGTCATTGTTCAAGCTCAAGTCACCAAAATATAAGATTTTGACACAAACTTTCTAAACATTTCCTTGATGACCTCAGTAAAGGGATCCTACCTCGAACTGTGGCATACCCTCGAACTGAGGTATACCCTCGATGAACTGAGGTATACCCTCGATGAACGAGGTGCTTGTTCAAACAACGCACAAATAATGGCAGCAACAGATGGCAACAGTAAATACAATCAAGAGTTCAATGCAGAAGATATGAAGCAAAAAGCGAAAAAATAGAAAAACTTTTAAAACAATTTCGAGGCAACTTCTGGCAGTTGGTACTCGGAAACAGTCGGCTTATCCTAAACTTGACACAAAACCACACAATTTTCTGGCCATTTTGGGAAGGAAAAAAGCCTTTATTCGTTTATATCATTTGAGAGAAGAGCATGAGGTCACTTCTCTACACGACTGCCAATTGTGCCTAGGTCTACCTTACACGTAGATAAGCCTAGAAGTATACCAGGGGTGTAACTAGCTTTTGGTCTTCAGGGGGAAAGGCTCTCTCTAGGGGGGCGAATTGATACTTTTTGAAATCTTTCCACCGAAGTCACGGTCAAAAACAGATTTTTTTTGACGACTTCTGGGGGAAGGAGTCCCCCTAGCTATGCCCCAGTATAGGTACATCAAAGTTGCGACATAAATGCATCATGAACTTCCAAAATAACCTAGGGTTTGGACAGTCTAGAGCACTTATCTCCTTTTCAATGAGAAGCTTTAGGTATTAGGGTCATCAAAGTTGCTATATAAGTACATCAAGATCATAGATTCTATCCATACTTGGGCCTGGATAGTCTGCAGTAGAGTGCCAGTCCAATGTTTAGTAGAGTGGAAACTCAAGAGAAAAACATTAAAATAACGACACTTTTTCTTTCATGAGTGCGCATCAGGGTATGGTGTAAGTTCACCAAACTTGCTATGTGAATGATCACACCCAAGATTCCTATCCATACTTGGGCATTGAATAGTCTTCAGTGATGGTCTGTTCTTGAATAAGTGCAAATTCAAGACGAACTAAGGTCACAACACATTTCATTTCATGAGAGCCTCAAGGGATAGGTTCACCAAACTTGCCACATGAATGCTTCACAACCAAGATTCCTATCCACACTTGGGCATTGAATAGTCCACAGTGATGATCTGTTCTTGAATAAGTGCAAATTTAAGAGTAAAACTAAGGTCACAACACCTTTCATTTCAAGAGAACCTCAAGGGATAGGTCCACCAAACTTGCTACGTGAATGCATCACAACCAAGAGTCCTATCCACACTTGGGCATTGAATAGTCTACAGTGATGGTCTGTTCTTGAATAAGTGCAAATTCAAGACGAACTAAGGTCACAACACCTTTCATTTCAAGAGAGCTTCAAGGGATAGGTCCATCAAACCTGCTACGTAAATTCATCACGTACCTTCGAATCCGACCACGAGCATTCGCAACATTTTTTACTGTCTCGTTCATCACATATACCTTAGTACCAAGGCAGTAGTTTTCTATGTAATCCCTCCACTCCAAACCGCTGACATCATAGTAGAAGACCTGAAACCACACCGTGAGAGCGAGGCCATGCGTTTACCATCTACATGAAGTGAAACCGATTTCCAAGGTTGTTTTTTGAGATGACAGCATGCTAGGTCATCAAGTCCAAGGCAAAAAAAGGCAGTTAAAGAACTTGTCAAGAACGGCCCCATTTAAAAAAAGTTGTCAGGGTTTCTGCCAGGATTTTTTTCATGGGGGGACAAAAAAAAAGAGAAAAAAATTTAGAATTTTATATTTTTTTTATTTGAAAGGAAATGACCCCTCATAAAGCTTTTTTGCACGCTTAAATTTAAATTTTAAAACATAAGTCCACCCCCACTTTATGAAACCCTGAGAAGGTGGGTACAATTACCCACCTTTTTGAAGTAAAGGTGGGTAATTGTACCCCCCCTCCCCCGCTGGCAGAAATCCTGGTTGCGAGGCAAGAGAAAATTTTAGAATTTTAAAAGCTTTAAAAGCTGTTAGGTAGTTTCCTAAAAATCCACGCAAACAAGCGATTTTTATTGCTGCGACCTCTGACGCAGACAGGACAACATGACGACTGTGGTAGCAGGAATTGCAATCATGATGCCATGGCTCCATTGCAGCGACAAAAATTGCTGGTTTGCACAGCATTTCAGAAAATTGACATTCGGGGGTAATTTCTTTACTTTAAGGAAAAGTGTCTCGAAATAATGATGGGCCGGCACTAAGGCGATTACTGAGTTCCTGTGTAGAAAGTGCCAAGTGGTTATCAGTGTGCATAAGCAAATGTGCAAGAACCTTTGTGCACATATTGGATGTATCAAGGGGCAGATCTTGGAGCTGGAAAAAGAAGGGGCGTGCACTGCATTTCTTATCAAATTTTTGGTGTGTTCTAAAATTTCATGGTCAATTTTGTAGATTTCTATGAAAGGCGGGGGCATTAGTCTGGTGCGCCCCCCCCCCCCACACCTGATGTCTGTAACATCCTCTACACAGGAACTTGCCACTATCATCAGTACTGGCCCAGCATTATTCTGAGACACTCATTTTTGTTCTTGATATTCCATAACTACCGGAGCACAAAATATGCATATTACGGTCGATCAATCGTGACAAGATGCATACACAATTTTTAAAGAAATCTTTTCAAAGTGCAGCACCTAGCTTTAAAGCTGGTCATTGTCAATTTTGTTTGCGCTAAATTTGTTTTTGATTTTATTATGCATTGAATCGGACAAAATAAGTGAAATTTATCTTGAGATAATTGATATATATCTGAGTATATGACATAAAGGGAACCCTTTGGGACACCCTGTATCATGTGAAACCTTCACGGCTGATGGAAAATTGATGGATGGAAAAGGGATGTTATAGAAAGATAGAGGGATAGGAGAGAAAGATGTCGAAGACTAAAGCAAAATATCAAAATATACGTTCCACTTAGAAAAAGGACAGGTACCAGATAAGACATGTATACAAAACAAGGTCTCCGGGATTTTGATGGCCCTTTTTTGTGAAGCACTATTTTCCATTTTGGAGATATCGAGGCCCTCAAATAACAGTCAACATTCTGAGAACCTATTTAAGGAAAATTTAAATTTCTTTCCGAAACACCAATTTTGGGACTGCATCCTTTAAAACATGATGAGGCCGTAACTGCTTTTCATATAATTGGAGAGCAAAGAACCATGATTTCTATATACAATCACGTAAATTTAAGGAAAATATCACTTACAGATGGATGTTTTGAGAGTTCTGCTTTTTTCACATGCTTTATCTGACACCTGATAGGGTCCATCTCAAATCTTCTCCCGCGCAGAAAACTTCGCTTGCAAATATCTACTACAAAATTCCGTCTGGGTTTTTGTTCACCAAGAGCAATTATAAATGCATAGTGGTTCTGTGTAAAAGTCTAGTTTTGGTATTTTTGTAGTATTTCTGAACCGAAAGGAAAGATTAACGAAATTTGTGTATATGGCGCAAAGTTCAATTTTTGAATGGGTTTTTTCATGAACACTGATTGAAAAATGGCGATAAGTGCCCCGTCAAACGTCAATCCTTGCCGCTGCAACCTGTGATGATATCGATGCACCAAAAAATCTCTTGTTTGCGCTGGTCAGTGCAGGTGCATACGACGAGAATCCCAATCACTGCAACCTGTATTCATTATCAAACCCAGCGATTATTGGTTTTATATCCACAACCAAGATCTTTTTGTCGCAGCGACTAATATCACAAGTCAAAGCAATCAAAATTGCTTGTGTGCGGGGCGCGCTCAAAGAATGTCTGGTCAGCACTGAAGATAGATTAGAGATGGCCCACAGCCAAATGAAAGATGATCTGGATTGCAATAGTAAATTGACAAATATAACTGAGAAAACATACGGTAGAACCTCTCTATAAAGGACACCCTCGGGACTGGCAAATGCTGTCCTTAATAGAGAAGTGTCCTGATTAGAGAGGTCAAATTGAATGGAAAGTGCCACTTTGGGACCAAATCTAGTGTCCTTAATAGGTGTTCGCTAAGGAAGGTCCCACTGTACTTAGCTTTCCATTTTGGAACCAATTATGTCGAATTTGACCTCAAATCTCAGTGCACAGTTTTTTGCAGCATGTTTTTTTAAATGTTTGCAAAGACAAAGAATCGAAATTTTTAAAATTTGGAATCAAATGTCACAAACTTGTTTTCTTGTTTTTGTCTAATAAGTGACCTTATAGCCAATGAAATAAAACTCCAGTCTGTGTCGATTTCATACACAAGAGAGTTTGCTCATGCTTGACTGCTACCGCTACCACAAGTAGGTAGAATTATTTTTGCTTTGAAGTTTGTAACTTCATCAAAATTTCCTAAAATTAACTTTAAATGTTTTGTTTTCTTCCAATATTGACCAATTATACGACTGCCACCCAGATTATCCAACACCTAGCTTTGAGTCAAGGCATTTTTGTTGTTCAGTTCTCGAGTATACCGCCAGGTAAGGATGTGGTCGCCCAAAAAATATTTTTTGATTTCATTCCCCCCACAAATATTTTTGGGATCAGAAGATTTGGGAACAAGTTGTGTTCATTCATTCTCTCCAGTTAAATTTGTTCAAATCTGACCAAATATGGGAGAAAATTAGTGGAAAAATGTACGAGAAAATTATTATATCATTTTTTTTTTCCATTTAGAGAGATAAGATCTACTTTAAATCACTGCGAAATGAAAAAAATTAGGGCAATTTTGAAACTTTTTTTCATTTCCTCCTACCCCATAACGTGGTCAACCCAAACTCGAGAACCAAACCGCAAAAATGCTCTCGCCTGAACGTTAAAATAAATGCCGACAGAAAACAGTCAGAACGAGAGGCAAAATCAGAAAATCACGACCAGTCGTTAAGCCATGCACTTTAAAATAGAAATCCCATTGTTACTAACAGTTTATAATGATCTTTTGCTGATTGGAGGTCCGCTAATTTCTCTTTCAGCAAATAGAGCTTCCCACCTAAACAGTAGTTTTCCATATAATGAGGCCACTGTAGATTCTTCACATCAAAGTAAAACATCTGAAAAATTAGCAAATGAATACATGAAGTTTATTTTCAGGCCTTGTCTTTTAAAAGTGGCATCTGGAACCTTAATGATCAGTTTAGTTTCTCTTCCTATTGGAGAATGGAGGTCACTGATTTGACGGTTGACAAGCTAGGTCATGAGCCAGGACTGAGGAATTCTCAGTACATAATCCATAAGGACATTAGGTCATAAGCTACAGGAGCCATGAGGACATCTTAGCTCATTACCAAAGACTGAGGAAATCTTAGTCCATGAGATATGGCTCAGGACACCTACGTCATCAACCAAGACTGATGACATCTGAGTCCATGATCCCTGGGTCAAGACACCTAGGTCATGAGCCATAGAAGCCATGGCCTTAAGACATCCTAGGTCATCCACCATGACTGAGAACATCGTAGTAGATCGGTGGCTCAGGATATCGGAGGCCATGACCGACATATACATATACCTCATGGTCAGGACAGTCCAGGTCATGAGCTTTGATGAGGGTTTACTAGTCCATGAGCCATGGTAAAGGACTTCCTTTGGACATGAGCCACCATCCTAGGTCATGAGCTATGATGGGGGCATACTAGTCCATGAGCCATGGTAAAGGACATCCTTTGGTCATGAGCCACCATCCTAGGTCATGAGCTATGATGGGGGCATACTAGTTCATGAGCCATGGTAAAGGACATCCTTTGGTCATGAGCCATCATCCGAGGTCATGAGCTATGATAGGGCCTACTAGTTCATGAGCCATGGTAAAGGACATCCTTTGGTCATGAGCCACCACTCCAGGTCATGAGCTATGATGAGGGCTTACTAGTTCATGAGCCATGGTAAAGGACATCCTTTGGCCATGAGCCATCATCCTAGGTCATGAGCTATGACGAGGGCATACTAGTTGATGAGCAATGGTAAAGGACATCCTTTGGTCATGAGCCACCACTCTAGGTCATGAATGAGGGCTTACTAGTCCATGAGCCATGGTGAAGGACATCCTTTGGTCATGGGCCATCATCCTAGGTCATGAGCTATGATGGGGCCTACTAGTCCATGAGCCATGGTAAAGGACATCCTTTGGTCATGAGCCACCACTCTAGGTCATGAGCTATGATGGGGCCTGCTAGTTAATGAGCCATGGTAAAGGACATCCTTTGGTCATGAGCCACCATCCGAGGTCATGAGCTATGATGGGGCCTACTAGTCCATGAGCCATGGTAAAGGACATCCTTTGGTCATGAGCCACCACTCTAGGTCATGAGCTATGATGAGGGCTTACTAGTTCATGAGCCATGGTAAAGGACATCCTTTGGTCATGAGCCATCATCCGAGGTCATGAGCTATGATGGGGCCTACTAGTCCATGAGCCATGGTAAAGGACATCCTTTGGTCATGAGCCACCATCCTAGGTCATGAGCTATGATGAGGGCCTGCTAGTTAATGAGCCATGGTAAAGGACATCCTTTGGTCATGAGCCACCATCCGAGGTCATGAGCTATGATGGGGCCTGCTAGTTCATGAGCCATGGTAAAGGACATCCTTTGGTCATGAGCCACCATCCGAGGTCATGAGCTATGATGGGGCCTACTAGTTCATGAGCCATGGTAAAGGACATCCTTTGGTCATGAGCCATCATCCTAGGTCATGAGCTATGATGGGGCCTACTAGTTCATGAGCCATGGTAAAGGACTTCCTTTGGTCATGAGCCACCATCTTAGGTCATAAGCTATGATGGGGCCTACTAGTTCATGAGCCATAGTAAACTAAAGGATATCCTTGGTCATGAGCCATCATCCTAGGTCAGGATCCCAGGATACCCCAAGTCTATGCTCAGAGCCCTGAACATCCAAGATTACGCCATGACTGAGGTCATGAACCATGACTGAGGCCGGTCAAAGGAGTCACTAGGTTATGAATCATGGCTGAGGACTTCTCAGGTGTAATGCTACTCTTGTTCCTTGAAAAAAAAAAACTGAAACTGAAACTAAGATACCTTCAGCTGGGGACCATGTGCACTGGTGAACATGAATTTGAGAAGAAACTAGCCAAGGATAGGTATTAAGTTGGTAGTATAAATTAACTGTGTTCGCATGATCATTGCCAAGAACTTTATAAGACAAGGCCTGTGCTTTGGTGCAAAAAATAACAAAATGAGGAATGTAATTAGTGATGTACGAGTGCAGGTAATTAGGCAATTAGGCAATCAGGTAATTAGGTAATTAGGTATTGAGAGATGTATACGGTTCAACAAGGAAGGGAAGTAGGGAGGTAATTATATGTAAATTGATTTAAATCACATTTAGTTTCAAACCTGTACTAAGTGTAAATTGCACCACTTCAAGCCTACGGTTTTATTGCCCATTATCAGCATGTTCCCCTTTGATAGTCTCCCAGCCAATTTCGATCTTTAATTTTCGCTATGCAGACTAAAGGTATCACTGTCATAACAAACATTTTTGCCAGTTTAGAGCAAAGGTTGTTAAAGGAGTATTACCATTGTCGAACAAAATGATATTTAAAACAGCCCGCTCCTGACCAAAGCCAATGATAAATTTCGGCAATATTAACGAAATGGAATATATTATGATGAATTTTAACTGCAGAAAATCAAGGTGGATTATGTCTAGTGTTGGGCTTCTGACCCACAAGGATGCCATTGTTTAAAACATATCATTGTCAGATTCAAAGAAGATCACTATTTTACCAAATTTATGCCAGGTCTTAAATGGGCTTGCACTTCGTTTTGAAGTAGTTCTAATTACTTTAGGATTTTAAGTTCAGGCAAAATTGCAATACCTATGTCAACTCTTAAAGGACAGGCAAAATATTTTCAAATGTTATTTTTTACTGCAAACAGTGAATAAAAATAGCATACCTTCTGTTCGTCAGCAGTCATATTACTATCGAGGAGGTGTGAGTTGTGATTGGTCCATTCCCAACTCCGCGTCGTGAAGTACGCCAGCGTGTCGATACTCCGATGGAGTTTACTGTATACCCACACCATCCTGCCAAGAAAAGTAAACAGCACTTTTGATTTGTCGATTACTCATTTTCAATATCTTTGTTGGGACAAATACATGAAATATAAGATAAACAGAAACAGGCCCGCAAAAATACCTGGCAAGATAGAAGAGGAGACCTTAGATGCAACTCTCTCCTAGATATGGACAGAAAAGAGGTGACTACCATCTTTCATCTTGGGACAGACCACTGTAGACTTAAAGCCCACCTTCAGAAGATGAACATGGCTGAGTCCGGAAGGTGCCAGGGCAGCACATCTGATCAGACACCAGAGCATGTGGTCTTGAACTGCCCACTCTGGGACACCGAGAGACTGACCACCTGGCAATACAGGGCATCAATGGAGACAAAGCTCTGGGGATCAGGGGAGGAGGAACAAGAGACGACAAGTTTATTAGAGACATAGGCCTGGTTCTTACAGTGCGATCCTCTTGTGATGCTTCAGAACTGCCCACTCTGGGACACTGAGAGACTGGCCACAAGGCCATACGGTGCATCAATGGAGACAGAGCTCTGGGGATCAGGGGAGGAGGAACAAGAGACGACAAGTTTATTAGAGACATAGGCCTGGTTCTTACAGTGCGATCCTCTTGTGATACTTCAGAACTGCCCACTCTGGGACACCGAGAGACTGGCCACATGGCCATACGGTGCATCAATGGAGACTAAGCTCTGGGGATCAGGGGAGGAACAAGAGACGACAGGTTTATTAGAGACATAGGCCTGGTTCTTACAGTGTGATCCTCTTGTGATGCTTCAGAACTGCCCACTCTGGGACACCGAGAGACTGGCCACATGGCCATATGGTGCATCATCTATATCCATCACTACACCTCTCAATTACGGACACCCTCTCTATAAAGGACATCCTCTCTATAAAGGACACCCTCTCTATAAAGGACATTTTCCCTCAAGACGCTAGTTTTGGTTCAATCTGGTTGTTACCATTCAATTGGAAATCTCTAATCAGGACACCTCTGTACTAAGGAAAGCTGAGGATATCCTTAATAGAGAGGTTCTATTCTACTTACATCGGTTTCTTTCCCATACACCTTGAGATCAAATCAAGACCATAAGCTGGTAGCATATGGTAGACAAACTTGTACACCTCAAACAGGTACCTGATGAGGAAGAAAATATCTTAAAATTTAACTATTAATGTAAAAATGTTGATGTAAAATCTATCAGAAGCAAGGCTTTCATGCATGAAGGGGTACACCATCCATGGCCACATTTTCACTTCACTTTTTATACAATTGTGGTTTGATTACACCTAGTTCCATCTTCTAACACCAGGTGAAAGAGGGCTACCGAGCGGCACAGTACAAACATCCATGCCCGTCACCTCTAAGGTCCTGGGTTTGATTCCAGGTCGATCCCGGTAAAGACAAGTGATAAAGATGGCGACTCTCTTACACAGCGTAGGTCCCCTCCGGTCTCACCGGTTTCCTCCTACTCTACATTACAAATCACCCAATATTGTTTACATAGAACTAAATCCTAGTTGGTGCACAGCTTCAAGGCGTACTGAGTCAGTTCCTTCATCACCCCAAAGATGGTGTTTGTGTTGTTTTTATGACTAATAAGTGGCTGGAGGGGGGTATTTTTGGCCGAATAGGTAACCTAGATCTACAGCAGACGGCGCCGAAAGTGTAAACAGGAGAAGAATTGAAATCCTCCAAAATCTGAAATCAGGCCTTTCAACTACATGGCACCCTTAAACCTTGTAATTTTATCATCTGTTTTGTGGATATGTTTTTTTCTCACTATCAAAGCCTCATTTGGGGACATTTGGTCGTGGCAAGCCAGCAAAGTTAGTCGAAATTTCAGTGGCCAAAATTTGAAGTAAGTCTCTGATTCTCTGCCTCCACTTGAATAGGTAACCTAGATCTACAGCAGACGGCACCGAAAGTGTAAACAGGAGAAAAATTGAAATCCTCCAGAATCTCAAGTCAGACCTTTCAATTTATGGACATCCTTACACCTTGTAATTTCTTAACATATTTTGGGGACATGTTTTTTTCTCACTATCAAAGCCTTACTTGGGGACATTTTGTCGTGGCAAGCCAGCAAAGTTAGTCGAAATTTCTGTGGCCAAAATTTGAAGTACGTCTCCGATTCTCTGCCTTCACTTGAAAATGGCACATTTGGGTGTTTCAGGCAGTAATTTATGGCATTTAGGTGCAGAATTGAGCATTTTTAGGGACAGAAAAGGCTTCAGGGGGTCAATTACCCCCCCCCAATTTTTTTAAATTAAAAATTTTTTTTAGTAATTTTACATGCGGCGCCCTCTTACACCGTTAAACAGTGTGAAAACTATGCAATTGAAAGGCCTGGAAGTGTCAAATCCCTGCATCGGGGTCTTACCATTTATCTGTCGTTTGACAATATGGTATCCGGAATGCGTGCTCATAAGGCATTTGGTGCATATAGCTAAGAGAGTATTTCACTGGAAAGGAAAAAGAGGTTTATTAGAGAAGTTCAGATAAATTTCTGAATCCCTACTTTCCACCTAAGCAGGTCAAACAAGTACATGTACTTACAAATTCACCAACGAGAATTGCCACCACATTCTGCTGGCGTTCTCAGGTTGGCCACAGACCAAGGTAGGTTTGATGCATAATTCTAGCATTTTCTGTCGGTGACAGATCGAGAACCGCAGAAATAGGGACGATATTTCCAGGAAATCCCATCTCCATCTTATCCCAACTGAGGCCTGCCTCAGGAAATGCGGTGCCAACTCACCCGAGTATGGCATGAAAATTTACTTATCGATAGTTGTATCATTGGGAAATATATCCATTAATCGTGAAATACAGTGGAACCTCCCTTAGCCGAAACCTCTCTATTAAGGACAACCTCTCTAAGGATGATGGTTTTGGTCATAAGTCGGTTGTTTCTATTCAATTTAACCTCTCTTATCAGGACACCTCTCTATTAAGGCAGCACTCCATCAGTTCTGAGGGTTACCTTGATAGAGAGGTTTTATGGTATAATGGAGGTAAAATCTCAAAAATAATTCCCTCCCTACAAATTATCGGCACGCTTCCAATCTGAGTTTGCCCGATTTGAAAATTAAATCACACACAGAACGATTGGTGGCAAACTTGTATGTATACAGTAGAACCTCTATTAGCAGACACCTCTCTATTAAGGACAACCTCTCTATTAAGGACACTAGTTTTGGTCCCAAATTGGTTATTTCCATTCAATTTGACATCTCTAATCAGGACACCTCTCTATAAAGGACAGCACTTGTCAGTCCCGAGGGTGTCCTTGATAGAGAGGTTCTACTGTATATAGCTAATCATTAATAAAAAAACAATAATTTTGTGAATCCTCTGCCAGCATCTCGAAAAAATAGCTACAGTATACAAGGCATTCGATTGATTTCATTTTCTTAGCAAACAAACACGAGATATTCCGATGATAGCATCTATCGGGAACATAGCTTCCTTCTTGGGATTGTTTATCGTAAAAACACTGCAGGCTTTGCAACAGGTCTTACCTGTTTTTATGAACACCAAGAACTTGATACTAAGGGAACACACTATTACTATTAACCCTTTAAAGTGATACAATGATGTGATTTACAACTTTGCGGAAATACGTCCGTTTTTAATTGTTGATCACAAATGTAAAGCTCAAATTTTCCATTTTTGATTAGATTTATTATAAAATCGCTGAATGTAAACCACAGCTACCGGGAAAATTTTCATGTTGTGACGTCATCAACGAAAACGTCGTCGGCGTAGCGCAATTTCAACGGCATCGAAGCGAACCGTCCGGGCGGGATGAAACCATTAATTTCTAGAAAACCTTCGATTCGAAAACCCTTACTGATTTATGAGAAAGTGACGTAGTCATTTGTCAAAAACAGCTAAAACATTATATGGTGAAATTTGACACGAGTTACCCTTTAACTGTTGAATTTTTTTTTAACTTTTAAAATTTTCTGATAACCTGTTTTAAAAGACTGTAGCTTTAAACAGAGAAGAGTTAGACTCCTCGAAGCCTCCATAGAAGAAATATACAGTAGAACCTCTCTATTAAGGACACCCTTGGGACTGACAAGTGCTGTCCTTAATAGAGAGGTGTCCTGATTAGAGAGGTCAAATTGATTGGAAACAACTCATTTGGGACCAAAACTAGTGTCTTTAATAGAGAGGGTGTCCTTAATATAGAGGGTGTCCTTAATAGAGAGTGTCCTTAATAGAGAGGTTGTCCTTAATAGAGAGGTGTCCGCTAAGAGAGGTTCTACTGTACTACCTACACACCACCTATCAGTAGGCTGGAAACCTTTGTAGCACCCCACCTTGAGAAAACCCTGTAGGGGGTATGTATAAAATGGAATTCTCGGACGATAAACCTTACCTATAGACCCCCAAGAAATGGGGTTAAGTGTTCCAGTAGTACAGTTGTATATATGGATTTCCTTTGGCTTGTGAACGGCAGTGTACCAGCCAATCGCTATCAGCATATTAACGGGAAGATCAACGGGAACAATGTCAGCGACTGCCTTTTCATCACAGAATAAATACTGCATGATACCTTTACCCATCTGAAAGATAATAAAGAAAAAGATAAGGTACAATTATATTATTGCCGGAAACTCCCGAAGCGTAAACTCAACAGTGCCTTCACCTTTGACCCCTGCCCTTCGGCCAATCAATGACTTTGTTTATTTTAGATGTCAACAAATGGACACGTGGACAGGGAGTCCCGATTTTTAATGACGTCCGTCATCACCTCACTTCTTCTGTTGTATTTGTATTGTATATAAACATATATTTCCTGTCGGTACATTAGACTTTGAAAAAGGAATCAAAATATCCGAAACGTCGTCTATTTTCTACAACGTTGTAGTGTTGTTTTTTATGTCAATCACAATTATATTCTTGCCCCAGTGTTCTCCACAGGACCATATGTCAGAGAGGCCCACCCTACCTTGGCAGCTTATCACCCTACCTTGGAAGAGCCACCCTAAATTGCTCTAGAATTTTGTAAAGGGTTTCTACAGGGCCACCCTACCTTGTGTTGCGCACTCAGACACTCTGAGATTTTATTTAAATCTATAACTTGCTTTTAAAGCTGGTGGACGGTGTTTAGGATGACCCGAAATTAATGATGCACGGTTATGTTGGACACCATCTTGAATTTCAACCATTGAGAACGTCCATCGAAATCTGTGCTTCGCTCATAAGGATTCCTTAGATAGGTCAAGAGCAAAATACTTACTGCAATTCCCAGACCACTGGGACCATTTAAGTTATCTACCCAGCCCTGAATTTGAAAAAATAACAAGTTATAACAGTGCTGAAATTGAAAAAATAACAAGTTATAACAGTGACATTTATCTCTTTTCTTTGATATGACAGAACTCATTACCCTGTACTTTTTTATCTCGGCGACATTATGATAATGATGCGTTGCACAGGGTAAAGATTGCTTGTCTGCAGGGCCAAATCACTGCCGGTGACAAGAATCGTTTATTGCAAGGACAGGCCATGGCATCTGTATCTGTTCGATTTCATTAAAGATTGTACCTGAACTATTTTACCCACAGAGAGGCAATCTTTTTATCACTCATCACAGTGGTAGTTATCACAGGTTGCTGCAACAAAAATCACTTGTCTGCAGTTCCCTTTGCCTTTTTAGGCGCCTTGATATTTTCAAAAATCTGTCTCTTTTTGCATAATCTTGCGACCAACTTGATGTGATATCATTTAAAGGCGTTTAGGATCAGATTCGACTATTTTAACCTCCAGATATCGCTTAAGGAGGGTAAAAAGCTAGTCTTTTTGTAACTTTGACCGGCCCTTCTTTTAGTGCACTCAAAGTTGAACAGTGTGAGTTTGGGGTTCTCAACAGAACTACATGTAGCAGCTCTCTTTATCAAGTTGCTGAAACGAGTCCGTTCGTCACAGCATAAAACATAAAACAGGCAGTTGTGTCAAAAGGGTCAAGAGCAATTTTTTGTAATTTTGACCATTCCTAATTTAGGTGCACACACCGTTAAACTGTGTATTTGGTGTAACCGACTGACTTAGCTCTTTATCAAGTTGCCGAAAAAGTTCATCGAGCATATGATTTAAGTGTTCACACTGTTAAACTGTGTAACCTCTTTAACAAGTAGCTGAAACAACTCCATTGAGCATGAAACAGGAAAGAGACCGTATGCAAAAATAAATTTCGGCCATTTTGAAAATACCCTTTCACAGGCAGCGTGAGTTCACCGTGACATAAAAGTCATGTTTAAAATCAAATCATCACCAAAAGCATTCAAAATATCATGAACATTGAAAGGCACGGACAACTTCAAGTAAATTGTTTGAATATGCTTGTATATTTTTACTTTTATGCCATGGTAAACTAACATTGCCTGTGAAAAGGGTCGTTTCAAAATGGCCGAAATCTATTGCTTCAACGTACCGAGAGGGGCTCCTTCCACGCTGCTCCAACTATGGACGGTCTTAAGATTGCCACCGGTATATCACCAGCCTCATCGACAAGTAGATTCTCAGCTAAGTGTTTTGTGAATGTATAAGTGTTTGGCTTGCCTCGGATGAGGTAGGGTGTCAATGCTTCAACCACTTCGTCATCCATCCAACTGCAAAGAGAAACATTTCAGGTTTGTTGAGATGTACTCACAACCAAAATTTAGTGACTCTGGAGCCCGCAGCACATTAGTCGCCAACTTTGGCGACAAGAAGCGTTCGGCTGACGCCTCTCGACGCCAAAGTTGGCGGCCAGTGGATCCCGGTCAGAGCACACCTGCCCAGAATCGGCGTCCAGTAGCGTCTTTACGCCACTTCAGGCTGCCATTTTGAAATCATGTGACATCAAGACGCAAGCTGATTGGCCATAGCCTCACCGCCGCTGCCAAGTCAGGCGGCCATCCGTAGCACACCTGGCTTCTTCTTGCGTTCAAACGTGGCGACACGCGTTAAAAATCAAACATGTTAGATATTTGGCATTTAGTTGCGGCAAGTGGCGTCAAGTCGCATTCGCCGACGCCGTTCGTAGCAGACTAGGGATTTTTCAGGCGTTCAGGACTCTTGCGGCAAAAAACGCCTGTAAACGCCGAAGTTGGCGGCTAGTGTGCTGCGGGCTTTAGCAGGATTTTCTCACGGCAAGGTGGAATAGTGGCACCCTTGATATTCAAAAAGTTTCGCCAGTGTGCAACACAAGTCAGGGTGGCCTGCTGTTACAGGTAGGGTGGCCCCTATATAGAAACCCTTTGAAAAGGTAGGGTAGGAGCCTCATGGCCTAGTGGTTTACACTGCTGGCCACCATGCAATAGGGCCCGGGTTCGATCCCGGGGAGAACCCATGATCGTATGTCTGGATGAACCGGCGTGGCTTTCAAGGAACTAAAATTCCTGGCTCTTCACAGTCCTTCGAATGAGACTCAAAACCGAGGTTCCTTGTACCTGGTGTCTATGCCAGGGCAAGCTAAGACCCCACCAAGTGAGAAACATGAGTAGCTTGCGTGGACTCTATCTCTCTCGCCAAAGTCGGACCACTAGGCCAATAAACCTAATTGGTGCCTAACCGTAGTGGCACGCAGGATACGCTCATCCCGCCTTGGAGGAGGATTACTCCTAGGAGAATGGCCCCTCCAAGTGCAGAGCGAACGCTGAAGAAGAAGAAGAAGAAAAGGTAGGGTGGCTACTTCTAAGGTAGGGGGTGGTAAGGTGCCAAGGTAGGGTGGGCCTGTAGACGTATAAATGGGTCACATATAAACATTTGTCAGACTCACTTTCTCAGTGAAATCGATGGTGAACTACAAATTCATACATTATTAATTCAATAATTGGTATAAAGTGAATGATGACAGAGAATAACGCGACATGGCACATTTAGCAATTACTGTTGATGTGTAATTCATTGATTTGATTTACCATATGGAAAAAGGAAGTCTAGACCATGCCATGAAATTAAACCATCATTTTCCCATTAGTCATCAGACTGCGAAATTGCTTGCATTTAGGATGGCGTGTCTACATCTCATTCAAGGTTGATTTATGTCATATCAATAGTCTGACCTGCCGTGAATTGTAGTGCCAAAGTTTACTTGTGTTAATAAGTTTGAAAGTCAGGCCTGTCCCGAACTGTAGTGTCAAAGTTTACTTGTGTTAAGTTTGAAAGTCTGGCCTGTCCCGAACTGTAGTGTCAAAGTTTACTTGTGTTAAGTTTGAAAGTCTAGCCTGCCGCGAACTTTAGTGTCAAAGTTTACCTGTGTTAAGTTTGAAAGTCTGGCCTGTCCTGAACTTTCGTGCCAAAGTTTACCTGTGTTAAGTTTGAAAGTCTGGCCTGTCCTGAACTTTCGTGCCAAAGTTTACCTGTGTTAAGTTTGAAAGTCTGGCCTGTCCTGGACTTTAGTGCCAAAGTTTACCTGTGTTAAGTTTGAAAGTCTGGCCTGTCCTGAACTCTAGTGCCAAAGTTTACTTGTGTTAATAAGTTTGAAAGTCAGGCCTGCCGCGAACTTTAGTGTCAAAGTTTACCTGTGTTAAGTTTGAAAGTCTGGCCTGTCCTGAACTTTCGTGCCAAAGTTTACCTGTGTTAAGTTTGAAAGTCTGGCCTGTCCTGAACTTTCGTGCCAAAGTTTACCTGTGTTAAGTTTGAAAGTCTGGCCTGTCCTGAACATAAGTGCCAAAGTTTGTTTGTGTTAAGTTTGAAAGTCTGGCCTGTCCTAAACTCTAGTGCTAAGTTTCATTTGTGTTACGTTCTGTCTCACCCGTCACAAACTCTAGTGCTAAGGTTCATTTGTGTTAAATTTGTCTAACCTGTTACAAATTTGAGTGCTATATTAAGGTTCAGTTATGTTTGAACTATTCTGACCAGTCACAAACTCTAGTGCTAAGGTTCATTCGTGTTAAACTCATATGTCTGACCTGTCCCAAACTCTAGTGCTAAGGTTCATTCGTGTTAAACTCATATGTCTGACCTGTCCCAAACTCGAGTGCTAAGGTCCATTCGTGTTAAACTCATATGTCAGACCTGTCCCAAACTCTAGTGCTAAGGTTCATTCGTGTTAAACTCATATGTCTGACCTGTCCCAAACTCGAGTGCTAAGGTCCATTCGTGTTTAACTCATATGTCTGACCTGTCCCAAACTCTAGTGCTAAGGTTCATTCGTGTTAAACTCATATGTCTGACCTTCCCAAACTCTAGTGCTATGGTTCATTCGTGTTAACTCATATGTCTGACCTGTCCCCAACTCTAGTGCTAAGGTTCATTCGGGTTAAACTCATATGTCAGACCTATCCCAAACTCTAGTGCTAAGGTTCATTCGGGTTAAACTCATATGTCTGACCTATCCCAAACTCTAGTGCTAAGGTTTATTCGGGTTAAACTCATATGTCAGACCTATCCCCAACTCTAGTGCTAAGGTTCATTCGGGTTAAACTCATATGTCAGACCTATCCCAAACTCTAGTGCTAAGGTCCATTCGTGTTAAACTCATATGTCAGACCTATACCAAACTCTAGTGCTAAGGTTCATTCGGGTTAAACTCATATGTCTGACCTATCCCAAACTCTAGTGCTACGGTTCATTCGGGTTAAACTCATATGTCAGACCTATCCCAAACTCTAGTGCTAAGGTTTATTCGGGTTAAACTCATATGTCAGACCTATCCCAAACTCAAGTGCTAAGGTTCATTCGTGTTAAACTCATATGTCTGACCTGTCCCAAACTCTAGTGCTAAGGTTCATTCTAGTTAAACTCATATGTCTGACCTATCCCAAACTCTAGTGCTAAGGTTCATTCGGGTTAAACTCATATGTCAGACCTATCCCAAACTCTAGTGCTAAGGTTCATTCGGGTTAAACTCATGTCAGACCTATCCCAAACTCTAGTGCTAAGGTTCATTCGTGTTAAACTCATATGTCAGACCTATCCCAAACTCTAGTGCTAAGGTTCATTCGTGTTAAACTCATATGTCAGACCTATCCCAAACTCTAGTGCTAAGGTTTATTTGAGTTAAACCATTTCAATGTTTCTCTTAGGAATTGTATGCAAAAAAAACATTGTAAAATTTGAGGAAATTCTCAAACTTGATGATCAAGTTGCATCGAAGAATCTGCAAAATTGCTCAATTAAATAGAGCACCCCTTATTTCTAAACAATTTTTAAAAATCTGTTCATTGATTTTATACAGATCACTTTAAAACCTTCTTGAAGTTAATTTCATTTTTATTTTCTTTCATTTTCTATTTTAAGATATGAATTAATCAATATTCCGTAAAATCCACTTTGATCATGGAGAGACATTTTTTCTATTTTTGACGCATTCTGCTGCCAAGTGCAAGTTCGCCATGAATCCATTCCAAGAGTGATTGATTAAGTGTCACTATAACCCGTCTATTAACTCACTTAATTTCCATTAATATGCACTGATCAGTTACCAAGGCAACCTGTGACGGTATTCATGCGGTTAGTGGGATTATGGACCCCAAATACAACAAGGCAGAAGATGCAGTAAAAGGTCAAGTCCATTTGTTCATTCCGTGAACAGAAATATACATGCCTTTACTGCATGTCCAAATATACCCTGAACACAGCATAAGAAATTAGAATTTCAGCAGAATAGCATAGCCCTGTCGCCCTTTTTTCATAAACAAAACGTCCTGCCTTTTTCAATTTTTAAAATAGTTTTTAAAATAGTTTTTATGATAAGTAGAAGTGATCTGACACTTAATAAAAGGCATATATGTGATTGGCTCCATAAAATCTCTTTTGTACCATAAAACTATAAAAATTCTCCATTTCTCAATTAAAAGTAGGAAGTGCTGCCATGAAAAAATGCCCTTTTTGGCTGAAAATTGCCCCTGCCTTTTCAGAGTCCGAAGTTGCCCTGCCTTTTCAGAGTCTGAAGTTGCCCCTGCCTTTTCAGAGTCCGAAGTTGCCCTGCCTTTTCAGAGTCCGAAGTTGCACTGCCTTTTCAGAGTCTTAAGTTGCCCTGCCTTTTCAGAGTCCGAAGTTGCCCTTCCTTTTCAGAGTGCGAAGTTGCCCTGCCTTTTCAGAGTCTGAAGTTACCCTGTCTTTTTGAAATTCCGACTGAAACACGAGAAATGTTTCTACTTACTCTAAAGCATCGATGAGCTTCTGTGGGTCAATAGGCGGTGGATATATGACTTCTTTGATGGATTTCTGATCACAATTTGCATAGGCAGTCGAGACATGTACAAGAACCTGAAAAAGGCGAAGATGGAAATAATCTACAAAATGGCGGCAGGCAGTACTGCGTCATAAACACATCCACTAACAGTACACTACGGGGTGGCTCAGAAAAATTCTCAAATGGGGCTATTTTTTATCTGGGAACAAAGTTGAGTGATATCAATTCCCTTTTCAAAATCTTGTCCCCAGGAGAGGGCAAGGAAGTTTTTTTTGGGCCACCCTGTAGTGGCAGAACCAGCTAACAAGAATCCGCTCGATGAGAAGGTGAAGCTATAGACCAGACTCCAGTTGATGGGTCACAGACCTGCTCCTTAACATAGGGCACCCGAAAATCTGTATTTTGGACAAATTTCGTGCTTTGAATTGAAAAGGCAAATTTTTCGTGCCAATTTTCCAATTTGCCGATTTTCGGGGGCCTATCAACCCTGCTATCCATACACTGTCCGCTTGATGCGTTTCTCTTTGTTCGATGTTCGTTTGTGACCTTCTGACACGCCACACACAAAATGAACATGGCTTTTCTGGAGCCCAGAAACTAGGTCAAACCGCGATGATTTTTGTACCTCAAATCACGATGTCAAAAGACGTCCTTACACACCAAGTTTCAACATTGTTGACGGAGCGACAGTGGACAAGACCTGATGACATAAGTCTACCTTGGTGAGCTAACCCTCGGGGAATGTAGTGCTGATACTCCAGGTGAAAATATTGAATTACAGGCTGATTACCAGAGTCCTCCACAGGGTTTTCTCAAAGTAGGGTGGTACCCTAGATATTTAAGAAGTTCTGGTAGTGTGGCAACAAGGTAGGTGCCACCAATTTAAGGGATGGTGGCCCAATAGAAACCATCTACGAAATTCTAGAGCAAGGTGAGGTGGCTCTTCCAAGGTAGGGTGGCTCTTCCAAGGTAGGGTGGCTCTTCCAAGGTAGGGCGGGCCGCCCTGACAAATGCCCTTGTCGAGAACACAGCTGATGATGATGCCTGTTTACCTCGTCAATAGTTCCGTACTCAGCCTTCTCGCTAGAATATCGAGATAATAGTCCAATTTGTAAATCCAGCTAACCATAATGATCGAATCTTTACTATGAACTGGCAATCAATATTCTACCCCATTATAGAAGGTCATTTTCTCTGTTCTTATTACTCAATCAATAACGTTCCTCGCTATGCACATGACTACATTCTTTAGGAATGAATTGTCATGCATCCCTTCGAGGGCAGGGTTGATGTCGCTGAGATTTTGCACAATGAACAAGCGGCTAATACCCGAAGAAAATATCAATTAGCAAATGTAATTAACCATAACATCAGCACTAATGAACTTGCGATCAATAGCCTACATAATTAGAAAGACATTATGGTCGCTCATAACCCGCCCCCATGATATGCATTTACAGTAGAACCTCTCTATCAAGGACATCCTCGGGACTAACAAGTTCTGTCCTTGATAGAGAGGTGTCCTGATTAGAGAGGTTAAATTGAATTGAAACAACCAATATGGGACCAAAACTAGTGTCCTTGATAGAGGGGGTGTCCTTAATAGAGAAGTTGTCCTTAATAGAGAGGTGTCCACTAAGGGAGGTTCTACTGTATCTCCAAGTATACACAACATTTTCTGACATATTTCTCCCATCTTGACATGAGCTGCACGTTTTAAAAGCAGTTACTAGAGGCAGTATTCAAATGGCATATTACCCAACACCTTCTTATGGGGACCAAAGCTAAGGGTTCTCATCAGGTTCCATAGAAAGATAAACGCTACTTGGTGAACTGAGATTATTTTAGTGGGACTTATCAAAAAATCATTCGAACAGGTGGAAAGGGCTGCACACAGCAGATCCACATGCATAGGGAGAAGAATACTGCTGTAACAATAAACTGCTGATTTTATGACAAAGGCCAGGCGAGTGTAGCACCATCAATAGCCGTCTAGGCTGGGAGTCAGTCACCTAACTGTAACTCACAGCCCCCTTGTTGATTTAATACACAACCAATTCCTGCAAATAATCTACAATCGTGACATGAGCGATGTGGCCATACCTTGAATGAGTGCGACACAAAAAACAGCCCCAAACTGTCCCTGGAAGTAATCAAACCACCTCCAAGCCTGTATACACCCCTCTTGGTATGCTCTTCTCCCCTAACGCTTTATTCCTTGAAGTAATCAGACTGCCAGATCCCAGATCCCCCCCTCCCCCAGTATCATACTCCAGATATTCACAACACATTCCATATAATGCCAAAAGTCCAGCGAGCGTAACACTATAAATAGCCGTCTGGTCCCCAGGAGTCCTCAGATCCCCAGATTCCCCCTGGTATGCAACTCCAGACATTCACAACACATTCCAGTAATACCTCAACATATAATACCATAGGTCGAGTGAGCGTGACACTATAAATAGCCGTCTGGTTCCCAGGAGTCATCAGATCCCCACATTCCCCCTGGTATACAACTCCAGACATTCACAACACGTTCCTGTAATACCTCAGCATATAATGCCATAGGTCGAGTGAGCGTGACACTAAATAGCCGTCTGGTCCCCAGGAGTCATCAGATCCCAAGACTCCCCCTGGTATGCAACTCCAGACATTCACAACACGTTCCTGTAATACCTCAACATATAATGCCATAGGTCGAGTGAGCGTGACACTATAAATAGCCGTCTGGTCCCCAGGAGTCATCAGATCCCCAGATTCCCCCTGGTATGCAACTCCAGACATTCACAACACATTCCTGTAATACCTCAACATGTAATGCCATAGGCATAGGTCGATTGGGCGTGACAATATAAATAGCCATCTGGTCCCCAGGAGTCATCCGATCCCCAGATTCCCCCTGGTATGCAACTCCAGACATTCACAACACATTCCTGTATACCTCAACATATAATGCCATAGGTCGAGTGAGCGTGACACTATAAATAGCCGTCTGGTCGCCAGAAGTCATGAGATCCCCAGATTCCCCCTGGTATGCAACTCCAGACATAAACACATGAATATAACACATTCCCGCAATACCATCTCGATATGATCGCGGCATAATGCCAAAGGTCGCGCGAGTTCAGCACTATAAATAGCCGTCTGGTCCCCGGAAGTCATCAATACGGTCTCCGAGGCCCCTAATCTGCCTCAGCTGCATCAAAGATCCGTCTAATGTCAATTGATTGAATCATGGGAATACGGCGCTGCGGCACTATTGACGATATATCTTGGCGGCTGCATGCTTGGCTGTAGAATATGTTATGGAATTGCATCCCGGTGCTCTTGAATTGAATATTTCATGAGTGGCCTGGAGCTCATCCGTCATCTGGACGGAAAGGAAAACGCAGAAGAGCTCACCATGGGCATGAAGGCAACCCTAGTTCCATTATGGCAGCAGTGATGAATTGTTGGTATTGGTAAGGTGTCAGCAGACTTCGAAATTCATTTCCCACAGGGGCACAGCATTTTTGCAGAATAGGGGCATTTTTTGCTATAAGGGTACCCTTCTGATGCAAATTTAAGAAGAAAACCATGCCTGTCCAGCATCTGACCAGTAGCTTCTTGAGGGAATTTCTACTCGCTGAGGGCAGAAAATCCTTTCCAATTGAACGGTTTAATATTAAAATGTTGCCATGAGTAAAGGTTAGCAGGTTCTTCTATACAGCTGGAATAACCCTTTAAGAGAATTTCTGCTGCATCCAGCTAGCACTGCAGCAAAATGTCAAAGTTCAAATGTGCGTGGAGGCTGCGAGAGAGTGATTTCTGTCTTGTTATTGATGTGGTTGCATTCCATATGTCTGAGCTGCGTCTCGAATTCTCCCTTACGTCATCAATGACGTCTGGTTGCACAGGGGCTGGTTTTGTCTTGTCCCTGAATGGAGTCACCAATGTGGCTGCATGGCCCAAAATGCTTGATCAACATCTTAAATTCTCCCAACATCACCAATTGTTAGCTTAGGATGCACTTAAATTGGTCTTGTCCCTGATTGAAGTCATCAATATGGTTGCACGAGGCTCTAGTTATAGTATACATACATGTATGATCTGTGTTTTGAATTCTCCCCGATGTCATCAATTATGTTGTATGGAAGCTGGTTGTATGTCTTGCGTCTGCCTCGCGACTTGTCCCTGATGGAAGTCATCAATATGGTTGCACAAGTTCCCTCAAATGCCGATTTGTGTCTTAAATGCTCCCAGAGGTCATCGATTAGATTGGATTAGGTGAGCTGGTTGTACATCTTCTCCCTGACTAAAGTCATCAATTGAGTTGTGCAGGCTCCCAATGTGACTAATCCCTCTCATCATCAATTAATAGAAGCTGGCTGCACTTTGGAAAATGTGTCTCATTTTCACCGTGGGTAAATCCACAATTCACCATGGTAAACTGGCAGCACTTCACCATGGTGAATTGGGACGGTGAAATATTTGACCATGGTAAGCATGGTAAACTCTGATTTTACCATGGTGAATTCAGATCATGTATGGTGAATCTGAGATCTTTTTCGTAAGGGTGTATGTCTTGTGTCTGAATAGCATTCCGCGAAGATGACGTCACTGCAGCTGCTGCCCTCTATTTCCCCATCGCTGAATTACAGGCAATGTCGGACAAAAAATGCGGTTTCATAATGGATTCAGGCTTTCTAACTTGGGCAGTTAGATTCAATCTGGCACATGTCCGAGTGTTGGAAATACTACATAATTGTTTTGAATATTTCTCTCTCTCACCTTATGGTATCATTCATGCTAAAAACAATGCAGGGTCAAAGATAATTTACTTTGGAATAAGCTCAAATGCGTAGAAATAAGTGTCGATGTCCGCCTGTCACGTGACTAAAACGTCATCAATATCTTATGCAAATGATCTTGTGAGCTATAAATAGTAACTTCGCGGCATGCTATTGGTTGGTAAGTATTTCCAATCCAATGCACGCAGTTGTTATAACAGGTTAGTATTATTCGTCCGATGTTGTTGGTGCAGTTTTAAAGCATCTTCACAGCAGAGAGTTTGGTAATATTGTGATTAATATAGCTAATACTCCTGTAATGCTACTTGCTGCACTATAAGCTCAAGAGCAGCTGTAGTTACAATCCTTACCTCATGACTTTTCACCTCGGAACATATTTATACAAACATTACACCATTTTACACATAACTTGCTAAGCGGTAATAAGGACAAGTAATTGGGTAAATCAGAACTTCTTAGCAGTACAATATACATTACACAACTGAGAAAATATTGGATCAAAGGATGAGGGTAATATTGGTGTTTGTGTAGGTGCATCAAGATACAGATTCATTGTTGTGATCAGAGATTCTTGATTCTCTGGGCAATGGTTAAAAGATATCCCTAGGTGTTTATAATCTTTCACCACTGTTGCACTTGGCCAGGTTTTCTGTAAACGAGATATACAGTGGAACCTCCCTTAGCGGACACCTCTCTATTAAGGACACCCTCTACATTAAGGACACTAGTTTTGGTCCCAAATGAGTTGTTTCCAATCAATTTGACCTCTCTAATCAGGACACTTCTCTATTAAGGACAGCACCTGTCAGTCCTGAGGGTGTCCTTAAAATAGAAAGGTTCTACTCTAGATTGTATTTAAAGCAACATTCAGAACCACATCACCAGTAATGAGGAATATTTTGAGGCTGAAATTGACTTCATTCTTCTCATTTGCCAACTGTTCGGTGGTTAAAATGTGACCCACAGGGGCAGGTTGGCCTTTTCCTGGTGCTGGTGCCCTGCTTGGTTCCCCAACAGGCTGCTTATAATAGTCAGAAAGCCCTGTCGATAACATCTAGTGGGCGTAACAATAGGAACAGACATATCATTCATCAACTGTTCAATAACATATTGGTCAGCTATAGCAATCGATAGACAGGTTCTTCAGCTTTCATGTAACATATTTGCAAAGCATCAGGTTGCAATCATAACATCGGCAATATTTTTCCACCTCATTGTTTTCTAGTTCATTTTGCTCAATTTCCGATTTGCACGCAATTGACCTATCTGGTCTGAGCCACACCCAGTAACAATCTCCCCAATTTACCTCCCTTGGTAATTTTTTTAAATTCCCGCCGATATTTTCAATTGATTAGTCTCGGCATGATGCCACAAATAGCACTTGATGAGCAATCCTCTTTCATGGCATCAAAGCCAGTCAACAATGACACTGCAGCTGTGTCTTCTAAAACACCCGAGTGAGAATATTTCATTTTCCTAATGGATAATGTTTTTAGCCTCGTTTTCACCACAGAGGTTTGGGCGAGACAACCCAAACCACTTGTGTTGTGCAAAATGAGGAAGCTTCTCAAAAGCATTTCAAACCACATCATTCGATATTTAATTTGACATGTTTTACTAGAATAGAAATTGATACCTCACTGTCGGTATTGATTGCCTCACACAAACCGCTCGGGTGGCGCTAAAATATTGGCCAAAACCTCGGCTACGCCTCGGTATTGGTCTACATTTTAGCTCCACCCTCGAGGTTTGGGTGAGACAACCAATACCTCCAGTTCGATATCAATTCCTTATACATTACTACAGTGGAACCTCCCTTATCAGACACCTCTGTATTAAGGACAACCTCTCTATTAAAGACACCAGTTTTGATCCCAAATTGGTTGTTCCCTTTCAATTTGACCTCTATAATCAGGACACCTCTCTCATGAGGACACCACTTGTCAGTCCCTAGGGTGTCCTTTTAAAATAGAGAGGTTCTACTGTATTTCATGCATTTGTGATCACACTGTCACAGTTTAGTGACAAAAGGTCAACCAAGTATCTTTGGCAAGATCTATCAGAAAAACAATTTGTTTTACATTTTTATGGTAATTTTTCGGCACATGTTGTGCACAGCCTGTTCCAAAACCTACATGTAAATGTATGTGGTACTCACGCGAGATCCAGCGGACTCATGAAAACGTGCCATGGACTCAACTTCATCAGCCATAGTTCTTTATTCCATTGTTTATCCCCAGACAAAATCAATTATTCCTGGGCCAGACGCTCAGTCTGATTCAGCGACATGGGGGGTTTCAGTCGTTAATAACAACAGGTGACTTGTAATGTTAGTATTGTTATCACCAGGACCAGTTATCCCATTCTAAAGTTACGTGCAAACCAGCAATTTAAATCGCTACTACCAGCGATCACCGATATAGATGCGCCACAAAAATATCTCTCATCTTTTGTTTAAACCGGTAATAAATTGCTAGCTTGGATACTGATTGCAGATCGCCGTTTCTTGACCGAGTTCCCGGCCATGGCCAATGCCGATGAGCGATTTTCATTGCATGCGATTTAACTTCGAGGTAGCAGCGATTTGAATTGCTTGTTTGTGGGGGACTTAACATGGTACCTTGAAAGCAGTACTTAAAACCTATTTCAATAACTAGTCGTTGTGAGAAGAACAGCTCTATGTGCCGGGCAACCCGGAAAGGCCCCATATATCGGGTGGATAAAAAAATATGCCGAACTTCAAGTCAAGGGTTGATAACTACAGTAGATCCTCTATTAAGGACACCCTTTGGACTAACAAGTGCTGTCCTTAATAGAGAGGTGTCCTGATTAGAGAGGTCAAATAGAACGGAAACAACCATTGGGACCAGAACTAGAGTCCTTTTAAATGGAGTGGTTGTCCTTGATAGAGAGGTGTCCACTTAATAGAGAGGTTCCACTGTATAACTACAAAGAGCCGTCCTTTAAAAAGGCCAATAAAACTACATATAACTTCGACAGCTTGCTGTGACAAAATGTCCCCATATTTTGCTGAATAGCCCAAAAAACATGTACCACCCCCCAAAAAATTACCAGGCGTCGAGGTGTAATGTTGTGCGATATTGTATCGCCACTTCCGTGTTTTATCGCCATTTACATAATGACGTTTTAAAATTCCCATTAGGGTGGTGATATACCGGTAATGCCGCCTTGTCACATGACTTGGCGATACAATATGAAGTCTAAAGGCCTGAGTACAGTGTTCAAACAGATATAAACAAACTTAAGAGCCAGTTTTTATAAGAGTCAGGCAGGTGGTGATTCATGACCCTCTCAGATTTGTTCCTAAATTTTTTTATTGGTAGATATATGTTAATAACAGACGGAAATCACATTTTCTATCCTCAATAGGGTCCGCTTTTTTTTTAGGGGCCCCTGGAATATTGGGGTCAAAATGGGCCTAAATGGCAAAATAACCAAAATGTGGTTTTCAAATGCTGGTATTTCTGTGCGCCCTTAGTGAGCCACAGAGATTTTCATGCGTGTAAGTCTATTGGGTATTGACTTTCAGAAAATGTGAAAATTTTGGCGGCTGACTTAGGGCGCAGCCCATAGGTGGCGCTGCAAAACGCGACATTTCGAAATTACACACACCTTCAGAGAGGTTGTGTGGCTTGCGCCCTAAGTCAGCCAGGGTGTTTCATGCGTATTATGATACATTAGCACCTACTGCTTTGATTTAAAGGAAATTTACGGCGGCTGACTTTGGGCGCACAAGTATAGGGGGCGCTTTTTGCCGCCGAAAGGTGAAATTACCACCTTTTCGCACAGCAAGTTCTCCATGCGCCCTAAGTCAAAACTGATCAAACATAGCTCAACTGGTCACCCAGCATCTCTAGTACCAGTGGTTAGGAGGGTTTCATGGCTGGTTTGCGTATTAACCCTTTTTGCACCGTTTTTTCTCGGGTCACTACGCGAAAAGGCTGAAAATGGAATTTTGTAAACTTTCTCCGATATTCATAAAACTTACAGGATTAGCTCCTTTTGCACTGAGAAAGGTGTTATTAAAGTTTTTGTGGAATGCAGCAAGCCACTTTTGTTGTAGGCTGCCATTTGGTGGCAATATTCGAACTATAAAGCAAAAGTACCAGTTTTAGTGAGAGACGACAGGGAAAAAGACCACTGCTGAGAACGTTGTCAAACTGATGCGATCTGCAAAGGATGCACAAGGCGCAAAGATGTTTTCACCAGAAGAATACTTAGCAAGAGATCAAGTTATATCACAGTTCTCTCAATTTATGGCCAAGAAGAAACGAGGTGGAACACTTGAAATCCCAGAAGCTGACCCAACTGATGATGGTAGTGACAATGAGGATGAAGGGAATGAGCAGATTGATGAAGAGTTAGAAAGTGTTCAGGTAACATCAATTCCATCCGATTTGAGTGAAACAATATCCTCGACAATTTTCTTTTTACCGAAAAAGATTCTACATCGATGTTTTACCTCCAGGAATCTGATCTTCAAGCAGAGCAACATATCATAGTTGATGAGTTGATTAACGATTTTCACGAAGAAAACATGGGGGAAATGGAGTACCATGCAGGAGATTACGCAATCATACAGTGTGGAGAGAAGGCATATGTTGGGATGGTACAAGCTGTTGATGGCGAACTTTGCCACATAAAATACATGAGACGAACAGGTAATTATGGAATCGTGATGGATGATTCTTCCCCAATGGAAATCTAAAATACGACATATTTTTCAACCATATGCCCATAGTTTGATAGTATACATGTCAGTAATATTAGCTGGTACTTTTCTGTATTGCAGGATTGTATTTTGGATGGCTTGATGATGAACATGCATCTTGGCAGGACAAGGATGACATTCGCGCTAGATTATCAGCACCATCCATTGATCGCCGTGGACATTACATATTCTCAAAGAAAGATGACCAGAACATGAAACTATATAAACTGCAGTTCACTGTTTAGATGTGATGATCCAGTTGGACAGTTTGGCCCTAATGGCATACTAACTATTTTGATAGTAATTTGCTAAATTTCTGCTGACATTTAAATATTGGTGAAGTTTTACACCATATTAATTGTAAAAGTGTTTAAGTTTCTGAGATACCGGTGATTTCATGGTAATTTTTGAATACTTTTGATTTGAATAAACGGTTCATGATATAAAGGTCAAATTGCTCCTTTTTAGCTCACCTCTTAGCAGAGGTGAGCTTATCCCATACCGTGGCGTCCGTCGTCGTCGTCGTCGTCGTCGTCGTCGTCGTCGTCGTCCGTCGTCCGTTAGCAGGGCACGTTTCGTAACTGTTAGAGCTATTGAGTTGAAACTTGGTACACATGTACCCTTATGTAATGACACCTTGGAGACCAAGTTTCGGTCCGATTCGTTTCATGGTTTGGCCACCAGGGGGCCAAACGTTAAAAGTGAAAATATGCAATATCTCCCTTAATAGTAGTCGGGAAATTTTGAAAAAAATATGGTAGGTACTTCTAGCAAAGGTGCATCATATATCCTCCGGGTTTTTGATTTGACCTCCTTTTCAAGGTCACAGAGGTCAAATGGTGTAAATTGGCCGTTAGGATGTAACGATGGCACGTTTCTAAACTGCAATGACTATTGATACCAAATTTGGTACACATGTACCCCTTAGTCAGGTGATGTCAGGGACCGAAGTTTGGTCCAATATGATTCACCACTTGACCACCAGGGGGCAAAATCCAAAAACCTTAATAATGTAATTATTCCTTAACTTCTTGCCCGATTGCCACCAATTTGATATCATGGGTACATCTAACCACCATACAGTATATGTCACACAGGTTTTTAATTTGACCTTCTTGTCAAGGTCACAGAGGTCAAATGGCGAAAATTCGCCGTCAGGCCGTAACTATGGCATGTTTCTTAACTGCAATGACTATTGATCACAAATTAAGTACACATGTACCCCTTGGTCAGGTGATCTCAGGTATGAGGTTTGGTGCGATCTGATTTGCCGTTTGGCCTCCAGGGAGGGGGCCAAATCCTAAATTCTTCAAAATGCCATTATTCCTAGTAATGACTTGCCCGATTGGCACCAATTTTATATCATAGGTACATCTAATTCTAACAACCATTCAATGTGTCACCCGGGTCTTCCTTGATTTGACCTACTTTTCAAGGTCACAGAGGTCGAATGTACTGTAAATTGGCCATTTTGGGGAAATTGTAATTGCTTGGACCTACATCAAACCTAACACTACATGACACAATACCATGCTCTTTATCCATCTTTCCTCCACATGAGGTGAGCACAATGGCCCTGGCCATTTCATTCTGTCAAATTTCAATTTTGCCACCAAGTAGCTTGCCACCTTGACCTAAAACTCACAAAAAATACTTTCTTTAACGCAAGGAAGTTATCCTGTAAGTTTCATGAATATCGGAGAAAGTTCACAGTTTACCATTTTTGGCCTTTTTGTCTAGTGTCCCGACAAAAAACGGTGCAAAAAGGGTTAATACGCAAACCAGCCATGAAACCCTCCTAACCACTGGTACTAGAGATGCTGGGGGACCATTTGAGCTATATTTGATCAATTTTGACTTAGGGCGCATGGAGAACTTGTTGTGCGAAAAGGTGGTAATTTCACCTTTTGGCGGCAAAAAGCGCCCCCTATACTTGTGCGCCCAAAGTCAGCCGCCGTAAATTTCCTTTAAATCAAAGCAGTAGGTGCTAATGTATCATAATACGCATGAAACACCCTGGCTGACTTAGGGCGCAAGCCACACAACCTCTCTGAAGGTGTGTGTAATTTCGAAATGTCGCGTTTTGCAGCGCCACCTATGGGCTGCGCCCTAAGTCAGCCGCCAAAATTTTCACATTTTCTGAAAGTCAATACCCAATAGACTTACACGCATGAAAATCTCTGTGGCTCACTAAGGGCGCACAGAAATACCAGCATTTGAAAACCACATTTTGGTTATTTTGCCATTTAGGCCCATTTTGACCCCAATATTCCAGGGGCCCCTAAAAAAAAAGCGGACCCTATTGAGGATAGAAAATGTGATTTCCGTCCGTTATTAACATATATCTACCAATATAAAAATTTTGGAAGAAATCTGAGAGGGTCATGAATCACCCTCTAATAGGATCTTGCCTGATTCTTATAAAAACTGGCTCTTAATAACTAAATAATGCAGAAAAAATGCAACTGATATTTGAAAATGACAGCTGTGTTTTATTAGTTTTATTTGTTATTTAGTTAGCTGGCAATATGGACAAATATAAAATGTACTTTATCACGAAGTCCACAATTCAATATTTAAGTAAGGCAGAATTTTCAATGTCTTACGTGCGCAGCAGTAAAATTGACTTTCCATGCAATGTTGGGCAGACTTTCAGAATGAGAAATATGGATCCATCTGGTTATTAAAACATTATTTATTTTTTCATCTATTCGTTTTAACACTTTTTATGACGGCAGTGCACGTCAGCATCCATGCTAGTGATGGTCAGAAACTATTTGTCACAGTGACTGGTTATGTCTAGCGATGATTACTTTTAAAACAGTTGGAATCAATTCGCTAATGAACTTGGAGGCGAATGTTGTGTGTCATTATGTGGCAAACGTCGATATATCATCAAACCTTAATTCTTCCCCAATGCCAGGTAGACTTCAAGTAGAATACAGGCTGGGAGAACTGCAGTTGGTACTACATGTATCGGCTTACATCAGAAAACAATAGGACAATTTATTGAATTGTCTGTCTCTAGCTTCAATATTGTCAACAGCTGCTTTTTTTACAAGCAGAGCTTGGCTATTCACATCCCGCCTCCCAGCCACCTGTGTTTCATTCACATAATTTTGTACCTCGCAGGTGGTGTTCCAATGGGCTCATCCTGTGCAGGCTATGGAATCAGTAGCAACCGCTCACATCAAATCACCCACTCCTCCAAGCCATAACATTGTCTCATGCAATCAGCACCAAAGACATGAGAGTACAAAGTTTCCGCCAGGATAAAATTTTACTGAGGGGAGCACAAAAAAAAATTTTTCTAAAATTTATTTTTTCTTAAAAAGGGTATATGACCCCTCCTGAGACGTTTCTTGGCCCTAAAACCGCTACAATTGGCACCCAAATGCTCTTATTTTACATATCAAATCATGATATCTGGCGGAAACCCTGGAGTAGTTTGGAAGTCATACTGATCACGTTGGGGACACTCCATCTAAAATGTAGCTTACAATAAACAACTGCTGAATTGATCAACTAGCTGACTCCAACAGCATGCTAAAACCATAGAAACTGCACACTAGAGAATTGATTGAACTTTCACCAGTACATAAATATTGGCTTGTGCAATCAGCAGTACATTGCAGTATGCGCAGATACAAATTTGGAATTGGAAATCATACTGTCAGACAGATCATGTCGGGGACGCTCCATCTAAAATATTACTTTTAGAAAAACTTCTGAATCATTCAACTGACTCCAAAACCATGCTAAAACACTAGAGAATTGATGTTTGATATTACATGTATTCACAAATACATAATACATGTAATATTGGCTCGAATGCAATTAGCGGGACATTGAAGTATGCACACTTATTTGTCCGTACACTACCACCCGATCACTCCGTTCTGAGGCACAGCATCTTCTTATCGAGTGTCAATTCCGGCTCGTAACATTCGGGGTAAGGGCATTCTCAGTGCATGCCCCTCGAATGTGGAACTCACTAGGCCATGAACTGAGGAAAGAAACTGACTCCATCACCTTCCAAAAAAACTTGAAAACTTTCCTCTTCCGCGAGCATTTTGGAGTGTGAGTGCTTTTGAACATTGCATTCAGTGGGAAAGGCGCTATACAAAAGGTAACTTCATTCATCATTCATTCAAGGATACAAAGATGCAAGTTGTTTATGTTTTGGACTTTCCGTCTAGAACCATATAGAAATAACACAGAAGAGAACTGCCTGCTCTCCACCCTCAACTACAGCCACTCAGGCTAATACCTTGATAAGTTGATAAATGAAATTGCAAAACCCCAGCAGAAAATGTCCCTAAAACTGCTACCATCATGTCCATCAATCATTCTGTTTAGTGTTAGTGTAACATTTTGTTTGTGTGAATTCCTCGTGGACTCTAACGATTATTCATGATGGGTTTCAGCGCCAAGTGGCATTAAAGAGTACTCAGCCATCTGTCTCGGCATGGGATGCACGCGATGTACAGTATGTGTACACATGTTTTTAAAGCAGATGACGGAATGCACGCGATCCGGAATCAATAACACAGCAGGCAGAACTACAAATTGGACATTCGTAGGGGCTAAAATGGTTTGCCGCATTCAGACGTTAAATTGTATACAGATTTAAAAAGAATATCAGAGTACTTGTGTAGGGAAGTAGAGAATGAAAATTGATGATGGGGGGGAATGACATGGTTAAAACCAAATTTGTGGTGACTAGTTGGGTGGCTATTGCCCCCCCCCCAAACTGTACTGTACCACCAATTGGTCATAGACTGCATCAGTCTATGGGTTTTTATCCCTCGTAGGTCATCTCGACCCTGGGTTTTCGGATATCAGCTCGTTCGGGACGCCAAGCTGTCAATCGGGACACCAACAAACCACGAAGCTGCCCCAGGGAGCTTCGCCAAAGTAAAACAAATAGTTTTACAAGCCTTTGAAAATAGGATGTTTGACAATATACTATACTTTTAGAATAGTAGAAGTAAAACTGGATACCGTCACTGTAGTTTACAACAATGTCCATCGGTCCCTATTGTTGGGCTGTTGTGTTGCTCCACCAATATACTATACTTTTAAAAGGTTGGTGACAAACTTTTTCGCAACCACTGCATCAGCAACCCTTTGAAGACTGAGATGTCAAAGCATACGGTACTGAATTCCTTGGAAAGTGCATAAGTACTTCAGGCTGAAGTGATCATGATTGGTTGGAGTGGTCATTGACCGAGTAGTCTAGCTTCACCCATCAGAGACTGTTTCCGAATATGCAGGCCAGGCAAGCCCCCGTAACATTATTATGCGGATTTAAGTGCGTGTCATTTTTTTCAATTGCCATGAATAATAAGTGGACGACACCAAGTTCTCTGATGGTCATGATCTAACGCCCCCCCAACCTCGGGTGTTGTATCGATTCCAAGTAAAGTGTTTTTCATATCATTCCGGCCAAGGTACTTAGTTACTCTCAGGAATGTGACCAGATCACATTCACCAAAAGATAGTGGTGATGGACACCACCAGATTACAGTGCGGAGGCAGTGTTTGAATCGAGTTCAGACATTTTCGTCCGAATATGCTGATCTCTGAAAACTCCCACTCAAGGTGTACTCTACGGTTTCTGCATAGATATGACAGAATGCCTCACTTTCGAATTGTGTACTGGGGATAATGGGTATATTCTAGAAGATTCAAATGCACATCATGATCATTCCCAAGAGCTCTGCTCAGCTTCATTCAAACTCAGGAATGTATATTCGACCCGTCAGCTTTAAGCAAGTCAACACCGGCTGCCCAGGGCAGTCTAACATTGCTATTTGTAATCACATTATTACATCTAACATTGCTATTTGTAATCACATTATTACAGTTTAGGAAACACTTTTGAAGGGTTCAGAGTGACAAACCCATAAAGACTAGCTAGAATTTTAAATTCTATTTACATAATGACACACATCCTAATTTGACATCTGCGGCACAATGCATTACACATGAATTTTATAGCAGCAATTTAGCTGTGCCAATAATGTACTATGCTGCACCTGCTGTATTGAGCAAAAAATAAAACTGTCTCAAATGGATTAACGATATATTCACAGAAAAAATACACACTCAGAAAAATCTATCTGACCCGTCTAGAACTATCATGAATCACACACTGCCTGATTCTTAGAAAAACTGGCTCTTTAAAAACCTAGACTTAAAAGGAAGCACCCAGACTATAGCCGCACGTACACCACCTGAAAATGGACCACCAATGCCGCACCATCGAAAATCCACCAAGCGCTTACACCAGCGCTGCAGCTAGTTATAAAATCCGGCTAAAGATGGCGCGCAAACAATAAGCAGAATGCGCATTTTCGAAAACGCCGCCTGGAGCCGAACCATCTAACTAGCTAATTGCCGATCCATTTGCACGTACACCACAACAAAGCCGAGCTTTTAACAAGCCGGGCGAATTTGGACCATCAAGCTTGGTGGGACAAATTCACCCGGCAATTTGTATCGGCAATGGATTGCCGAACCAATCTGTCGCGGCAATGTGGTGGTGTACGTGCAATTGGTCCACCAATATTTCGTGGTGTAAGCGCAGCTATTCTGTTGAAGTTGGGGTTTGTCTGTCAGTCTAAGTGCACCTGGATATTGTTGCCCACCTGGACAAAACTTAGTATTTCACCTGAAGAGTTTCGCGGGGCACACCTTTGCTTACTCTAGAATTTTGTAAAGGGTTTCAATTGGGCCACCATACTTTTAATTGCTGCCCAACCTTGTGTTGCACTCTGAGAAACCTTCTTGAATATCAAAGGTACCACCCTACAACCTTGAGAAAATGGAAATGAGGGGGAAAAAACGAGAAAATCGAAATGAGGCAACTAAAACGTCTTAATACTTACATCAAGGTTAGTCATCTGGTGACACAGTTTGAGGATCTTGCGTACTCCCAGCAGATTCATCTCTGCTGATACCCTGGAAAATTAACGGTTTAGAATAGTTAAAGACTTTGTAGATGGACTTCTACAGGCCTCTTTTACAAGAAGCAGTTATCACTGTTAGGGTTTCCGTCAGGGGACTATATAAAAAAAAAAATCTTTTTCAGAAAATGACCCCTCGTGAAGCATATGTGACCTACCACAGCAAAATGAGTCGCATGTCGCTTCGAGCTTGGCAGGAATTGAGACGGACTGGTTGTTCATTTCACTATTGTCTGCCTTTTGTGAAATCTGAGGGTTTCAATTTCTTCTATTATGTCCTGGTATCATTTTAGGCTCATCTTCTGTACGACATGTGACCCATCTTGCTGTGGTAGGTCACATATTTTGGCACATGAAAACGCTTAAATATATGCTTCTTAGTATCTTAAAATGCCACTTTAGACTTTAAAATATAAGTTTCAAAAACTTATTAGGATGATGGGGGGGGGGGGGGATATGCCCAAATAATGGGGGGAAATGTCCCCCCCTCTGTACATGCAGTAAGTAAACCCTGGTTATAAAACATGTTTTTAAAACTATACACAGACTATTGCAACCGAAGTATTTAGAATATTTCACCATATTCTTCTCTTTATCGAATCTAAGATGCAGAGCGCAATAAGGTACAGATTTCTTCATGAATATTTGACGAGAAAACAGAAAAGGCTCAATCGACCAAATGCGGATAGCAATTATCCGTAACCTAATCATAAAGAGGATGACAATACATTGTGTTTCCTCGAGAGAGATGAAGCAAACTGTGACAGATTTCTTCATGAATCTTTGATGATGACAGAAAGAGTTTCTCGGTAAATAACTTATAGCTCGATGAATCAACAATTAGCATTGATTGATAGTGTTTCAGCAGGAATTCTGACAACAAAACCTTGAGCAAGCAAATATTTGCTTGGCTTGACCTTTGTAAGGGGAGTAATTCACAATTCAGTCCAAATTACTCTCAATCAATAGATTTTGTCACTAGTGTAACAGAGGAATCTTCCCTGCCTTTTGTCATCCTTGTTTTTTTAGAATGCGTTTCAATTTGATTTACTTTAAAAGCAGGTATGCACCTGCCTTTTTCAAACTGTGCCAGCTTCTGCCCTGCCCTGCCCTGCCCCATTCAGATTTCAGGCATGCACCTGCCTTTTTCAAACTGTGCCAGCTTCTGCCCTGCCCCATTCAGATTTCTAGATCTGGATTCAGCGCCACAACATCTGGATTCAACTTCAGGTTGTTTTTTTTAAATTCAAGCAGAGCACAGGGACACAAAACACCTCATCTTGATCATGACAGACATGGTTCTGCAACAAACTCGGACAAAAAAAGTAGCAGGCCTCGAATTTGAAAACTATTAGGGCAACCATTTAAGAGCCATTTTGGCTTTGGCCTTGGGTACTGGATAAAGCAGCTTCGAGAGGACACGAAGGCCATTTTGGAGGGCACCAACTCACATTCCAGTAGTGGCAGTGGTTTTTGAACCTTGAACAGAAGCAGCACAGAACTTGATAAATCACTACAAGCAATTTGTTCTTCATTCCGATACATCATTGCCATGAACCTTTGCCACCGTTGACATTTACTGTACAGAATTTACCGTCATATACAGACTTTACCGGAAATTGGCTCAGCACCTGTTGTCTGTCTAGCAGATTCAGGGCCAACAACAATTACTTAGCAAAAGGGGGGGCATCTCAGGAAAGTGTGATGTTACCTGATGTCTACCATGTCTACTGCACTGACCTCTGATACAAATTTATGACATGTTTACACTTAGTTAAGGCCAATGACATAATTGAGAAGGTCACTCGGCACAATCTACAGCTTCAAAGTCATGGCAGCCTGCACTGCTTTTAGCCAATGAGATGAATGAAAATGTTCCTCGGCACAAACTATGCAGTTTTAGATTCTGTCATGGCTAGACATGGTATTCATCCTCACCACTGCACTGCCTCATCATACATTAGTTTCAGTCGTTGACATTGAGGTTCCTCGGCACAAACTACAGTTTCAAAGTCAAGGCTAGACATTCTATTTTAAAACAAGCCTCATCACTGTTAGTGTTACTTTGGCCAAGGACATGAGTAAGATGGTCGCTCGGTGCGAACTTCAGCTTTGGATTGTGTCCTAGCTATCGACATTCTATTCACTTGCTCGTCCTGCCACCGGCTCACGTACAATTTACCACTACTGACTACTCCAAGGTTACACAGAAAATTGGCTCTGAGGGCTACATGCCCACACAATATTGGAAAGAGTGTTTTTCACAGCGACATATTTATGCTATTTTCAACACTAGATCACGAAGGACTTAAAAATGATATCGCCAGTTAGCTTGATGCGTTACAAATGATGAAGAAATCATTTTAAAGAAATCGACAATACAGGTACGCCTTTTTCTGACCAGTAGAAAAAAGCTGTTTACCAAGAATTCAATACTTAACTACATGATCTCAACAAGGGGAGGTAAAAAATTAACATTGACCGCCACATCAGTGTTCTGTACGACTTTTTCTGTGAATGTCATACTCAGTTCAACTAACGTTTTAGAAAAAACTGGGCGAGGCAGATCAATGTCTGTTCTAGGGCAGGCATTATTGGTGTCAAGATACATTTTTACAAGCACCATCCCATACATTCTTGACGGTTCCAGTCTCGTTGTAGGGAGACTCTTGAGAGAAATCTATGTGGTTTCCAAAGTAATTTAAATAAGTCATTGCCCTCATTGCTGGCATGTTGACTGAACCATGTACAGTGGAACCTCCCTTAGCGGACACCACTCTATTAAGGACAACCTCTCTATTTTAAAGGACACTAGTTGTTACTTTCCATTCAATTTGACCTGTCTAATCAGGACACCTCTCTATTCAGGACAGCATTTGCAAGTTCCGAGGGTGGCCTTAATAGAGAGGTTCTAACTGTACATGAAAAGTGGTACTCAAGTGAGAAAGGGCTATTGATCCCAAAAGGATGTATACCATATTGTGTGGGGAGATCTACATAGTATTATAACCCAATGGATTTTGTCAAAGTTGAACTCCTGTATTCTACACCAAATACTTTACCATGATATTGCGTGGGGAGATACATAGTATTATAACCCAATGGATTTTGTCAAAGTTGAACTCATGTATTCTACACCAAATATTTACCATGATATTGCGTGGGGAGATGCATAGTATTATAACCCAATGGATTTTGTCGAAGTTGAACTCGTGTATTCTACACCAAATATTTACCATGATATTGCGTTGGGAGATATAGTATTATAACGCAATGGATTTTGTCAAAGTTGAACTCATGTATTCTACACCAAATATTTACCATGATATTGCGTGGGGAGATACATAGTATTATAACCCAATGGATTTTGTCAAAGTTGAACTCATGTATTCTTCACCAAATATTTTAAAATCATGATATTGCGTGGGGAGATATAGTATTATAACCCAATGGATTTTGTCAAAGTTGAACTCATGTATTCTACACCAAATATTTACCATGATATTGCGTGGGGAGATGCATAGTATTATAACCCAATGGATTTTGTCGAAGTTGAACTCGTGTATTCTACACCAAATATTTACCATGATATTGCGTGGGGAGATGCATAGTATTATAACCCAATGGATTCTGTCAAAGTTGAACTCATGCACTCTACACCAAATATTTACCATGATATTGCGTGGGGAGATACATAGTATTATAACCCAATGGATTTTGTCAAAGTTGAACTCATGTATTCTACACCAAATAATTACCATGATATTGCGTGGGGAGATACATAGTATTATAACCCAATAGATTGAAGTTGAACTCATGTATATTGAACATCGCCATAGAACTTTTACAATTTGTGCTGCGGAGAGTCAAGTTAAAAAGTGTATTTCTAACCATTAGATATACCAAATATAAACAAGAAACACATTGGAGAAACACATTTTCACTTCAAACTGACTGTGCTATTAGTAGTATTACTCAAATGATACTCATGACAGTTGACTATAAAGACCTTTCAACATTTTTTAAACACTGGCAAAGTGCATTGACTTACCCGATATCACAAGCAAATAAATCGAGATAATTTGCAATCAATGTCTGGTATTAAAATAAACTTACCTGAGAGAGTCGTCAAATTTTACTGTGGCAGCTGAGTGGAAGACAACATTGACTTCTGAACACAAGGTCTGGATATCTGCCTGAGATATGCCAAGATTCGTCTCTAATACATCACCCTTTATAGCTATTAACTTCTTGAAGCATTCTGGCTTTTCATCCTTTAGGCGATCAAACAACTAAAACAAAAATTTGATTTTCAGAGAAATAATATCGGAATTATGAAAGTTTTGCGAGCATTTTATTATTGCAATATTTTCACAAGCACCTTGGCTTAAACAACAACTTTTAATTTGAAGCGCGAAAATTTCAACTCCAATGCATTTCAATGAAATTTCGGCATCAAACACAATATTTTTTAGTCTTTCCTCTATCATGTCTATCGCTAAGCGAAATTGGCCAAAAAATAGAAATCACATTTCTCGGTCTGAACTATTTTGGCCATTTTTTTGTCTTCCCAACTCAAAGTTTTTTGAGTAGGTAGTGTTTTTTATGGTTATGTCCAATCAATAGCTGCGCTTACACCACGAAATATTGGTGGACCAATTGCACGTACACCACCACATTGCCGCGACAAATTGGTTCGGCAATCCATTGCCGATACAAATTGCCGAGCGAATTTGTCCCACCAAGCTTGATGGTCCAAATTCGCCCGGCTTGTTGAAAGCTCGGCTTTGTCGTGGTGTAAGCGCAAATGGATCGGCAATTAGCTAGTTAGATGGTTCGGCTCCAGGTGGCGTTTTCGAAATGGCGCTTTCTGCTTATTGTTTGCGCGCCATCTGTAGCCGGATTTTATAACTAGCTGCAGCGCTGGTGTAAGCGCTTGGTGGATTTTCGATGGTGCGGCATTGGTTCCCGAACCAAGATTGGTGGTCCATTTTCAGGTGGTGTAAGTGCGGCTAATGTCGGGTTCGATCAAACAAACAAACAAAGCCTAACTTTTTGAGGAGTTGGTGTTTACTATGGTATAGGGTTCAATAAAGCAAACAATTTTTAAAAGCAGCCTGACTTACCCTAAAATTTAACATATCAGTTAGTCTTTCCTGGACACATTTGCCTTTCTTTGGTCTAAGAAGGAGATAAATACAGCGTATTCCCGGACAGCATCTCAGCAGTTTCTCAATCAGGACTTTTCCGATGAAGCCAGTTGCACCCGTGATAAACAGCGTCTTATCTTCATAATACTCGACGATACGTGGGGTAGACATCGATGCTGCCATTGTAGAGATCGTCCTGAAAAAGTCCAAATTCAGATTTTGGCACCAGCACTTCATGGAGATGTAGAACCTCTCCATTATGGAAACCCCACCCTTGTGACTGACAGTGACACATGAGCTGTCCTTGTATACTGTTTTTAAAGCGCGAAAATGTCAACACCAATGCATTTTTACCATGAAATTTCGGCATTAAACGCAATATTTTCTAGACTTTCCTCTATCAATATCATGTATATTGCTAAGCGAAATGGGCCAAAAAATTGAAATCACATTTCTCGGTCTGAACTATTTGGGCCATTTTTTTGTCTTCCCGACTCAAATTGTTGAGTAGGTAGTGTTTTTTATGGTTATGCTCCCCCTATGTTAATTTCATGATGATTTTTCGACAGTCTACTTTTTTCTGATACACCCTGTAGAGTCCAGATTACGGCTCCCTAGGTCAATTTGAATGGAATTGACAAGTTCGGGACCAAAACCAGTGTCCTTGTTTAAAATTATCAGAAGGTGTCCTAATTATTGAGGTATCCGCTAAGAGAGGTTCTACTGTACTCCCAAAATTGTTAAATCATATTTCTGTGACGATATCTTTTTTCTCTTGAAAGATAGGGCAGTGACAGACCGGCCCATCACGACACATCTTTTTTGTTAATTCATGTGAAGTGCTTTGACTTTGAGCGACTGAAACCAGTTTAGCGCTAAAAGTCTCATGATTATTATTATTATTATTATCACTTGCCGCTGCATTGCATTAAATGCTGCAAAATGATGTGCTCAGCGGCCTTAAAAAATTACCATTCGTTTTATTATGACATGATTTTTATGATATTATTTGACCACAATTCATCTGCTTTCCAGCAGAATTCCAATATGACATGTCATAATAGCATGGTAGCTGCATCATATGGGTTGTGGAATTATTAATGGTCACAGTGGACAAATCATGGTATGGATGGTAATATTGCGGGATGTGATAAAACATTGTATCTCACCATATTGCCATCGGCCTGATTAATTTGTGACCCGATCTGGTGGTGTAGAGTGTTAGGGGCCATCCATAAAGTATGTACCCATCAAACTGGGGATTTTGAGACCCCCTCCCCCTGACCCTGTACACACATTTTGGACATCAGGCTTCAGATGGGTCAATTACCCCTAAAAGATAATTTTTCAAGGTACAGTAGAACCTCTCTATTAAGGGCACCCCAGAGAGGTGCCCTGATTAGAGAGATCAAATTGAATGGAAACAACCAATTTGGGACCAAAATTAGTGTCCTTAATAGAGAGGTTGTCCTTAATGGAGAGGTGTCCGCTAAGGGAGGTTCCACTGCATGCTAATTCTGGGACATGTTACGCCTTCTTACACGGTTTAAAACGGTGCGAAAACCATGCAATTAAAAGGCGTGCCATAACTTCATGTTTCAGGCTCTCTCAACTGATAACAATGGCCAGATCAATGTCAACGAGTCATGACAATATAATGGCTTTAATGCCACTGTTTAGTGCTTTTTAATTCTGGAGGGGGGTAGCATTAATTCACGGGAAAATGTCATCCCTCATTCCAGATTCCTCATTGGAAATCTAATGCCAATATGGTCATGACGGGCTTTTTTTATGGCGGTCCCCACAGGCATTTTGTTTACAACTTATTGGCTATTCTCACCATGGTCATTTTCACCCTTGAGCCTTGTCCTAACCCTAACGTTAACCCTGACCCTAACCCCTACTCCCATAACCTAGCACTAACCCTAAGGTCATTAACCCTTCCTTACACTAATCTTAATTCCCTAATCCTCAATTTAATCTCTAAAATCACATAAATCCTAGTTGTTGACATGTTGTATAGCAACTTTGAATTCAATTGCCAATTGGCATTCAATGGTCATGAACAAAACTCTGCACAAAATGTAAATATCAATCATTTCAATTGATAGATAATAAAAACAATTCCCAATGGCAATTAGAATAGATCTATTAATTGGTGTAAACTGCGCACATCTCTCACTGATGAATATTAGAAGAGACAAACAAACGCAAACAAACCCAACTCGCTGAACTAGTCACAACATGATCATCCCGATTGATTGATACCCTTACCATCAAAACCCATCTATATGTACGTGTACCAGCAGCCAAGCTGTAATATGCACGCTGTAACATATATCCGACGTTCAATAATAGCGTAGACGTACGCCCATACACGCGCCAATACATTGCCATTGGCAATGCAATGTGAACGGTAAAAGCAGACGAGAGCCGTTTCCAATGAAAGCTATCTCGACTGATGAAACACCTCTCCACAAACGATATCAATAAATGCAAAAATACAAACTATACCTTACTTCATAGTCTTTCGAACAGCAATTTCATCCCCTTGAAGATAACATTGCTAGATGTATCCAAAAATCCTTTTCCGAGTGAAATGAACGATGACAACCATCACCACAGCTTTCCCGCCGAACCACTTTCATTATCAATCGATATTGTGACCTTGACCGGCGGATTAGTGAGTCAAAGCATTCAAAGGAGGCAGCAGCGGCATTGGCTCAAGGCAATATTGATTGCAGCTGCGGTGTCAGGGCCTTGCTTACTTAGATACCGAGTATATAAGGGTTTTTGTGTTTTGTATTCATTCTCATGTTATTGTCCTTCGAAAATCCATCGAAGAGCCAGGGAGCTGTACTCAACTCCCTTCCTACGTAGCAACATGTTGCATTTTAGAACGTGTTCTGATTTTCTCGGGATGGCATCATCATGTACAATTCAAGTAGATGTGATCAGCTTGATACTGCCGGTACTCTCAACACTGGTGTTACGTTTTTGCAGTGTTCCTGTTTCTTAGTGTTCCCATTATTGTTTTGTGAACGTTGGACGACAGACTGATCAGTGACACGTTCTTCAGTGTTCCCCCTATTGCTATTGTTGAAAAGTCATGGTCTCTTAGCTGTTTGTTGTAAGGAAACACTGAAATATGGGAGACAACCCAAAACTACACCAACCCGGTGTAACAGTAACAAATGCCCCCCTGGAAAAAGTGTCCGGCCCTATTGTATTCTGCAATATGGTTCTATAGAGACCCTGACCGTCAATAGCTCGGAGATTAAAGCGCATAATAGAATCCTTTGTTTCCCGGGCATCCTATCCTAGGACATTTCAAACTTCTACACCGGCCAACATCTGTAACTGTTCCCCGTATTTTAGTTCAATAAAATAGCTATAGAGTATAGAGAGACCATGCGGACTTTTCAATATTAGGAGAAACAGAAAAACCTCAAACTATCTTTCAGCGTTCTCAAACAGCGAGGGTAAACACTCGGAAACGGATACACTCGAAACGAGCGTTACACCGGTGTGGCGGGGATAGTAGTCCTAGGGCTGATAGTCCGTGTAACAATAGCCCGCATTGCTAAATGTTTTGGTTAGGGTAAGCGGTACAATAGATCATGCTGCTTAATTGGTCAAATACAATGATACCGGACTATGACTCCAGGGGGACTATATCCGCTGTCACACCGGTACTTATGAATAGGCCTTCTGCGTAACGGGGTTCTGGATAGGCGAACGTTTCGCAAACAGTTTTTGCGCATTTTCGGATGTATATCTGCAGCGCCCCCTACACTCGGGAACTCGAGAATTATAAAGAGCACTGGCCAGGCAGGCGTCCTGTGGATCCCAACCTGAACGAGGTGGTGTTGCCTCCGTAACCTCCGCACTAGCAATTTCAATACATAGTGGATGCAAGAGATAAATACTTTAAACCTCGGCTTCCAATATCTTTTTTTGCCGTTATAGCAGTTTTAAATTTCCCAGGATTATGAGTGTCACGGGGACAACGGATCATATTATGCGAATCTTTTGGTATTGAAGGTATTTGGTCTGTCGAACCACACCTTAACCTGCTGCTATGATAGGGTAGGGACTTTTTAAGGGGCGACATGTGAGACTGTTACACCAGTACCACGTGTGCATGCAGTCCTTATATCTAGTCCACGATAGAATCTCATAGGCCTTGGACATATTTAGTTGTGAATTAAAATGACCTTATGCCCTTACTGTGCATATTAGTCACTAAAAGACGGCCTATCCCCCCCCCTCCCCCCCGCTCCCTGATAGTCCCACCTTAACACAATATTGTGACTTACCTATTTTTATAGGGCGGCGACGGCATCGCAGAGGGCGACCAATTTGTCAGACCAGGGCAGGGCAGGGCCTAGTGGCGTCCACTTCCAGGGCAACTCGGTTCTGGCAGTCTGTTATTGTTAGCCGGTAATCCAAGTACATATGTTGATGAGTTGATCAACATGTTACACTCACACCCACCCTATAGTTAGTCCTCAGGCGAGGCGAACACGTAACAGCAGTGATCATCCGTCTACGTGCTTTATATTTCAATGTAATATATTGGATATCGAAAATATGCTACACCCACCCATCTCTATACGTCCTGCATAAACTATATATCATAACTACAAAGCGTCCACCCAGACAAGACCACGTTTTCACATGTATTGATTATAATGAATGCACAGGTGTATCAACTCTAATCAACATGAAAACTGACGGTCACATAAAGTTAAATACTGTAATATGCAAAAATTTTAAGTTTTCATTCATGTCTGTGTGTTTTGTTTTGCTCATCGCTAACACCTGTCGCAATATACCCAATCATTAGGAAGGTTTCGCAAGCCTTACGAAGAGCTACGAAGTAAATATACGAAGTGTATAAATACATTTTTTCGAAAATTATTTGACAAATGCCGATTCCTCCTATAACTAAGTATAAAATATGATTTGCCAAAGTCACGTAAACCGATTCGCGCAGGACTTGTTGACTCCAAAGACCTTCGTCATTACGGGTTGCGAAACACAGATACCCAGCTCCGGCTCGATTGGGTCACCAGACGAGGACATAATGCACCGCACTTTAATTTAACAGAAATTTCATTAACATGATCTTGCAAATTATATGATAACGACATAAGTAAAGGCCTATGCCGTTCGTTAAAAATTTAGAAATTTGTAAATGAATTGAAAATTTCCAACTGTGTAAGTACCATTCTCTGTTTCCCTGTAACAACAGAAACTACGAACGGTGGGTGTACCTCTCGAAGGATATAGTCTGAACTCTTCTTCGGATAGGCATTCTTTCTTTTAATTCGGCGTGGTTATACTCAAATCTGTCCAATGAAAGAGTGTTCCTGAGGACGAAGGATTCTATGCACTTTTAATCATTTGGGAATTGAATATATTGTGTCTGCACAAAACCATCCATCATCATCGATAAAATATTGATGAGACTTTTTCAGGGAGGACATTAAAAACTTTTACGCCTGGTGTGTCGGAGCTAAAATGGACGTTCTCGTGCTATAGGGTCTTCAACTTCAGGGCCAGTTTTGTCACAAAAGCATTACACTCCGGACGCAGTGGACCGGCCTCATCGTGTGGCTTTAAATGAAAGACGATCAGGATGACGAAATGGACTGCATATAGGAGTGTAAAGCATACATCGACCGACCAAGGACGTCAGTCATGCAGTGAGTTGTCCTGTAACATCTGGTTCATGCATAAATTACCACGTGCCAGGTCCCTCGGCAAGAGGGGTGTGGCACCCGATCGAGAAATAGAAGATGCCCTTTCGCTAAATTCTAAAACACCTTGGTTAATGTGTTTCATTTTTACAATGGATTATGTAGCCTCGTTAGACCATGGAGGACAATTACTACTTCCACACCGGTCTTAAGTTTGAAATGTCCTTAGATAGAATGAACAAAGGATAGTAAGTTTTCGAAAATCCCCGAAACGTCAACGCGAACGCCTGTCGTCCGTTGTTCGACATCATGATCAGGAGCTCGAACAATGGGGTAGGCGTTCGCGTTGGCGTTTTGGGGCCTTTGCGAAAACACACGCGGTAACACCGAGACAAAATTACAAAAATATCTTTATTGATATACACATCAGCCATCTTGCTGAGTTAATTGGACTTATGCATAAAAGAATTATATCAACAACGACGACGAATAGAATATGGCGATGATCAACAAAGTTTGTATTTTCACTTCCAAGCGAACTGTCACCGTCCTAAAAATGATACGGTTTTGAGGTTTCAGGTCGTGAAATGACTATGTTGTATTGTATTTCAAAGAGAGGAGCAATTGATAAATTGTAAATGCACAATTTGGTGATGGTGATCGGTTCTTTTTGGCCGCTCCTTGCCTTTGATCTGCTAAGATTGTTGACAAAGAAATCGTCCCTTCACAATTTCGTTGAGGTTCTTCTTTTCTGATGTAAGAACGACTTGGTTCAAATGTCTCTCCTCCTCATAGCAGTCTATACCTATCTCGGGTATGGGTAACCTCCAGCAGGTGGGTAACCTCCAGCGGGCGGGTATCCACCGGCAGGTGGGTATCCCGGGTATGGAGCTGGTGGTGCGGATGGCATTCCGGGATAAGCGGCCCCTGCTGGTGGCGGTGGGATCTGTCCGGTTGGATACTGAAAAATAAAAACAAATGAAAATAATTCCAATCACGTGTCGTATGTTCAATATGATGATAAACATGACATGTTGCAGAATCAAAATGAATAATCGAAGCATCGTCGGGCAACACAAAATATGTACACCCTTTATAGCGATTTCAGAACCACCAAAGGTTCTCGAGCTTGTGAAAAACTTCACTGGGTTTTTCATTTCCCCTGAAAACCGTTACGGGGTGCATATTTGAGTTGGCTGAAAAACCCTAAAATGTTTTCAAAAGCTCTAAACCTTTACAATGTAATGTTCTTTTAGGAGTGTATGTGTCTGGCCTTACTATAGTCACTTACCCCTGATGCAGGAGGTGGATAGTACCCTGGCTGTGGCGGCGTGTAGTGGTGCACTTCGATATGCGGCGCCCCTCCGTGGTGATGATGATGGGGCCCAAAGCCGTGTCCGTGTGGGTGGTGTCCGTGGTGATGGTGGTTCAGCGCGTGTTCCGCGGCCTGTTCCCTGTGGTGGGCTGCCTCTGCCCTGTGGTGGGCCTGGTTGGCCTTTGACTGCAAGGAAAGGAAACTTTGAAGTTTTGACAGCAGGAGACGGTGTGCAAGGGATAGTAGTCCTAGGGCTGATAGTCCGTGTAACAATAGCCCGCATTGCTAAATGTTTTGGTTAGGGTTAGCGGTACAATAGATCATGCTGCTTAATTGATCAAATACAATGCTACCGGACTATGACTCCAGGGGGACTATATCCGCTGTCACAACGGCAATAATTTCAAAAAGCCATCACGTGCAACAGGATGTAAGGCAACATTTATATCAATTAAATTGTATAGTATTGGGGGTTAATACAAAGTGACACCACTGCACCGACAACCACTGCATCGGAAATCACAGGTGCATGAAGATCAATACTCAATCGATCCATTCAATCGATTGATTGGATGATCGATCTGTGAATTAATGTTGGTTCTTCATGCGCCTGTGGCTGGAACTGTAATATGTCGCTTGTGTGCGACAGCCTTTAAAAAAATGGCGCGAGTTTTAATCAAATAATGCTGCAGGTCATAATGATAAGGCAATCTCAGATTGCACGTTTTTATACCAACACTTGTACGGTAAAGTGTCGAATGATAAAAGCACAACGAGTGACCAACGAAAACAACATGACTTCTGAAATAGGCCATGACCCGGTTGTTCAAAAGCACAAAAGTCACGTTATCCTTTACGGTTACGTATAAGTATAAATGACGTTATTTCTTTCAGTTAAACCCATTAAGTTTTTCACGTTAAGACTTAACGTCTCCGTTGAAGCTAACGTTGTTTTGAACAACTCAGCCCTGATGTTTAAAGGAATGGGCGGCTTCTTACTTCACGTTAAGACTTAACGTCTTCGTTGAAGCTTACGTTGTTATGAACAACGCAGTCCTGATGTTTAAAGGAATGGGCGGCTTCTTACTTCATGTTGAGACTTAACGTCTCCGTTGAAGCTAACGTTGTTTTGAACAACTCAGTTCTGATGTTTAAAGGAATGGGCGGCTTCTTACTTCATTATGTTTCTTCTTCTCTTGTTTCATTAGCAAACTATACTTCGGGAAGTTTTTGACGATAGTTTTCAATAATATTGAAACACTCTGGTTCCAGTAAGGCCTAAAATCGGCCAACGACTTCACACCAGGTGAAGTGGGTTGGCCTGGTCCCGGTGTAATGTTTTTGAGTGTTTCTGTTTTTGAGTGTTTCCCCTCATTGTTTGGGAACGCTCAAAAATAGATTGACGAGTATTTCTGTGTATCCCCCCAACTGAAAAGTCATGGTCTCTCTAGCTGCCTATTGTTTGGAAACACTGAAACATGGGGAACAACCACAGATGTTACACCGGCTCCAAATATGAATTGAGAGGTGGTTAGGATGACGAACATGGACTGCCTTGGGCCTTGGGAGTCTAGCCAATCATTAATTAATAAAAAATTGTATTCTTAATGAAACGGCCAGGGGCCATTGTGCTCACCGTATAGATATTTGGTGCTTTTGAATTCATCCAGGTTAAGAAACATTGTACATGTATAGTATATAGGTCAAACCAAAGTCGGTATGACATGTGATGTATCGTTGCTTGGAGTAAGTACCATTATGGTAACCATAAGAATATCATCAAAAACAAGTCACTAATAAACGAGATATTGCACTTTTTACCAATTTTAGTTTTGGCCTCTTGGTGGCCAAGTTGAGTACCAGATCAGATCGAAATTCGGTGTCCAAGGTGACATGACGTAGGGAGTCACGTGCACCAAATTTCAAGTTCATAGCTATAGTGGTTAAGAAACGTGCCATAGTTACACTCAAACGACCAATCTCATATGATATGTGATGTATCCCTGCTAGGAGAACCTACCATAAAAATGTTATTGAAAACGAATCACTAATAAGCGAGATATCACACTTTCTAAGTTTTCACTTTTGGCCCCCTGGTGGCCAAGTCGAGAATCAAACCGGACTGAAATTCAGGGTCAGAGGTCAGCTGACCTAGAGGGTCCTTTGTACAAAGTCTCAAGTTCATAGCCTTAGGGGTTAACAAACGTGCCACAGTTACGCTAAAATGGCCAATTTAAGCCGTTTGACCTCTGCGACCTTGACAAGAACATCAAATCAAAAACCTGTATCATATGTGATGTATCCTTGCTAAGAGTATCTACCATAACATTTTTACCAAAAACTAATCAGTAATAAGCGAGATATGGCACTATTCAAATTTTTTGTTTTGGCCCCCTGGTGGCCCAGTTAAGAATCAGACCAGACCGAAAATCAGTGTCACAGGTCATCTGACCTAGGGAGTCATGTGTACCAGGTTTAAAGTTCATAGCTTTAGTGGTTAAGAAACGTGCCATAGTTACACACAAACGGCCAATTCACACCATTTTACCTCTGTGACCTTGAAAATAAGGTCAAATCAAAAACCATAGGATATGTGATGTATCCTTGCTCTGAGTACCTACCATCAAAATAGAATTGAAAACAAGTTACTATTAAGCGAGATATTGCACTTTTTACTTTTTTTAGTTTTGGCCCCCTGGTGGCCAAGTCGAGAATCAGATCAGACTGAAATTCGGTGTCAGAGGTTAAATGATGTAGGGAATCAGGTGCACCAAATTTCAAGTTCATAGCTTTATTGGTTAAGAAACGTGCCCCAGTTACACTCAAACGGCAAATTTACGCCATTTGACCTCTGTGACCTTGAAAAGTAGGTCAAATCAAAAACACCTATGATATGTGATATACCATTGCTAGGAAAACCTACCATAAAAATTTCATCAAAAACAAATCACTAATAAGTGAGATATCACACTTTTTAGATTTCCACTTTTGGCCCCCTGGTGGCAAAGTTAGGAATCAGATCGAACCAAAATTCAGCACCAGAGGCTATGTGATATAGGGGATTATATGTACCAAGTTTCAAGTTCATAGCTTTAGTGGTTAAGAAACGTGCCATAGTTTACACTCTAATGGCCAATTTACGCCATATGACCTCTGTGACCTTGAAAACAAGGTCAAATTAAAAACCCGTATAATATAAAATGTGTATTTGCTATGAGTACCTACAACAAAAGTTTTATCGAAAACAAGTCACTAATAAGCGAGATATCACACTTTTTAGATATCGACATTTGGCCCCCTGGTGGCCAAACAGAGAATCAGATCGGACCGAAAATCAGTGTCAGAGGTCAGCTGACCTAGGGCATTCTGTGTACAAAGTTTCAAGTTCATAGCCTTAGCAGTTAAGAAACGTGCCACTGTTAGGATACGACGACGACGACGACGACGACGACGACGGACACAGCGCTATCATATAGACTCCCCTTACGGTGAGCCAAAAAGGAAATAAAAATGAAAATCTTACCTCAAGATTCATTGCCCGTCCTAAGTTTCCATGTAATGCTGCATTTATTGCCTTGTCATGTAACTTGGCTTCTCTGTGCTCTGCCTTCATTTCGGCCTGAAAGAAAGGAATTCGAAACTTTTTTGAAATGATAATAAAACATAGTTACACACCTGGTAATAGCAAAAACATGCTTATTGTCTTGCATTTCCCGATGATTCCCTTCGTATGACAAATATTGGCACAGAGCATTCATTAGCGTTTCTATTGTCTGGCCCGAGCCCCTTCAAAGAAAGGATGATGAGTTTCCACCAGACGCGCGGACAATCCATCCGGATCGATGACACTTAGTTAAGAAGTTATATGGACCAATTAGGCCCAGTCCACTTTAGGAATGCGTCGCATCCCCGACCTCCTGTCGGTAACCCTACGAACTGAACGGATACAAAAATTGGCCATGAGAGGCAACCAAGTTTGGAATTAGGGGCAACCATTGACAAAGACGACTGATGGCGGAGGCATAATCCAGTAGATGAACCTGAAATGCGGGTGGGTGTTGGGTGCGCAGAGAGGAAGGGTCATTCCTTTCTGTAAATGAATGTAAGAATCCAGTCCACCATCATCATCCACATCAAACATACACTCCGGACGCAGTGGATCGGCTTCGTCCCTCTCTCATGGGAGTCCAATATTAACTAATGGGCTGCCTCGGGAGTTTAATTCTACAAAGCATTCTTCTGCAATCTGCTGGGAAAACATGGCTGAGGAAACGAAGCGTATTATAGACAGTGCCCCTGGCCTTTCGCTTCCACCAACCACCAACTCGAGGCCAGAACGCCCCCTCTGCTTACCCTGTGGGCATGAGCCGCCTGTCGTTCCAGTTGCCTGTCTCTGTGATTGTGCCACATATCGCCGTATAAAATAGTGTCCAAAAAACAAGTGTATCCCTGAGCAGTGTACGGAACTGTCAAAGTTATGAATGAATGAGAAAATCAACCAGTTTATATGGTCGAAATCTAATGGTGCAATGTGGAGATTTCGCTGGTCACGAGTTCTGATATTTAATCAGAGTGACGTCAAGTCGTGACTATCGCTTCCGACTCGTATCATGTTTGACCCAAATACACTATACAACTGGTACAATGTACATTATTACCAACTCGACAACAAGAGAACCCCTTTATTATGTTTACAGCTGACATCAATTCCATGCAATCTTTACGCGATCGTGTCAGTGCCAGGTACAAATAGTAGGCCTGATTTCTAATGAACACCCATTTACGTTATTTTGCCCTACCACTCAGTAAAAAGAATTCAGGCCTGGCCATATACACGGCCTACTGTCTTTCAACAAAGCATTACCAGCAATTCCCAACCTTTTAACTGCGCATGCGCCAAACTCCCTTCCAGGGCCAAGCATACGTTTTCTATAGCAGATCCAGGTGAGAGACATCTCATGGCTTTCTGTGTAACTAAAGCCTAGTTGCCGATAGCGTATGTGATTCTATGACTATCAAGGCATTTGCAGGCCAAATTTTGAGTTGATTGGTGAAAATTTTTCCATGTCCACCTATGGGTTGAAAATACCACGTGAATTGCAATTTTTCCTAATGTAAATTCTAAGAAAACATGAAAATTGGCCGACTTCTGTGGCCTTTTTGAATCACATAGAGTTTGCAAATTTAGTTTGCCGATAGCTCCTGCAGAAGGCAGCATCATACTGAGTATACTGAAACACATGCCATTGGGAAAATTGAAAATTTTTCCATGTCCACAGGGGGGTCCAAATTGGCGTCCCAAGTGGATTTGAGGAGAGAATATATGTCCAAACATCAACATACATGAAAAGCTGGACCTCAAGTGATCTTTGAAGATATGAGAATGACTGCCCTTTGATAACTTCTTGCTTTATTTGTCCACTTTATGGCCTAAGATCCCTATCTTTGGATGGTTCAATTAAGGACACTAGGGCTGGGAAGGGTCATGTCGGGGGGGGGGGGGGGGTAGGCGAGTGACCAAGCCCGAAATATTATATTGCATCCTTCTCTTCAGCATATTTGCCAAAGCTTTTGCTGTTGCATGGATTCCTCAGATGTTTGGGCTCTCTCAGCTCTGTCATTTGGTAACCTCTGTCTGGGTGTTGGCTAGGTAGATAGGATGGGGGGGGGGGGGGTTCCTGACAGTGTTGACAAGGAGAAACTCGGAAAACCGTGATTCTAGACAAAACCCTGTTCTTTTGATGAGCTGGAACACTGTACATTCAAAATTGTGAACCCACAATGAAGGCATAAAACTGACACAAGGCATTGATTTCTTGTACTAAAAATATATTTTATTATTGATGAACGCTCTGATTGGCTAAATTGGGTCACGTGTCAAACTCGATCGTAGCGCCTGCATTTAGCAGCGGCATAATAAAGTTGGGGATTGCTGGTAATGGCCCACTCGCACCTCAATAGCACCCCGCGAAGTTACTATTTATAGCTCACAAGGTCATTTGCATAAGATATTGATGACGTTTTAGTCACGTGACAGTCGGACACCGACACTTATTTCTACGCATTTGAGCTTATTTCAAAGTCAATTATCTTTGACCCTGCATTGTTTTTAGCATGATTGAATGATACCAAAGAGTCAGAGAGAGAAATATTCAGAACAATTATGTAGTATTTCCAACACTCGGAAATGTGCCAGATTGAATCTAACTGCCCTAGTTAGAAAGCCTTAATCCATTACGAAACCGCATGTTTGTCCGACATTGCCTGTAATTCAGCGATGGGGAAATAGAGGGCAGCAGCTGCAGTGATGTCATCTTCGCGGAATGCTATTCCCATTGTTCTACCGTCATATGAAAGGATTAGAGGGCAAATTTCAATAACATCAACCCCCACGAAACAACTTTCGTGGGTGTCGATAGGCCAAGCGGGCAAGGGCACGTAATAATCTTCTTTACGGTTAGGCACATTGGTAATTTACATGGGTGGTTGACTAGAGGGGTTGTCCAGTGATTATCGTGTGTTGACCTTTAATTGGGCCAAACGTCATATGTCCATATTACTAAGTATCGGCAAATTGATAATCCTGAACCACGTGAGGCATAGTTATTATGACGCAACATCAACAGATGTATACAACGTCCACATATTTTTGGTAATGCCATACGCTCGAATAACTTCCCTAAACTTCAAATGAGTCAAAACGCCAATTTTGAGTTTAAAAACATTGCCCTCTAAACAAGGAGGCCGATACTTATAAAAGGCACATTGCAATGCAATTTGACCCCCTAGCTCCTGCCTATAGTCCCCCTTTAAGTGGGAGAAAAAGTTCTAAAAAAAGAGCTTGCCAATGGCTATATTTCACCCCCTGACCCTCAAATGAGCCAAAAAACGCTATTTTCGATTTTTGAAAATCACCCACTGAACAAATACATACAAAATGCACGTCAAATTGGCTCTATAGATGCATAAAAATGATTTCGATCCTTTTAGGGCCAGCCTTGACTCACTCAATTTAAGCTGCGAATTTCAACCACAGTACATACAACCGTGGTATCGCAGTGTTCGCTAAGAAGAATCGGATGAAGGAATCGAACCCGCAATCACTTACGTGATGGGCGTGTGCCGCCTGATGCTCAAGATGATGATCGTGATGGTTACGCCACATGTTGCTGTCGTCTGCTGGATGTAATACAAATGATCACAAGCAAGGATTTTATCTTATATATACAATCTACTCTCAAAGGTGTTAAGTTCACTTCAGCATAAGTTGGCATGGTCTGACGTGCATGGCGCTCCAGTGTGGTCAAATTAACTTAAAGACCTAGGCCGTTCGTTGAAAATTATAAATTTGTAATTGAATTTGAAAACCTCTCAGTGTGTTACTGAATATACATTTCAATACAGATAGATACACAAAAACTATACATGCCAAGTTTTAGCAAATTTGCATGCATGATAACCGCACTGCGGCATTGTGTATTATTGCATTTCCATTTTCCTGACCCACGAATAATTACGAACGGCGTACACCTTTAATCATCTGTCCTTGATTTAACAATTTTTTTGCCAAATTTATCTAAATTTAGATAATTTTGTCCCCGTGAAGAGGGTCACTGCACCAGGACGTCATAATCAACAGACGCCATTAAACAGGTTCAACTTAAGTTTGACAGACATTAGAGGGCACAAGCTGCATAAAATGTACTGTTCACTGTGCATGGCGACATTATTGGTGACTTTCGGACTTCTTATCACTATCGATCGATTTGGCCTACATTCTTGCAACATGTCAAGGAACTGATTGGTCGCTCTTGTTTCGATCATGTTAACAGGTCATGCGCACCACGATGACGTAAAAGCAACCAAGTTATAAAAAAAGTAAGTAGTGTCCAAACAAGATAGTCAGCTACTTCTGATTTTGAACACGCCCCAATTTTCAAATTCAATTTCAAATTTCAAATTTTTGACGATCGACGTAGACCTTTAACATGAAGGACTTCCTATCATTATCGATCGATTTGGCCTACATATTGCAACATGCCACGGAACTGATTGGTCGCTTTTGTTTCGAACATGTTATTAGGTCAAGGAGCGCAGCATGATCTTGTCCGAATTAACTTTAAAATGTCTCGTGTGGTGATGTAAGATATTGGTTCGGATACCTGCATCGGAATGGTACCCTGACCATTTCATTCAGATTGGTCAAGAAATAAACCGTACAGAGCGGAAAATGTCCGAATTCAATGCACTACGTCAATGTACACCAATGCCTACAAAAAATATTTCCATGGTTACTTAGATGAAAAGATCATGTTGGGCTTTGAGGCAAGGATCAATAAAAAGCAAACTTCAAAGAAATCCGACCAGTAGTTCGCCCTCCAGAGCCCCAAACGATGCGGACATAACATATACGAATGGACTATAGTCTTCGGAGGCTGGGTTCGATTTCGAGTCCACTTCCCCTAGTTGTCTGGCCGTCAAAGGCCAATGAGCCACATCCAACCAGGTTTGTTGTTCGGAGTGTTTCTTCGTGGCCGCGGATAAGGTAGACTCACTGGGCAGCCCATTGCGTCATCCAAATTTGGTCTCCTTATGGTGGGGAACGAGGCCGGTCCATTGCGTCCGGAGTGTACGGGTGAGGCAGTCCGTCTCCTACGTTCGTATTCGATAACATTCACTATTGATGCTTTTAACCTTGAATGTCTGCCTCATCTATACAAAACTCACGGAATATCTTTCATATCGATGTATTTCATTATGTATTTTGATGATATCTGTGAGGGCGTACCAAACAAACAGCAAACACGACACCACACAATTGTTCATGTTGAACATGTACTATAGGTGTTCCGTATTGCCTCGGGTACTAAAAACTAACAATATAATTGCGTGGCCTGGGGAAATGTTATAATTTTATCATCGATAGTCAATGAAATATCTGTTTTTGTGCACAACATTCGAACTTGTGGGCGAGTTTCGTACGATAATCGATGAGAAACTCGGCGAGGGCGTCGTTGACAAAATTGGTCTTCCTAATTAACAACGGAATCATACTTAAGGTGAATTATTTTTGTGAGTATATATGCTGATACGGGTCGTATGGATTGGTCAGCGTGTTGAACCGTATTGGGTGTGGATATCTTCCGCTGGCAGACGATCCAATCAATACTGGTGAAAAGTTCGAAAAAAAGATTGATCTTAGCAATTTTTTAAAGCCAATTTTGAGCGCCAACTTGAATGAACTAACTCTGCCTGAAATGTACAGAAAACCAGTAAAAACTTTCGTAATAAGAGCAATAATCAATTTCAGCAACAACAAAATTGTCGATATTATTCTGTGAGAAGAAGCTCAATCTTACGTTATTCGGTTCTGAAATAAGGAATGTTCACTGAGACGACATGCCACCAAAAAATAGCGAGGGGCAGACTTCCATACGGACTGTGAGTCTCGTAAGGAATATGATCATTATTGGGGGATATTCGTGGTACACAAAGTGGCGCTTTGGCCTCCAGGACATAGACTCCTTGGGCGGCTCATAGTGTCATCCTAATTGGATCTCGTTATGGTGAGGGACGAGCCAGGTCCTCTGCGTCCGGAGTGTACCATGACATCGCTTTGATTAGCCCAGGTCCCGTCTTCATAAACAAATCTAGCCCATATGATTGTATACGGTATGAAGGATAAAGCATTGTTGTTATCAATAAGATTACTGGATAAAATATTGGTATCAACAAAAAGATTAGATCACGGTTCCTTATATGACAATTTAAGTTGAAAGTGTGTTTCAAAACGTGAATTCTTAGACAAGTGCAACACCATGATATCAGGTAAGTATAAAAGCCGCCGCAACAATGAACAGTTTCATTTCTCAAGAAACGAACAACTAAATAATACCTTTGATACATTTTGCGGCCGAAAGATATTATTGCAATAATGAAGGGAGTTGGCGTGATTGTTTTGCTTGTAGCAGCCATGGTTGGCGCAGAGGCAGCCGCGGTCAACACCACCACCAGTAAGCCATCGCCCGAACCAAAACCACCTGCCTTCTGCCGCGGTTTGAACTGCCCCAAGTTTACTGTCGTGAAGGCAGAAAAGGTAAGTCAGACTCTAGCTTGTTGATTCATTGCAATATAATATCAAAGTGGCCAGTTGTGCTATCTATAGTTAAATAAAACTTGGAGTGCTACATTGAGGTTCGTTCAAAAAAACCCAGATGAAAACATTCACACCGAACAGAGGGAAATTACTGAAAAATACAGATTTTTTAAAATCAAAATGAAGAATGTTAATCGAAGTGGAATTTGATTCCGTTTAACTCAAAAATTGAAAGTCAAGTGTCGGTGTGGGATGAACCTAATTTAAGATAACCCAGCACCTCCGGACCTACACTGTAGAGTAGTATCACAGGTCCCTTATATCTGTTTGGTTTTTGTGTGACTTCTTTCCTGTGGTTTGACCTAGACACGATTGTGATTATTCAGCACATCTAGATCAGGTAGTGCTGCCATCTAACGTGTAATTGTGTCACTACTCAGGTGTGTTATATTTGTGAGCATCTGTCATGGACAGTCGCGTTTCTTTCATCGATTTCTCAAAGTTTATGCGGGGCAATCATTTTTTTTTATGACAAGTGGAAAGTTGCAACATATCTTAATCACCAGTGTGGTTTGTTGTAAGAAATATTGCAATTTATTTGCTTTAATTCCGATTTTTAAATGATACATAAAAAACACGTTTTTTGTGATTTCCAAGATAATCGAATTCTGCCAGTGAGTCATGGCTCAAATAATATTTGACAATATGTATCTTATCGCAGTATGTCCAGAAAGATTCTCATAGTTCAGCAAAGTGAAAAATGCATCTTGAAAATGTATTGTTTGAACTGTAAGTAAGAACATGAGAATTGATTTTATTTTTTTAGATAAAAAAAGACTAATAGTAATCTCTAAGGGGAATTTTATTCTGTTCAATTCAAAAGTGCAGGTCGAGTGTTGGTGTGGGAAGACCGCCCGAAGGCCGACTCTTTATTAAGATAACCCAACACCTCCGGACCTACACTGAAGAGTAGTATCACAGGTCCTTTATATGTGTTTCATTTTTGTGTGATTTCTCTCCTGTGGTTTGACCGAGACACGATTGTGATGATTCAGCACATCTAGATCAGCTAGTGCTGCCATCTAACTGTTAGTTGGGTCACTACTCAGGTGTGTTATCTGTGACCTAGTTCCTTTCGTCAACGATAAGTCATTTTAAATAGAATCACATGATTGATTTAATTCATGAATGGTTATATCTTATGTTTATGCGTTACTGTATAGTTTGTGGGGTGTATCTGATGAATGTAAATGTGGTTTTTAAGAGGGGAAATCCGTTGTTCTTCTAGCAAATCTATTTTTGGCTTGTCGGGGAATCTCCAAATTCCAGGACGGTATGATGAACGTCAAATGCGTGTCAGATAGAATTATATGCGAATTATATGTATTTTTTGGTAACGAATTCAGCTAAATAATTGTAACAAATGATGGTATAGTTTCTGGGCTGTTTTTGAAGAATGCCAAGGTCATTTTAAGGGGGAAATCCGTCATTTATGACCCATTCTATTTTTAGCCTTTATCAGTTTCCCGGTTAGGAGACCAATCCTGTGGATGCTATTGAACATTATCCATTTCGACATACTGTGAGATGTGAGAGACCCCTATTGGCGATTTTATGTAACTACTTTTGACTGAGATTCTACATACTCCTGTATTATTAACTGCTGATTAATTTGCACAAATCGTCCAGGTACCCACTGACAATCGCTAGTCCTCCTGTAAATATACTACAACTAATATACTAGTACTCTTCTCTGAATTCCATGTGTAACTATCACAATGTTAAACAATGTACATTGTAAATAATTACCTGCCAGACGTACTACATTGTACTAGTATACAGTAAATCTTCTCCACAAAACTGCCAGGTACCGCACATCCTTATTCATTGCCATCAGTTCACATGTAACAAGAGAAAATAATAAATTGTACTTTAACATTTCACAACTCTCACTTTTTCTTCATATTTGTACCTTCACCTACCCTATCATAACAGCAGATTAATTGCTAAATGGTATCAACATGCCTACATATATGGCAAGCCAAAGCGGAATTTATTCAAGACTTTAGAATAACCATTCAAGAAGTTAAATATAAGTTCAAGAAGGAAATATATGTTCAAGACTAAAATATGTTCAACCTTGAATCAAATGTTTTCAACCTTAAATAAAATATGTTCAACCTTGAATAAAATATGTTCAACCTTGAATAAAATATGTCCAACCTTGAACAAAATATATTCAACCTTGAACAAAATATATTCAAGACTCACGTGACCATATTCAAGACTCACGTGACCATATTCAAGACGCACGTGACCACAAAATTGATGACGTAGAGCGTAGAATCTGTGGTACTTCTGATGCGTTCTGTTTCACGACATGATTGATTGCCTGTATAGCCTAAACACTCAAACATGTCAAAAGACAACGAGAATCCGATACAGTGGTGTCGGCCTTAAGAATGAAAGGTGAGAGGCATTGCGCATTTTGAACCTATAATTTGCCTGATATGTCTGTGAAACATCTATCGACTCTGACATTCACTCGGCATCCATGTCATGATGTGTAGGATTACAGTACATGTCAGGTGTAGGCGGCTAGGTACGTGTACAACCATGTGTCAAAACCTCGTGCGAACAATTCGAGTCCGAAACGCAACACAAGTACCATGGGTTCGGGAAAGTCTGAACGCGGGTTCGGGAAAGTCCGTAAAGCATCAAAACATGAGCAACTACGTCATCAATTTTGTGGTCACGTGCGTCTTGAATATGGTCACGTGAGTCTTGAATATATTTTGTTCAAGGTTGAATATATTTTGTTCAAGGTTGGACATATTTTATTCAAGGTTGAACATATTTTATTCAAGGTTGAACATATTTTATTCAAGGTTGAAAACATTTGATTCAAGGTTGAACATATTTTAGTCTTGAACATATATTTCCTTCTTGAACTTATATTTAACTTCTTGAATGGTAATTCTAAAGTCTTGAATAAATTCCGCTTTGGCTTGCCATATACATACCCCTCCTTCCACACCCACAACCAAAGCCACACCCCTACGTGATCCTAGTCACCGCCAGGCTTGTATTTTTGAGTAACCGGCCATGAAAATTCATCATGGACAATCATGTTTCTTTGATCGATTTCTCAAAGTTTAATCTTAATCACCAGTGTGGTTTGTTGTAAAAAATATTGCAATTTAATTGCTTTAATTCCGATTTTAAAATGATACATAAAAACACGTTTTTTGTGATTTCCAAGATATTCGAATTCTGCCAGTGATATATGGCTCAAATAATATTTGACAATATATATCTTGATAAATAATAAATAATAAATAATAATAATAATAATTGATATTTTTTATTGCCTCCTAAAAGAAGATATTTACAGTATGGTACACAATGAGCACAACAGTTTTTCCCATAATTCTTATTGCACTGTGTCCAGAAAAATTATCACACTTCAGTAAGGTGAAAAATGCATCCTGAAAATGTATTGTTTGAACTTTAAGTAAAAACATGAGGATTGATTTTTTCTTTTAAATAAAAAATGACCAATGTTAATCGCTAAGTGGAATTTATTCTGTTCAATTCAAAAATGTAAGTCAAGTGTTGGTGTGGGGGGACTGCCCGAAGGCCGATCTTGGTTAAGATAACCCAGCACCTCCGGACCTACACTATAGAGTAGTATCACAGGTCCGTTATATGTGTTTCATTTTTGTGTGATTTCTTTCCTGTGGTTTGACCTAGACACGATTGTGATGATTAAGCACATCTAGATCTTTCAGTTTTGTCATGATTTCACAATCAGTTAGTGCTGCCATCTAACTGTTAGTTGTGTCACTAAACTCGAGGCTCATTTCTACGAGACGAGAGGACTTTTCTCTCAGTTTTCAAGCCAGAGCCCTGTATTAGTCCCTGTGTACATTACTTGCACATTGCTGGTCATAGGTTTTTGGTAAAAAGCACCCATAGGGCCAATCAATCCTCACCATATTTTATATGAGTTAAGAAGAACCCTTTACCAATATCATGATAACATTTTACAACATTCCAATAGGCCTACCAAATGCGTGAGAATAATGACTTCTGTGCAGCATAGGCTATCCGTCAAATTGACACTCGCGCATTGATATGGCCCTATCAAAATACTAGTTCTAAACTGACCAGTGGGACTACATTTTCTTAAATATAGTGTCAAAAATCATATTTCTGTGATGGCCTGACTCTGCAGATTTAGAATTAACCACAGATTGAGAATTAATTCCACTTTGATCCATCCCAACCATGTATTTTACACAACTTGACATTTTAATAAACTCAATGCGACTGCCACACTTCATCAAATAGATCTTTCAAAAAGCGCTGTAAAATGGTTATTTCCTTAGAAATTATGGAATATTAACCACCTTTAATTAATTCATAACAAACATTATATGTTAGGCGTGAAATTTACCTGGCCGGGAGGATAATGACCCTGCTTGCCACCAGGCGTCGACACTTGCATGACGCTGATCTCTAGCAACGATTTTCGCCAGTGTTGCGAGGCAGTTTCGGACACATGGCTTGTGAATTTTAGGTAGGCCTAAGGTTACACTCCGTTCAAGTGTATTGTTTATTGCAGTTCATTGATTTTTTCTACCGTAGTCATGTTTGGAGATATCGCGGTCCTGCTGGAGACAATTTTTGTATGAAAAACCGACAAAGTTGTCCCTTCAAGTGGCCGTTTAGATTTACTTACAATACCAATGGTACCTCTGTCACACAGACTTATGATCAATCGCCCTGAAATTCATTTTTCAGGAATACGAAGTCAGAAAGTACGAGGCTTCTTACTGGACGAGCACGGACATGTACGAGATGAGCATTGATGATGCGACCAGAATTGGCTTCGGGAGACTCTTCAGATACATCAGCGGAAACAACGCCAACAGTAAGTAGAGTCATCACGAGGGGGGGGGCAAATAGCACTTTTTAAAATGTGCGGACAGAATTACGATCAAAAACACATTCTTTGGTGAATTCTTTGAGGGCATCTGCCCCCCTGGTACCCTGGCCCAGCTAGCTACGCACATGCATCAAAGAATAGGTGCCGAGACTTGCCTGTGTATTCTAGTATTTTATACAACTCTTTGAATGCTTACAAACCACTTCACCTAACTCTTCCAGAGGAAAAGATTGCCATGACGTGCCCAGTCCTGACTAAGGTCACCCCCGGCCAAGGTCCCGCCTGCGAGAGCAACTTCACGGAAAGCTTCATGGTTCCCTTCTCGCATCAACCCAAGGCGCCTGCGCCATCAGACAAGGACGTCTACCTCAGTTCCATGCCGGAGATGACAGTCTACGTCAAGTGAGCGTTTATTTACAAACACCTCCGGTTTTGGAGGGGGACTTTTTGTCACCAATTTACGACGTCATTTGCAATAAATGCTGGATACAGGTCGGAAATCACCAAACTTGCCGGTGATGCATTCAAAGCACGCCCACTTCTTACTCATGTAGTCACAACCATTGAAAATGACCCGTCTTGTTGGTATAGGGTGATCGGAATCTCGAATAGTTAACTGTTCAAGTGAACAGTTTTTGTTCACATTTGGTGGTAAAGACAAACTTTAAAGGCCGCTAGCTTCTAAACAGGACAAATTGTTGAAAAATAATTGCCGTGCTGCAGCGACATCTGTCCGGTTTGTTTGTTACTACAAGGCTAACCTTTTCAAGCAAATTTTCATTTCAATGTCTCGTTTTTCTGTTGATCTAGATGCTTCGGAGGATACGCCAAAGAAGCCGAATGGATCGAAATGGCCGCAGCCCTCGCCACGGCCATCGGGGATACCAGCGTATTCGACAACACCCACTACTTTACGGCCGGGTACGACAGCCCCTATCAACCTTTCAAAAGACACAACGAGGTCTGGTTCGTCGGAAAATAAAAGACATTAGAAGACAAAATCACTGCCATAGTTTGCATCATGCACTCGATAAATATTGTATACACCATAAGCTATCGGAAAAAATGTGAGGTTGCAATCAAATATGGCGCAATTTGTTACGTAAGCGTTAAACGTAGATGTGCTAGGCGTCTCTAGTAGGTGGAGTGCCCTGAACTGCAAACCGAGCGACGTGGAGAGGAAGATGCACATTCTAATCGGCAGTGACTTAAACGATTTGGTACCAAACCTAAATTGTTTGTACATATATCTGTTCATAATGTAGGAAAGCATCAAGTTTTTAAAAATAAAAATGTGAAATAATCAGATTTACGCTTCTCCGGTTATTAGATGGTAGTGCCTTCTATAGGTAGAAATGTACTCCCATACATTGATAATCAGTCTATGGTAGACCCCATGTTCTATGTCCGAGCTGCAGAGGGCGTGACATTCGGCATTATGATGGGGTATTGCGATGACGTCATGAAATCAAGTCACTTGTAGCCCTGGATTATTGGCCGATCCCTGGTTAAGACATCCTCTAATACCAGAGCCTGTCGTATGGTCCTCCACTCGCACACGTTCCACTGAAGTTCAGGAGGGTTGGTTCAAGATACCTGGCACTGGCACTGGCATATTTTGGCCAGAAAATAATAATGATGATAACACAGTGTCCTAGTCTGTTGCAAAACTTATATCATATCATGTCAATTACATACCTACACATAGGCTACAATATGCAGTTAGTACATGTTGGTTAGGGCATATGCTATAGGCTATACAGACTATGCCATGGACAATGACAAGACCCATGATAATGGCTGACAGCAGTCTGATTTCAAATGAATTTCAGTGGCCTGCAGACCATTTTGGGATGCATTCTTGGGCCAGTGTCAGTGCCAGTGCCAGTGCCAGTGCCAGTGCCAGTGCCAGTGCCAGTGCCAGTGCCAGTGCCAGTGCCAGTGCCAGTGCCAGTGCCAGTGCCAGTGCCAGTGCCAGTGCCAGTGCCAGTGCCAGTGCCAGTGCCATTATTCAGCACATCTAGATCAGCTAGTGCTGCCATCTAACGTGTAATTGTGTCACTACTCAGGTGTGTAATATTTGTGAGCATCTGTCATGGACAGTCGCGTTTCTTTCATCGATTTCTCAAAGTTTATGCGGGGCAATCATTTTTTTTATGACAAGTGGAAAGTTGCAACATATCTTAATCACCAGTGTGGTCTGTTGTAAGAAATATTGCAATTTAGTTGCTTTAATTCCAATTTTTAAATGATGCATAAAAACACGTTTTTTGTGATTTCCAAGATAATCGAATTCTGCCAGTGATATATGGCTCAAATAATACTTGACAATATGTATCTTATTGCAGTATGTCCAGAAAGTTTCTCATACTTCAGTAAGCTGAAAAATGCATCTTGAAAATGTATTGTTTGAACTTTAAGTAAGAACATGAGAATTGATTTTACTTTTTTTAGATAGAAAATGACCAATGTTAATCTCTAAGTGGAATTTTATTCTGTTCAATTCAAAAGTGTAAGTCAAGGGTTGGTGTGGGCAGACTTCCCGAAGGCCGACTCTTTATTAAGATAACCCATCACCTTCCGGACCTACACTATATGTGTGTTTATTCGTCGAGAAATAGTTCTGACACATGTGGTGCATTTACAGATTTGTGCTGGGTGCTAGGTGCTTGTTTACAACGATCTATTTACATATCCGTGAAAAATCAAGGTTCAAAGAATTTAACTAGTGCACAGAAAATCAATCATTTCTGTTAATTCCCTATGATTAAACGCCGCATCCCCTACGTCTCGCATGACCATCAATTCGCTAATCTGTTCCGCTAACCTATTTTGCCCGTTCTTATCATTCACTATATAAAAAACCCTCAACATATCTCCCCAGCTGTCCACATTGTTCCTATCTAACCCATATTTTGCATACAACATGTTGACACTTCTCCCCAGTGAAGATTCACTCCCCTGACACACAAGTTTAAAACACAAGCTGACAAATACATTCTTAGATGAAGACATACCACCCATAAAATTCATTAACCGCTTTTCTAGTTCAATTTCAATACAAAAGTCGTGAACAATGCACGGCAGTAAATCATTGTGAGTCCTGTATGGTAGATTTAAAACCCGTCGCAGACACTTCCGCCACGCAACAAACAATTCCTCCATATAAGGCTTAGACAAGTCCAGAAGCTGGGAACCATATAAAGACATACAAAAACTTTTGAAAAGTGCGTACCTTACATGCGCATGGGCAAATCTGAACTGTGCCATTAACATGTTAGTTCTTTTGTACAAGTCATTTATTAAAAGCTCTACTCTTCTCCGATCAACACGAGGACCCAAAATAATACCGAGGTGTTCTTCCTCCATAGATATGAGTATCTGTGTGCCCTCAAAGAACAATGCCCTTGGTGGATCATCTAACCCAAAAACTAAAAATCTACTTTTTGATGCATTGAACGAAATATTAAAGTCAATTGAAAAACAACTTGCTGTACTCAACATTTTCTTCAACCCACGTAATGAGGGTGCAAGCATGATTAGGTCGTCTGCGAAGGCAAAGACGCCACAAAAGAGGTTACCAACATGGCACCCAAAACCAGCCTTCTTTAAATTCGCCACTAGCTCATCTATGTAAATACCAAAGAGTACAGGAGACAATACACCACCTTGTTTCACACCATTAGAGACAGCAAATTCTGCTGAGACACATTTCCCCCATTGAACTCTCACCCGTTGTTGGGTGTATAAAGATGCCAGAAACCTTGCCGCAAACGGGCACAACCCTTTTTTAGTCAAAAGACAGAATAACTTTACAAAATGCACGCAATCAAAAGCCCGGCTAGCGTCCAGCATGACACAATATACTGCTGTGTTACAGCTTTTATAATAATTAATGACCTCATTTACAATTGAACTGCACGCCGCCGTAGAAACACCAGTCTTAAAACCAAATTGAGCATCGGAGGTCTGTAAAACCTTCTCATACTTTTTTAAGAAAATGTTGTCCATAATTTTTCCGATGATGCTACTTAAAGAGATACCACGATAATTATCTGAGACATTTAAAGACTTTCTGCTGTTCTTCGGAATTGGAATAACTCTGGTTTGAACGAAACCACGGGGACAGTAACCATGACTCATCATGGAACTCAATAAAAGTGACAAATACACATTTAACCTTTGACTCCCATTGATAAAAAGATCTGACATTATTTTAGGATTACTATCCGTCTTTCCGCGCTTTAATCGCCTGATCCCACCAACTACCTCTTGGAATGAAATACCATGACTGGCATCACAATTACCATCCCGACAACCACTGGCGATTCCTAAATCCAGATCCCTCTTCAAGTCATTCATCTCATTTACATTGTACGACACCGAGTTATACAAACTTTTGAATTTTTCGCCAAAGAGATTACATGTAGCGTCCATGCCACTAACTCCGTCCATGCTATTTGGTTGCATAGCTCTTGTTCCCTTAACCTTCTTCACATTCTTCCAAAACTCATTTTTATCATTATTTCCGAGTGACTCGGCTAACTTATTAGCTGCAACCCTATCATGATTTGTCTTGTTTCGTTTAACTGATAGATGATACAAGGCCCTTGTATGGCGCCTTATGTCAGCGATCACCCCCAGCCGCGGCCTACCATTCTCCTTCCAGAGATTATGCCAGAACATAGCTCGTTGCCTATACTCTTTCACCTCATCGGTCCACCCGGCTCTGCCCTGGTCCTCACGTACCCCACTTTTCACATGTTTTAGAGGTATAGATTCCTCCCCAGCCGAAATGCACGCCGCAATGATCTCCTCATGAAGCCGATCAATTACCTCATTGTGCATGACACAGAATGGATCGCCGCAGCGTGTCAGGTCATCCGGGATAGCAATAACTCTCAGGTTTTCATCTAAAGCCTCTTTGTATCTCATAATGTCCTCAGGTCCTGCTTTATCCCAGTCTAGTATTTGCCTAGACTCATTTCTTACGTCCTTATTTTCATATCCAAAGACCTGAACATCAGTACTCAATATCATAGAAAGGCTGGAGTGATCTGAGGGGTTGTCAGCCCTATGCAGAGCAGTGTACTGCTCGATCCTATTAAAAACATTTTCTGAGATTATAAAATGATCCAAAAGGGATCTTGCGCCTGTGATCTTACTCTCAAATGTATATTCTACATTACATACGGCATGCGTTCTTCCACAGAACAGACTCTCCCTCTCCAAAAAGTTCAACAACGCCCTAGTATTATCTGACCCGGCCCTGCTGAAGTCGGTATTCCAATCCCCTCCAATAATAACATCATTAACATTTGACATTTCTATAATTGCAGAGATCTCTTGCAGGACACCATTAAAAATTTCAATATCTTGCCCATCAGTAGGCATGTACACATTTATCAACAACATTTCATTTTGTAAACCAGGGCTATCAACCTGCACAGCGCATACCCTCTTTGATTCCCATTGAATTGGTTTAACACATGCATCACTATGAGCGTTCCACGCGATTGCAGCGCCACCGTGAGGCCTGCCAACCAACAAAGATTCACTTGCCATACCAGTGACACCATGAATATTAATGGTACTCCCAATTTCACTACCAAGTTTCTTAAGTTGCTCATTATACAACCAATGTTCCTGTATGAAGAGGAAATCCGCATCCTTACTAAGGTCTCTTAAATATTCATGTCTACCAGGCCCAGTACCATTACTGTTGTAAGTAGTGCATTTCAAAGTGTTCACAAGTGTAGCCAGAGTTATTGTCAGTAAAAGAATTAGGGACCTACTTATCATCAACACCTTGCTGTCTGTTTTGTTCGCGACTTTTAGACGGAACGACATACTTGCGGACCGTGACGCCCTCCGGCCACATGTCCTCACTCATGAGTTTCGGGTAGTCTGTTTTCCCGACAGTTATCCTAAATGAACAGTATGCTGAATCTGGGTGTGATAAACGTTTAACAGCACGCACATTTATGTCCTGTTCTTTGACATATTCCTCGAGATCAGACTCAACTGTGCCTTTTCTCAATCGGTACACAAACACATCCCTGGCAGGCTCCGGACCTGCTATAAGTTTATCACTGCACTGTAGAGTAGTATCACAGGTCCGTTATATGTGTTTCATTTTTGTGTGATTTCTCTCCTGTGGTTTGACCTAGACACGATTGTGATGATTCAGCACATCTTGATCAGGTAGTGCTGCCATCTAACTGTTAGTTGTGTCACTACTCAGGTGTGTTATATTTTTGAGCATCTGTCATGGACAGTCGCGTTTCTTTCATCGATTTCTCAAAGTTTATGCGGGGCAATCATTTTTTTTATGACAAGTGGAAAGTTGCAACATATCTTAATCACCAGTGTGGTCTGTTGTAAAAAAATATATTGCAATTTAATGGCTTTAATTCCGATTTTAGAAGGATACAGAAAAACACGTTTTTTGTTATTTCCATGATAATCGAATTCTGCCAGTGAGACATGGCTCAAATAATACTTGACAATATGTATCCTCATAAAGTGGAAAGTTGCAACATATCTTAATCACCAGTGTGGTCTGTTGTAAGAAATATTGCAATTTAGTTGCTTTAATTCCGATTATTAAACGATACATAAAAACACGTTTTTTGTGATTTCCAAGATAATCGAATTCTGCCAGTGATATATGGCTCAAATATATTTGACAATATGATTGTATCTTATTGCAGTATGTCCAGAAAGTTTCTCACACTTCAGTAAGCTGAAAAATGCATCTTGAAAATGTATTGTTTGAACTTTAAGTAAAAACATGAGGATTGATTTTTTCTTATAAATAAAAAATGACCAATGTTAATCTCTAAGTGGAATTTATTCAGTTGAATTCAAAAATGTAAGTCAAGTGTTGGTGTGGGGGGACTGCCCGAAGGCCGATCTTAGTTAAGATAACCCAGCACCTCCGGACCTACATTGAAGAGTAGTATCACATGTCCCTTATATGTGTTTCATTTTTGTGTGACTTTTTCCTGCGGTTTGACCTAGACACGATTGTGACTATTCAGCACATCTTGATCAGGTAGTGCTGCCATCTAACTGTTAGTTTAGTCACTACTCAGGTGTGTTATCTGTGACCTAGTTCCTTTCGTCAACGATAAGTCATTTTAAATAGAATCACATGATTGATTTAATTCATGAATGGTTATATCTTATGTTTATGCGTTACTGTATAGTTTGTGGGGTGTATCTGATGTATGTAAATGTGGTTTTTAAGAGGGGAAATCCGTTGTTCTTCTAGCAAATCTATTTTTGGCTTGTCGGGGAATCCCCAAATTCCAGGACGGTATGATGAACGTCAAATGCGTGTCAGATAGAATTATATGCGAATTATACGTATATTTTGGTAACGAATTCAGCTAAATAATTGTAACAAATGATTGTATAGTTCCTGGGCTTTTTTTGAAGAATGCTAAGGCCATTCTAAGGGGGAAATCCGTCATTTCTGACCCATTCTATTTTTAGCCTTTATCAGTTTCCCGGTTAGGAGACCAATTCTGTCGATGCTATTGAACATTATCCATTTCGACATACTGTGAGATGTGAGAGACCCATATTGGCGACTTTATGCAACTACTTTTGACTGAGATTCTACATACTCCTGTATTATAAACTGCTGATTAATTTGCACAAATCGTCCAGGCACCCACTGACAATCGCTAGTCCTCCTGTAAATATATTACAACTAGTATACTCGTACTCTTCTCTGAATTCCATGTGTAACTATCACAATGTTAAACAACGTACATTGTAAACAATTACCTGCCAGACGTACTACATTGTACTAGTATACAGTAAATCTTCTCCACAAAACTGCCAGGTACCGCACATCCTTATTCATTGCCATCAGTTCACATGTAACAAGAGAAAATAATAAATTGTACTTTAACATTTCACAACTCGCACTTTTCATCATATTTGTACCTTCACCTACCCTATCATAACAGCAGATTAATTGCTAAATGGTATCAACATGCCTAACAGACCCCTCCTTCCACACCCACAACCAAAGCCACACCCCTACGTGATCCTAGTCACCGCAAGTTCGTAATTCGTAATTCGTAACAAATGCGATGAGTGCGTAGTGTTACAACATGCGTAAACATGCCTAACAGACCCCTCCTTCCACACCCACAGCCAAAGCCACACCCCTACGTGATCCCAGTCACCGCAAGTTCGTAATTCGTAATTCGTAACAAATGCGATGAGTGCGTAGCGTTACAACTTGCGTAAACATGCCTACATACCCCTCCTTCCGCACCTACAACCAAAGCAACACCCCTACGTGATCCCAGCCTGGCGGAATCACCGCCAGGCTTATATTTTTGAGGAACCCGCCATGAAAATTCATCATGGACAAACAAGTTTCTTTGATCGATTTCTCAAAGTTTAATCTTAATCACCAGTGTGGTTTGTGGTAAGTAATATTGCAATTTAATTGCTTTAATTCCGATTTTAAAATGATACATAAAAAAACACGTTTTTTGTGATTTCCAAGATAATCGAATTCTGCCACTGAGACATGGCTCAAATAATACTTGACAATATATATCTTAATAAATAATAAATAATAAATAATAATAATAATAATTGATATTTTTTATTGCCTCCTAAAAGAAGATATTTACAGTATGGCCCCGGTACACAATGAGCACAACAGTTTTTCCCATAATTCCTACTGCACTGTGTCCAGAAAGTTTCTCACACTTCAGTAAGGTGTAAAATGCATCTTGAAAATGTATTGTTTGAACTTTAAGTAAGAACATGATTGATTTTTTCTTTTAAATAAAAAATGACCAATGTTAATCTCTAAGTGGAATTTATTCTGTTCAATTCAAAAATGTAAGTCAAGTGATGGTGTGGGGGGACTGCCCGAAGGCCGATCTTAGTTAAGATAACCCAGCACCTCCGGACCTACACTGTAGAGTAGTATCACAGGTTCGTTATATCTGTTTCATTTTTGTGTGATTTCTTTCCTGTGGTTTGACCTAGACACGATTGTGATGATTCAGCACATCTAGATCTTTCAGTTTTGTCATGATTTCACAATCAGTTAGTGCTGTCATCTAACTGTTAGTTGTGTCACTAAACTCGAGGCTCATTTCTACGAGACGAGAGGACTTTTCTCTCAGTTTTCAAGCCAGAGCCCTGTATTAGTCCCTGTGTACATTACGTGCACATTGCTGGTCATAGGTTTTTGGTTAAAAAGCACCCATAGGGCCAATCAATCCTCACCATATTTTATATGAGTTAAGAAGAACCCTTTACCAATATCATGATAACATTTTACAACATTCCAATAGGCCTACCAAATGCGTGAGAATAACGACTTCTGTACAGCATAGGCTATCCGTCAAATTGACACTCGTGCATTGATATGGCCCTATCAAAATACTAGTTCTAAACTGACCAGTGAGACCACATGTTCTTAAATATATTATCAAAAAGCATATTTCTGTGATGGCCTGACTCTGTAGATTTAGAATTAACCACAGATTTAGAATTAATTCCACTTTGATCCATCTCAGCCATGTATTTTACACAAATTGACATTTTAATAAGCTCTATGCGACTGCCACACTTCATCAAATAGATCTTTCAAAAAGCGCTATAAAATGGTTATTTCCTTAGAAATTATGGAATATTAACCACCGAATGTTAGGCGTGAAATTTACCTGGCCGGGAGGATAATGACCCTGCTTGCCACCAGGCGTCGACACTTGCATGGTCACGCTGACGCTGATCTCTGGTAACGATTTTCGCCAGTGTTGCGAGACTGTTTCGGACACATGGTTGTGAATTTTAGGTAGGTCTATGGTTACACCCCGTTCAAGTGTATTGTTTATTGCAGTTCAGTGATTATTCTACCGGAGTCCTGTTTGGAGATGTCGCGGTCCTGCTGGAGACAATTTTTGTATGAAAAACCGACAAAGTTGTCCCTTCAAGTGGCCGTTTAGATTACTTACAATACCAATGGTACCTCTGTCACACAGACTTATGATCAATAGCCCTGAAATTCATTTTTCAGGAATACGAAGTCAGAAAGTACGAGGCTTCTTACTGGACGAGCACGGACATGTACGAGATGAGCATTGATGATGCGACCAGAATTGGCTTCGGGAGACTCTTCAGATACATCAGCGGAAATAACGCCAACAGTAAGTAGAGTCATCACGAGGGGGGGGGGGGGGAATAGCCAGAATTAGGATCAAAAACACATTCTTTGGTGATTTCTTGGAGGTCATCTGCCTCCCTGGTACCCTGGCCCCGCTAGCTGCCCCCATGGATCAAAGAATATAGGTGCCGATCTAACTTGTCTGTGTTTTCTAGTATTTTATACAACTCTTTGAATACATGTACTTACAAACCACTTTACCTAACTCTTCCAGAGGAAAAGATTGCCATGACGTGCCCAGTCCTGACTAAGGTCACCCCCGGCCAAGGTCCCGCCTGCGAGAGCAACTTCACGGAGAGCTTCATGGTTCCCTTCTCGCATCAACCCAAGGCGCCTGCGCCATCAGACAAGGACGTCTACCTCAGTTCCATGCCGGAGATGACAGTCTACGTCAAGTGAGCGTTTATTTACAAACACCTCCGGTTTTGGAGGGGGACGTTTTGTCACTAATTTACGACGTCATTTGCAATAAATGCTGGATACAGGTCGGAAATCACCAAACTTGCCGGTGATGCATTCAAAGCACGCCCACTTCTTACTCATGTAGTCACAACCATTGAAAATGACCCGTCTTGTTGGTATAGGGTGATCGGAATCTCGAATAGTTAACTGTTCAACTGAACAGTTTTTGTTCACATTTAGTGGTAAAGACAAACTTTGAAGGCCTCTAGCTTCTAAACAGGACAAATTGTTGAAAAATAATTGCCGTGCCGCAGCGACATCTGTCCGGTTTGTTTGTTACTACAAGGCTAACCTTTTCAAGCAAATTTTCACTTCAATGTCTCGTTTTTCTGTTGATCTAGATGCTTCGGAGGATACGCCAAAGAAGCCGAATGGATCGAAATGGCCGCAGCCCTCGCCACGGCCATCGGGGATACCAGCGTATTCGACAACACCCACTACTTTACGGCCGGGTACGACAGCCCCTATCAACCTTTCAAAAGACACAACGAGGTCTGGTTCGTCGGAAAATAAAAGACATTAAAAGACAAAATCATTGCCATAGTGTGCATCATGCACTCGATAAATATTGTATACACCATAAGCTATCGGAAAAAATGTGAGGTCGCAATCAAATATGGCGCAATTTGTTACGTAAGCGTTAAACGTAGATGTGCTAGGCGTCTCTATAGGCGGAGTGCCCTGAACTGCAAACCGAAAGACGTGGAGAGGGAGATGCACATTCTAATCGGCAGTGACTAAAACGGTTTGGTACCAAGCCTCAATTGTTTGTACATATATCTGTTCATAATGTAGGAAAGCATCAAGTTTTTAAAAATAAAAATGTGAACTAATCAGATTTACGCTTCTCCGGTTATTAGACGGTAGTGCCTTTTATATTAGGTAGAAATGTACTCCCATACATTGATTATCAGTCTATGGTAGACCCCATGTTCTATGTCCGAGCTGCAGAGGGTGTGACATTCGGCATTATGGTGGGGTATTGCGATGACGTCATGAAATCACGTCACTTGTAGCCTTGTGGATTATTGGCCGATCCCTGGTTAAGACATCCTCTAATACCAGAGCCTGTCGTATGGTCCTCCACTCGCACACGTTCCACTGACGTTCAAGAGGTTTGGTTCAAGATACCTGGCACTGGCACGCTGGCATTGGCACGCTGGCACTTGCACGTTGGCACTGGCACGCTGGCACCGACATATTTTTGGCCAGAAAATGCAAACACAGTGTCCTAGTCTGTTGCAAAACTTATATTATGTCATGTCAATTAATTAAATTCCGGTCCGGCGCGAGGAGGATGAAGCCCAGTTTTCCGCTAGGTCAACTTCCAATTAAAGTACATCTCATGATCTCTTCCATAACTGACCCATGAAATATGTCAACAAATTACATGACGAAACCACGGGATGTGTGTTTTAACACGTGAATTCTTATAAAAGTACAGATGGAATGACGGTTAAAAGGCAAGCATACAATAGATTATGCATCATTTGGTTAAGAAGGATTGTCTAAATTTAACTATTGCAAGTTGAATAAATGTCCCACAGCTAAATGCTGATAATGCGAATCGGTGGTTTTACTATTTTGGTAGTAGTGGCCATGGCAGGAGCGGAGGAAGGAACGACCGACAGCTCAGGATATCAGCCCCCCGCGTTCTGTCGCGGCGTGGACTGTCCAAGGTTCACAATCATCAAGACCGAAAAGGTATGCTTTCTTTGCCGTGTTTGCTTGGCTTTGAATATTTCTCACCAGGGAGTCGTGTCCGGTTCGCGACCAAGGCCTGTAGAGACAGGGAACGGGCTTACCAAGGCACCAAGACAGTCATCCCGTCCCAGTTTCGAGGATGCCTTCTGCACAATGTGCCTATAAGCGCTTGTCCCCAATATACCTGCTATAGTAGGGGTGCCAAGGCCACCCAGTCCACAAAAACTGGGTCACGTCATGACATACTTTTGTTTCTAATATTTTTTTGTAGAGTGGATCATTCTGCATCAGATTCCAGAGGCCTGCTCGGGCAAATCCTCCGCGAAACTAATTTTTCAGCCTACTTTTGTATTTTCGGAGCAGTGGAAAATCGCCCCCAAATTTAGGGGTAGGGCAAATGTTATTGCATTTTTCAAAGGGTTCCACATAAATGTTTCCATCATATTTGGTATCTGTGGAAAGCTTATAAGGTGTGCTACATTTTGAGATCAATTGTTTTCTAATTGGGTCAATTTGGGGTCAGCTAGAGGTCAAAAGGTCATGGGCGGAAGGGGTAAGTCAAAATCCACGGCTCTCTAAACTCTATGCCATGCTGTGCCCAAGTGAGTTAGACTATTGGAGGCCAACTAATGCAGAATTCTAGAGCACTCCAGTGGGTAGTTTTTTGATACCTAACTAAGCAACAGGGGTAAAGGACTTATATTTTAACCCCCTTCAGTTTTGGGGCAAAATTTTGAAAATTGCTAAAAAATGAGCACCTTTCACTAATTAAACTTAATGGTGCAGTTATTGATCACATTCATTTTCTATTCACAATAATGAACACTGGCAACTTTAATTCTATCATTTTTCACTTTATTAGTAATTCTTGTCACAGTTTTTGCAAATTTAACCCCTTATGCCCTCTTCAGGTTCAAAGACTTGCCTAAGTCAAAATTGACGACAGAAAGATCATCTCACGATCAATAAAAACTTGATAGTGCATGATATAGTATATTTGTTTCATATGAAAGCAACAAATGGTTATGTATTTATACATGTATATGTATAGCAGAGTATTATATACCAGCAGGACATGAACTTCTATCATCATAGTGGAACCAAAGTTTACAGCAATGGCAGATAAGAACAGTTAGCCTTGTTCTAAGAGTCAAGATACTCCTGGTCAATTTCACTTGTAGGCCTATTGTCACAGTTGCGAGGGTCTCCACAGCACCTGCATGCAAGAGTGCAAGCGACTCTTGGTTGTGCTTTTCTACAAGGACAGTTAGACCTGCATCTTCCCTTCTGACAATTGCATTTCGTGCTCTGTAGAGACGGCTTCGGAGCTTTTGTCATCAAGCAGGCCATGAGAGCGCCACCGTGAAGTGTTCTCCCAAAGTCAGTCGCAGTGGGAAGCATTGGTGATGCAAAGGAAGCCCTTTTCCAAACCAAAGCCTGGTATAAAGCCCTCCTCAGATGCAAGTTGAATGCGTCACTCGTTGGTGGCAATGACCTTATGTCTGACTTCTTCGTTTGAAAGAGGTGGCAGCGCAGTTCATCAATTGACCCAGAGAAGTTCTTCTTTCCATACAGGGCACAGATAAACTTCCGCGAGGCCTCTTGTACATCATCACTGATTTCAATCCCAGATTCAGGCATCCCAAATTGGGCAAGTGGTTTCAAACTCTCGTTGCATTCTAGAGTAACTTTCAAGGCGCGTTTCTTTCCACATCTAAAGATGTAGCTTACACTGTCACAACCAGTCATTGCATACGTGGTGAGCATAGTCGAAGTGGTACGATCTGTGTAGTTAGTTGCGAGAAACACTGAAATCCAGTGACATGGTATGGGTGTATACAAAACCAAGACCTAAGACATAAGACCTAAGACCTAAGATCCCCCGAAGTACAAAACTAAGACCCAGGTACAAAACTAAGATCCCGAGGTACAAAACTAAGACCCGGGGAGGCCAATTCCAAACTAAAATTTTGAAGAAAAATATCAGAGTCTTAGTTTTGTACATCAGGGGATCTTAGTTTTGTACGTACAAAACTAAGATCCCCCGAGGTACAAAACTAAGACCCAATGCCAAACTAAAATTTTGAAGAAAAATATCAGAGTCTTAGTTTTGTACATCAGGGGATCTTAGTTTTGTACGTACAAAACTAAGATCCCCCGAGGTACAAAACTAAGACCCAATTCCAAACTGAAATTTTGAAGAAAAATATCAGAGTCTTAGTTTTGTACATCAGGGGATCTTAGTTTTGTACGTACAAAACTAAGATCCCCCGAGGTACAAAACTAAGACCCAATTCCAAACTGAAATTTTGAAGAAAAATATCAGAGTCTTAGTTTTGTACATCAGGGGATCTTAGTTTCCAAATTCTGCCCCTCTTTCGAATTCATTTTGATGTAGTAATATCACCTTTGAGATGCATGCAGTTGCTCCATCTGAATAATACCTCCATATGCACTATGCAGGCACGACCGGTCATCACTCTAGCATATACTCTAGCATATACGGCCTCCATCCAGCTCCACAAAAAGTGGCGAAACCGGTGCAATACTCCTTTGAGTCATTCGGAGGAGCGCCGCCATCGGAAGAGTTGGAACGAGTAAAATATGAACGTTTTCTTATCCATCAATTACATACTAACCGAGTCAAACAACGTTATTGCAATATAGGCAGAGAAGGAAGGAATATGATTATCAGTTTGATGAAGACTTTGCAAAGTTTCTTCTTGGGACTCTTGAAGGTCTGCCTCTACCAAATATCCCGATGGAAGTTTCTCCTCTCTCCAACTCACTACTATCGCTATTGACTTCGTAACATACACTAACATTCTTCGCTATCATTGCTAACTTCATTTACTAGAACACTGGCCTCTTTGTAGCCGATTATGTAACCCATAGTGGAAACACCTGACAGCGCCGCTCGGCATGATCCACGTGCTACTGGCATATTGCACCGGTTTCGCCACTTTTTGTGGAGCTGGATGGAGGCCGTATATGCTAGAGTATATGCTAGAGTGATGACCGGTCGTGCCTGCATAGTGCATATGGAGGTATTATTCAGATGGAGCAACTGCATGCATCTCAAAGGTGACATTACTACATCAAAATGAATTCGAAAGAGGGGCAGAATTTGGAAACTAAGATCCCCTGATGTACAAAACTAAGACTCTGATATTTTTCTTCAAAATTTCAGTTTGGAATTGGGTCTTAGTTTTGTACCTCGGGGGATCTTAGTTTTGTACGTACAAAACTAAGATCCCCTGATGTACAAAACTAAGACTCTGATATTTTTCTTCAAAATTTCAGTTTGGAATTGGGTCTTAGTTTTGTACCTCGGGGGATCTTAGTTTTGTACGTACAAAACTAAGATCCCCTGATGTACAAAACTAAGACTCTGATATTTTTCTTCAAAATTTTAGTTTGGCATTGGGTCTTAGTTTTGTACCTCGGGGGATCTTAGTTTTGTACGTACAAAACTAAGATCCCCTGATGTACAAAACTAAGACTCTGATATTTTTCTTCAAAATTTTAGTTTGGAATTGGCCTCCCCGGGTCTTAGTTTTGTACCTCGGGGGATCTTAGTTTTGTACCTGGGTCTTAGTTTTGTACTCCGGGGGATCTTAGGTCTTAGGTCTTATGTCTTAGGTCTTGGTTTTGTATACACCCACATGGTATGTAAGTATCATCTTGCTTTCTAAACCATAGTTCGGTGAGACCATCAATTCTGGAAACATGGTAAATGGCTAACAACAGCACATCAGTGTCAGTTGCTGAGATGATTGCTCTCTTGCACCCTTCATTCTGAGCCGAGTAGGCAATATGTGCGAATAACCTTGTGTCTGCCTCCTCGTGTTCATCACATACCAAGTCCTCAAGTTCTGTGGCACCTGCATTGGACACTTTCATAGCTGCTCCCTGAGACAGGCCTCCAAGAATAAGAGTACAGCCGCTGGGAATTTGCTGCCAATTGTCCGACCATGCCTTGCAGAGATATTCTTCAAGATTCTGTTTGTTCTGCTGGTTTGACACGAATATCTTCCAGTTTGGAAGCTTCAGATTATCATGCGGAATGTATATTTTGGAACTTTGAGCCTTTTTCTGCCTGCGTAACCTCTCTTCCATTTTCAAACTCTTCGTCGCGTCCATGTCATACCTATCACCTACTCTATGCACTACTTCACAGTCTTTCGGTTTGATCATCATAATTTTATGAAGGTACTTGTTTGACAGCTCAAGAAAGGTTGTGCTGCCGCAGTCCTGGTACCGTTGGATGAATGCCATAAGATCAACAAAAAAAACTGTCTTCATCGAAGCTCCTGGCTCTGGTTCACTTCGTTCCTTCCATTCATCAGCCATTGCTGTCTTTAGCATCGTGGAATAGTCAGCCTTGTTCCCCTTTCTCATCACAAAACCAGTGGGATGCTCCGCGAGAATGTTCCTTACTTTATCACGCAACTGACACAAGAAGTAAACACTAGGCCTACAGTCACTCAAGAGCTTCGGTTCAATATCAGTCAAAAGCATTTCAAAAGCACTAGTTTCTTCATTTGTTGATTCTGAACTATGACAGTTTTTCTGTGAGGAGACTGGTCTACGTTTCAGCATGTAGGAGCTCAAGCAACCTTTATGGTAACGAAAGTTGTCAGCAATCAAATCACCACAATCATCTCCATGACCCTGGATCTTGTTCAGCATTTGTTCGTCATCAAGTTCTTTTGCTTTGCAGTAAATCATTCTCTGTCTGTTTTCTGTAGCAATGAGGATCAGTATTCGATCATCCTTTTTCCCCCTGACCTTTTCACACACGAAACACACCTTTTTGAAATCAAAACTGCGGGAGCAAGATCTCGTACTCGTAGCCAACACCCTTGTTGATGATTTTGATTCTTGCTGTTGGTCATCCTTGGTACGCATCTTTTGTTCGACAGTCTTTTTATTTGTATATTTATTCCGGCAGACACTGTGGCATTTTGGTGTCTTTTTGAGGAACTCCTCCTTGCAGTTGACATCGGTAAACAAACGACAAGCGATATTGTCATTGCGATTGTTAACCGCGTGCGACAATGCATCATAACCTCTCTCTGTAAGATGTTGCAGGGACTCGGATTTTCCCTTCTTCTGACATATTATGCATTTCGAATAGTCTGTTGATGGAGATGCTGGAGTCCCCTTTCTCTTCTTCTCAACGGGTAGTTTAGTCAGCGCTGACATCTGGTCTGCTGGGGTCTGCTTTCATACACTACACCTGATAAAAAGAGAGAGCAAAGTGAGTACGATGTGTAATTTTCACTGCTTCTAAGTTACAAGTAGCCTTATTATCCCCTTCGACTCCTGGTGACCGCCCATTTGGGCTTCCGTACTTTGAGTTTATGTATATGTACCAGCGGCAGGGCCTATGTCCTAGCCTAGGAAACAAAACGAAACTTACCAAAAGTCGACCACATTCTTGCCTCTTTCACATTATTGAGATACGATTTCTGTGAAACAGATGGAGACACATCCGTACAGGCCTAGCTATGTATGGATGTAACCTGTAGAGTAGCATAGTAGCATAGAGTAGCATCATGACCTGAGGCCATAATGATGCATGGGGGATATAGCAGTCACTTAGTTTACAAGAAGTAGCAATCAATTCTCACCTTTTAATCTGGATATTCAGCCACGAATGTCATCCATCTCATGCATCTGGTCTAGGCCCTGTACTAGGACTGGACAAATCACAACTACTTGACTGATTGCCTGTATTGTCTTTGAAGTAGGGAGTAAATTACACTCCACTTAAAGGAGAGTTCTTTGTTTTTTTCATGTATGGTAGCCCGGAAGGATTCAGGAGAAGTCATATTCCAAGCATACATATCGGGCCTTATAAGGGGATAAAAACTTGCAAGTAATATCACTAGAATCGAGAGAAAAGCAAGAAATGATGGAGATAAAGTTGCCACAATTCATTTTAAAAAATAAAACATGAATGCAAACAATAAATAGATACCAAGTTTAAATAGTGAAAAATTGCTCATTTTTTAGCAATTTTCAAAATTTTGCCCCACAACTGAAGGGGTTAATATTAAGGTCCTCTACCCCTGTTGCTTAGTTAGGTTTAAAAAAACTACCCACTGGAGTGCTCTAGAATTCTGCATTAGTTGGCCTCCAATAGTCTAACTCACTTGGGCACAGCATGGCATAGAAGTTAGAGAGCCGTGGATTTTGACTTACCCCTTCCGCCCATGACCTTTTGACCTCTAGCTGACCCCAAATTGACCCAATTAGAAAACAATTGATCTCAAAATGTAGCACACCTTATAAGCTTTCCACAGATACCAAATATGATGGAAACATTTATGTGGAACCCTTTGAAAAATGCAATATTATTTGCCCTACCCCTAAATTTGGGGGCGATTTTCCACTGCTCCGAAAATACAAAAGTAGGCTGAAAAATTAGTTTCGCGGATGATTTGCCCGAGCAGGCCTCTGGAATCTGATGCAGAATGATCCACTCTACAAAAAAATATTAGAAACAAAAGTATGTCATGACGTGACCCAGTTGCTCCTGTTTTATGCACATTTCTGAGGTCTGGCACCCCTACTACTATGAGGTATATGAATCGTTCCACCACCGACTAGTCCGTCCGCCTCCCAGACTCGTGTCGTAACTGCATGCGCACCCGCCGCGATATCACTGAACCACGTCGCCAAGATGTGCCTCATCCTGTCAACCTTCTTGTGTCGCCATCATTTCATGTGTTATTTAATGATGCGAACTGCTACTGCAGAATGGATGATGACTGGGCAGCCGACAGCTTGGTAATAAATGCCCTTAACAACACCAATGATCCTTTAAAGGGACACCTTGGGTGTTGGATTTTTTAACTTGGCTTGTTGCGAGGCAGTTTTGGACATGGCTTGTGTATTTCAGATGGTCACGATCCCATTGGAAGCCATTTTTGTCCACATCAAACCAACATAATATCAATTTTCCCTTATAAAACCTTGATTTTCCTTCCCAGGAGTTCGAGATACGTAAATATGAGGTATCGTACTGGACAAGCACTGACATGTACGAAATGGATCTTCAGGATGCATTCAGGACTGGATTCAGGAGGCTATTTAAATACATCACAGGAGAAAATGAAAACAGTAAGTTTGGTCCTTTATAATTATTTGCTCATTTTTAGACGAAAGGCAAACACATTCTTACGAACAACATACCTTCCAGATTCCAGCTTTGTATGTCCGGCCCAGCAGTAACCACCGTCCAGTCACAAAACAATCACGGCATCACCAACCACAGGAATTCATCAAGTCCGTACAAATAGCGTACAAATAGCATAAAATATCTTTCAACGGACTACGGTAGACGCTTGACTTCAGATGATAATACCCATGTGAGCGTATTTTCCAATATTTTCAGAGGAGAAACTCGCCATGACGTGTCCAGTCCTCACTAAGATCAAGCCAGGTCCCGGTCCAACATGCGAGAGCAACTTCACCCGGAGTTTCATGGTTCCCTTCTCACACCAACCCAGTGCGCCTGCGCCAACGGACAAGGACGTCTACCTCAATTCCATGCCGGAGATGACAGTATATGTCAGGTGAGCAACACTCACATTAGCAGTGACGCTGTCATAACGGTGGCTCTTGAACGAGTTTACATTACAGTACACGTACCCACACTCTTTCTTCCTCTTCTTCAGCGTTCGCTCTGCACTTGGAGGTGATTTTCTCCAGAGAGTATTCCTCCTCGAAGGCAGGATGAGCGTTTTTCCGTGCCACTACGGTTAGGCGCCAATTGGGTTTATTGGCCAAATGACTCCGACCTAGGCCAGATGTCTTTAACCTGCCCTGGCATAGAAACCAGATACAAGGAACCTCGGTTTTAAGTCTTATTCGAAGGACTGACACCTACACACCAAATTCCACTGTTATCTAAGCTTTCTCATCCCTTCGTCCCATTTAGATCGTTTGGGGGTTTCGCCAGTGAGACAGACTGGATCCAAAACGCCGCGGATCTCGCCCAGGCCATCGGCAACGCCAGTCTATTCGACGACTCCCATTTCTATACCGCTGGGTACGACAGCCCCTACCGACCAACGAACAGGCACAACGAAGTCTGGTTCCTTGCCAAATGAAAGGGACGCATGTAGGGATCGAAATGTCACTGCCAAGGAGAAGTAGTGTGCAATCGATCAGGGGCCGTTCAACGTGTGGACTTTAAAAAAATATCAGGAAAGCTTTTACACCATGTAGTAATCTTCAAATTCGTAAGTGCTCTTAAGACTACACTCCTACGCAGTGATTGAAGTTTATAGAATCGGACTTGAGGAAAGACTTGCGTTTGAACATCACCACTGCTCTCGGAGTGTAATTCATTATCATTAATGCTGTGGACTCAGACGGTCATGTAAGGTAAAGTGGTGCAATTATTATAGCCTCTGTACTCCTGCAGTATAGTGTAATTAATGCATACAGAGGTGACAATAATGCAGTTTCACCTTTGTAGAAACTAAATGTTGAAATCAAAAGCATTTTGTTCGTTTCATGGTTAGTTACATTCGCTGAATTCAGATGGCAGGACGATCGCATTCGCCACTGCGTTAGACACTTTCACCAGTCTCCTCGACGGTCACGTGTTTCTCACAAAGATGGGCAACCTCGAGCCAAGGAATACCAGCGCGCTCGGTATTGACAGTGCACGGCTCGTCTCGGGTAAATCAACGAAGCCTCCTCGACCCTCCGCAGCGGCGGATAGGGTCGAGGTTACCTGGACTACGTATCCCTACTTCGCGTACAGCTTAGCGGGTCGAGGCTATGGGCTACCCTCCTTGTGGTCATAAATGCAGTGACCATTCTCACCAATCAACAGAAAATCTGCAGTTAAAGTCCTCAATTCTAGGAAGGGGGGGGGGGGGCATCCTGAGCTTCAGAGCCTTTCACTCAGCACTGACCGAGTCAGTACATGTATGTGCGCGAAGGGGGAGAATGTCACTGACCCTGGTTTTCGAGGATGGAGGGGCGGAGGGGTATTATGAGAAATGAAGTTTTCTTTCAATTTTACAATTTTTTTAGAAAATGTACACGCGATCCCTTATAGAAATCATACGATAATTGACATTAGATGTAGCCGGTGGCCAGGAAGATAATGTACCTACTCGCCACTAGGCGCCGCCGCGTGTAGTGTCACGTCATGCTGGCCTCCAATAAATCATTTTCAACATTTTCGACATGACTGGCTAATCTCATGTCGGCCTACAGTTAAATTTCGTTCCAGTGCACTGTTCATTGCAGTTCAGTGTTTTTTAATGATCCTGTTAGGAGAAGTCTCGGCCCATCTGGAGGCCATCACAACAAATCTCCTGTCCAAGTTGTCCCTTTAAGGTTCAAATTCATTGCGGAATGGTAAAGTGGTGGTGGTGGTGTGGGGGGGGGGGGGGGATAGGAAACAAATGCCAGGATGAGATATCAGTACGCTTCTACCGGAGGGACCTCTGTCCCTGGTTCAGTTTGATGTCAAGTTGTGCAACATGGTCCAATGTCTAAAGTCCGTCAGTTACCAACACTTGTAACGACAACGTACTTTGGTATTTTGAATGGGGTCGATGTCCCGTGGATACGGTATCGCGATGATTGCGCATTGAGTAAATTAGATTTTTGTTTACAAATGAACGCATCGATGCGTCAACCAAAGCGCCCCGCAAATGGCAGATTTTTATCGCTACAACCTGCCATAGTTATCACTGCGCTGAGCGATAGCAACATCACTCGTGTGCGGGTAAAACTGATAATTTCTAGGTTTGGTGTTAATCACCGTTGTGTTGAAGTCGAGGTCCTGGCTGTTCAAAGCAAGTCTTGTTACTAACGCTGGCGTTAACTTGGACTTATCTCTTTCAGTTAAATCACGACGCTATTTGGTAAGTTAACGCCAGCGTTTTATTTTGAACAGCCGGACCTTGATAGTTAAGGATTTAAAAAATTATCCCCGAACAAGCATTGCACAATAGGGGAGGACGTATGCTCAAGAGGAACTAATTCGCTTTTACACCGGCCATTGAGCAACGTATGCAGTGCATACCTGTTACACTCCGCACGCAGTGGATCGGCCTCGTCCTACCCCTACAAGTTTACTGTGTAAAGGATGACAATGGGCTCCCTCAGGAGTTATTACCAGTGAGCACGACCAACAACAGCATGACGCATATTTCCAAAGTAAAAGTCAATTGACACTTTTGATCATTCACCGTTTTTAACGAGCTTCCGAAGTTATTTGCGTAAGGAAATAGTTGGCTATTGACCCAATAATCATCAGCTTCGGATGACACTGGGGAAGTCCGCTCTTGGCATCATTTCATCCAGGACCCGTAGTCCTGTAATATGATTGGCCTAGGAGAGGGATTCGTTGCTTTCGAAGGCCTATAATTTATGTATACATATGGATAAATGATGACTTCCTCGTCAACAAAAGACAACTAAGCATATATCATTCCGTATCATAGTTACGGTGGCTTGGAAAGGCCATCATATTTTTTATTTCCACATGCCAGATTTTATTTTTTTCACAACTCAAGCGCTCGACTATTAACTATCTAAAACCAAGAAAGTTTAACTACACTATTCAAATAGATGTTGAAAATGTTGATGCTGTTGTATAAGTAATTAGCCTAATCAAAAGTTATCAATTAACTCCTAGCGACTAAAATGTTACTGCTCTTTCAATTTGACGACACGACTTTGAAACAGGCCGTTGTGACTTTTCTGACAACTCAGCCATGACGCGATGGACTTCACGTCACCCAGGTAGAGCGATGCTTATACGTCATTGCCAGTGCAAAGCCCCCGAAACGCAAAGGTGAACGACGCCTTTCCCATTGTCCAAACATCGTTATCAGGAGATAGAACAATGGGAGAGGCGTTCACGTTGGCGCCCACTGGGGTTGTGCGAAAACTTTCTATTAACACGCCGTTCCTCGCCTCTTCGCAGTGCCGCGCCAATGCATCAATCCGTACAAATCATGATCCCTGCACGGAGGGCTCACTCGGCAAAAACTCCGGACAAACCTGATAATTTCGTCTGTTAAAATATATACATTTTTCGGTGGAATTTTGTCTAATGGAAACTGCACGGAAGGTGACCGGGCGACCGAAAGCTTGATAAGAATGCTTTTGCATGTTATTACCCGCCTACTCCTTTAAGTTTCCGGAGCTAGCCTGAATTGTAGTTTGCGCTTCTGATCAACAACTTGAAAACATTTCGAGGGAGGTGAATCATGGAGATGACACGAGCAAATATCGATAGGACATATTCATTGTCACTGGCCTAAATTGTAGATTAAAATCAGGACAGTATATCTTTTGAAGCTAAATAAATATGATATACACCGTTTACATAGGACAAAAAAATGAGCTGGTTGTGAGTAGCAGAGATGTTATCAGGGTTCAAGCTACGGTCATGAGGTTGGAGTCAGCAGAGGCGAAGCTTTTGAAACTAATGATTGATGAGGCCGAATAGCCTACATGTAGTACCATACGGTACCACGGGTGGCGCTAATGTAATGCATGAGTCTGCACGTGACAGACTAATAGCGGGAGATAGGGGGTACAACCAAAAAATATACAACATGATTAAGCGTGACCACAGGCACCGCCATTTTGTCTAGAATTTGAACTCCTATAAAGTTAATTAGAACTTTCAAAACGAAGTGAGGTGAGGGTCAGTTCTTAGTGCCGATGGTCAACCCTTAAAGGGGGACTATAGGCAGGAGGAGAGGGGCTAATTTCGCCATCTTCAAGTGACTATTACACATAGTAAGGGCCCTTGGTCATATCAGACTTAGCATTCAATATATCCCTCGTACAAGCGTGAATCATTTTGACCTACTGTGAGATATGAGAGACCCATATTGGCGACTTTGTGTAACTTTATCTTTCCTGCCTAGCTGCTGCCTATAATGTCCCTATAATGCGGCTTACCTTTGGGACAACCTGTATGCAGAACGTAAGGTCAATACTTTTCGTTTACTTGCCTTTTCCGTTTGACAGGCATTTGATCAACACATGATAGCAATCTATGATGAGTCACAGTCCCCAAAATCATTCAAATACACGCATATAAATATAGATGAATATCTTGCCTGATCAAAACACTTTAGGGACCACCATGAAGGGCGTGTTGGGATAATACTGCCAGAACCTACATTAGTTCTGAGCTGTGGACAAATTTGGTGTGGGATTCACCTGATTATAATACCCCCTGCTTGACACCATGCACCGCGACTTGAAGTATCAATGCTGATCTCTGATAATGATTTTCGCCAGTTACGAGGCAGTTTTTGACATGTCTTGTGAATTTCAGGCACCCCGTAATAGTGCAATGTTTATTGCAGTTCAAAGATTCTTCAACAATCCTGTTTGGTGACGTTGCGGTCCTAATGGAAGTTATTTTTGTATGAAAAACCAACAGGTCTCATGCCCAAGTTGTCCCTTTAAATGAGTTGATTTGATATGATGACAACTTTATAAACGTTGAGGGATTTCGATTTCGCCACCGAAGCCTCGGGGTATTTCAAGGGTTATAGAGACTAGAAATCGTTTGACGATAGGTCCTTATCTCTTGTTGACATTAAAAACATTTGAAAGTAAATAAGCCTTAATTGTCACTTAGCCTATATATTTTTGCACCGACAGCAAATAAAGTAAATGGTAAAATATCGGGTTTTCCCCGTCGTAAAATGCTGTAAAGTTATTTCCTTGTCAGAAATTTCAAGCTCTCTTCACTGAAACTGAACTGAAACACTTCTTTCACACGAAGAAAAAACATATTTCTACACTCCGGATGCAGCGGATCGGTCTCATCCCTCCCAACTGTAGGATGGCTACGTTTAGGACTGCAATGGACTGCCTCAGGAGTCTACGGAGAGTCGGAGCTGTCGGGATGGCGTAGTGGAGTCATCAGAGCATGTTAACTATGAGTTACGGTGTTCGACTCCCGGTCGGTCCAGTTATAAGTGATGAAGAGGACGACTCATTTCGACAGCGTCGCCGGGGTCTCCGGTTTCTTCCTTCTTTTGGTTACAAATCGCCCAATATTGTTTAAAGTGCTAATAGTTGATGTATTTGACGCTCAGCTCTCAACTCAATGTTTTTTAAGAGTACGGATTTCGAGAGCCCAATTTTCTCCGAAATATGGTTTGAATCTTGAGTTTCAGAGCAGGTGCAATAGTCACTATGTCCCTCAACCATCACCTACTGTCCCGAGGAAGACCATTAAGTCATTTTAAACATGCATATTGTCTTCCAATAACAAGATTAGGCCGATTCACTGCGACCGGAGTGTAAGGCCGCATACTCCAAAGGGCAGATCATCCAAAATGTTGTCCTCCTCAGTCAAATCTGGTCGTTTCTCGGAAGTACTTTCGCAACTAGGGATGGGTAAAGACCTTATACATGAGATGTTTAAAGGCTACTTGACTGAGCATTAAGCGCTCTTGGATTGGTGTTATTTGAGGATAATGGGTTGGGTAGTCGTGAGAGGTTTGCAGATGAGCTTTCTATCCTGAAGGCGATTGGTGATATCCAGCATAAATTCTCAGTCCCAAATGCCCTCCTTGGTATTTGTCATATAAAGTACATCCTGACGTAACCAGTGATTTTCAATATACTCCCCCTCTCGATATTTTGTATACGAGGTAGGAATATAGCAAAAACCTGATCTCAGGATGTATAAAGTATGGATTTATCTACAATTGGTAATATGCTATTTTAGCGTTTAATACTATACAGGGTGTTCCATATACAGCATGGCTTCTTCGAATATTTTATTTTCTGGGGGGCAGGGCTGCCCCGGAAATATAGTTGACAATTAGATGCTCTGTAATGCATTTCCAGATATTTCAGTCAATAAATGATGGTAAGCTTTCCATTGGAAATAACTTGGTTTGTTCTTGACTTTGAAAATGGTTTTAGAAATTGCTAGGTCTCCGGCCTGGCACAGGCATCACTGTGATTAGGAATTATTGAATTTAGAAGCTCTGAATGCGCCAAAACACTATACAACTCCATGCACCTCTTCAAAATCTATTTACATTTTCTAATTCAATGGCGTGTCAACTACATGTATACAGGAACGGGGAACATACAATCATGTAGTTAAATGTGTACATTTTTTTTCTTACACCCTGTATATTCTTGTTCTCGCCGGGTCTGATGACTCATTGATTGTTGATGAAAAGCCTTTGAAGTCCAATGTTGGGGAATTTGGTGATCAGGAATCACCTCTTAGTCCTTGCGCAACTCCCTTTTATGTCTGTGAGTGATTCATTTTCGCGAGTAAACACAAATTTAAACGGTGCAGAATACTGAACTATACTGAGCTTTCAGATTTCGGCAGCAAACGGGATTCAGTCTTCCGAATTCGTCAACTTTTCAGTCTGCTTCGCGAACATTCGGCATTTCGCAATTTACCAAATCGTCAACCTTGTGAAAGTCGTCGTAATAATTGTGTCACGTATATTGCAATGGGTTATTTCGAGCGTAGATCATTCTCTTGTGATTGTGAGTACACATATTAGTATTTACATCGAATTCTTCCTGTATACCGAGTAAATCAGGGATAAATGAGTTACTCGTGATCTGCAGTCTTGTACAATAGTGAGATTATGTAACATGGGATGGCCCCGGGATTGACAATTCCGGCGACTGTAGGCTAATCATGAAGAGCTCAGAGCATGGCTTGAAGGAGCCGTTCGTATTTACTGTCAGGAAAATAGAAATGCAGTTATACACAATGCCCTTGCGCTGTTCTCATGCATGCAAATTTGCGGAAACTTGGTATTGATAGTTTATCATGTATTTGTATATCGGCCTTCACTACGGCAATGTTGATATTCATATTCAGTACGTAGTGACGCAATTGACAAACTCAAATAAAATACAAAATACTTTTTTCTTAAAGAACGGCATAGGCCTTTACGGCTCAGAAACGTAACGGCCATATTTGTACATAATTTGCTGAGTCGGAAGTATTAGAACGATACATGTGGATACCTAGCGGCGACTTTATGGAACTTTATCGCGGCAGGCCATCTGGCTACAGGCTAGTCTCCCTTTAAAGGGTAAACACACGCTCTTTAGTGACGGCTGACACGCCGGAAGTATAACGGTAGGGCCTATATTTTTCTCTGCTATTTCGCAGAATTTATCAACTTTGTGGCTGTATATGGGAAAAAGATCATAAAATCACCTGTCGATATCATTAAGGTGAAATTGGATAACCTATTCAATGATTCTAATAATCTCAACGTCGATATTAACAGGAATTATGAATGAAGATCGGAATGAATAGACCTAAACATTTCAAAGAACTTTACTACGTCCCACTACGCGTGAATTTAGCCTTTTATCTAAATTCATGAATGAATTTAGGCGAATTCAAATGGCACCGGGTTATCCATTGTTAAACAGATTAGCTTATCCCAAATACGGTCTAAGACCGCCCTATTTATTCCGGGAATCTATTGACGAGATCGAATGACCAATTCGAAGATGGCCGCCTTTCTTAGCAGACGACACGAATAAAATTGTAAACAAATCTTGTTTGGTGATTTTCTAAATGTCATACGACCACGTGTGGGGGGGGGGGGGGGTTAATTTTGGAACTGAACATCTGAACTGTCAACAAAAACATCTTGTTTTCGCAGATTTTGTAATGTCGTCTGAAGTTTGTGCCCACACTTGTTTTTCGCGGAAGGTCAATACAGCCACTGTCGGAAAGCTTGATACCGTTTAGGCAAATCCGCCGCGGTTTGTCGTTGCTGTTTGCTGCTGCTGTTGCAACTCGGGCGGCAAACCACCGCTCTAGTGGAAGCAGTTCTTTAGCCTATAGCCCCTATCTGAAACCACGTTATTTTGCCCCTCACCTTGCATTGCACGGTCTTCCCTTGCCCAATGCATGCATGGTCTGTTGTATTTAAACAAACCTCGTTCACACCTAACCATCCTTCCACTGTCTTATCAAAGGGTTATCAGGCCAAACCTCGATAATATCGACCCCGTAAGACAGCGTTCATGGGGGTCCATAGGCCTAAATTAATAAATAAACGTACTGACCAACCAATCCCATGCAACATCACCCTGTCATTTTCTGCAACAGATAACTTTAAAACGCTTGAATTTGATCCTAGTTGCGCGTACACCACGAAATATTGGTGGACCAATTGCACGTACACCACCACATTGCCGCGACAAATTTTTTCGGCAATCCATTGCCGGTACAAATTGCCGGGCGAATTTGTCCCATCATAGTAGGGGGAACATAGAACACGGGGCACCAAAGGATGAGACCCCACAGGCACCGTGTGTGTTAACCAGCAGTGAAAAAGACACCTGCAGCGTAGCTTACCATCAATTATCTCCCGAGACAGGTCATTCTTATACAGCGTATTTCCATGGTTTCTGACCTTGCTCTATGCGATTTTGGGCCATTTATTATCCCGGTCACCGCAGAAATAAATCTGGGGTTTCTATTCAACAAGCAGCGATAACTGCTCAATGGAACTCGACCAGTATACACCTTTCCAGAAATGGGGCGCTGAGTGTCCGAAATAGTGATGTCATAAGGGGAAATTAGGCCTTATGGTGGAGGGACAAAGAAGATAGTCATGGTTGACCAACACACTTGGGGAAAAAGTTAGTTCCAATGCAAGCCATCAATTTCGGGAAGCATGTAGAGGAAGTCTCAGCCGTGAATCGAACCCAAGACCTCTTGATCTTGAGACCACGTGCGCCACCGCGCTTCCATAAGGGGCAATGCCTTACAAATGGGGTCATTTAGAATATTGGTATGAGCACGAGCCGCTCTCCAACTGTTGAGCGAGGAGGCCGGGACATTTAAAAATGGGGCGGTCATATGGGTGCAGAATTCAAACAATGATCACCTTTGTAAAAAAACTTCACCAACATTAATCTTTCACCTCAGTAATAGTTAAAAAGATATCATTACAGCGTTTGTTGTTGAATGCCATTAAACCGAGCGAACTCGTTTGAAGTACGTTCCAAATAAACAGCTTTGAAGTTGAGCCGCGAGTGCAAGCCATCGATTTATCAATATCATTGGGCTGTCAGCGAGTGTTATTATTTATCAAATCACTGAGGCGTTTGCACTAGATGCATTCAAGGTTAGAAAAAAAGGCACATGCAGAGTACATGTATACACTACGTTTTGGTAGCACTTGTTCGAAAGTCACTCACTGACTCAGCTTTATTCTGGGCCTTTCACTCGGCACTCAGTGATGTGTGCGAGGGGAGGAGCATGCAATTGACCCTGGTATTCGATGATGCTCTATAGGAGGCGAGACAACATCCAAGCAACGATGAGGAGTGCCGGGAATTCGCCCATAAAGTATTAAGCAGTACACAGTCGAAAGAGGACAGGCACCACGTGACCTCCTTATGCAGCGGTCAACGTGACGAAACCTGTACCCCCTCCCGTAAGGCGGTGAACACGTAATCGACACTTTGCTTTTTCCAAGGACTTTGCAAATAAATCGCCAGATCTGTACCACATCTTTCTCAGTTTGCACTGATTACGAGTGGCTTTTGGAGGGCATCAGTTAAATTGTGGCTATCCTGATATACTGGTTGAGGCGATGATTCCAGCCCACGATGTCATCCATCTCCTTATAAGTCGGAACAGCTGATCGTGTTTTGAAACGCAATCAGTGTGCATGTATGTACTCGTTATATCAATAATGAAATCCGGCATACCTGGCAACAGGTTGTTCTATTTTCGTTAAGGATTGATCACGTGACGAATGTATCTATCTATAACTTGTAAACATTGCTGCACGTGACTAGTTGACGGTCACGTGTTGTTTACATTGAACAGCTGATTTGAGTTGCATGCGCTGGAGGATGTTTTCAGTTTTTGTTAGTAATGGGCTCGGATCTCGGCACCGATTCTTGACAAAAAGGGTATTATGAAAATAACATAACAGAAATTGAAGGAAGTCAGAAATGTTGCAGTTAGTTTCCCGTTTATTCGTTTGATATGAAAATCAGAAGCTAATGTACAGTTCATCATGAGGGAATCTGGGTTTGTCTCCGGTTTGGCCCTTCACACAAACCGCGGAGGGAAAATGTCTCAGGGGTTTGTGGGTAGGTCCAAGAAGCCAACGTTTACCCCCGATTTCCTGAGGTTACAGAACCGTTAACGCATTGGAGAAGTTACATGCAACACGCGTGTTTTGCACTTGAAGCAAATCTAACGATCCCCATCCTGAACTTCAGGGCATTTCACTCTGCATTCTATGAAGGGTCAGAAAAGTGTGCGAGGGGAGGAGAATAGGACTGATCCAGGATTCGAGGATGTTGATCCCGGGCTGACCACCGATATTATCAGGAATAGATGAAGACTTACATGTAGAATACTACCGTACATTAACTTTCTGGGACTAAAATTTGATTCAATTTTGAAAATGATGGTCAACTTCTTCCCTTACATGCATCATATGTGGCCTTCATCATTTTAGAGCTACGTGTACGATAGCGTTCTTAGTTTCTTTACTTACATGTACCAATTATTTTGGAACTTTAGATAGGCCAAAAGCTTTTCCTTTCTTAAATGGGCAGTTACTGAACCCGGGCTGTTATTTTGATCTTTAGTCTTTAATAATAATTCGTGCTCTTACCCACACAATCGCATTTTTCTTAAAGGTTATTGCTCTGCGGAAAACATCTATTTTTAGATTGTAAACAACGGAAACACGTGATCGAGTGATTGGCTTTCAAAGTGGATCCAGAGAATATAAAATTAAACGTTGTGCAATATTGTTAGGCCTACTGTGAGAAGAGCTTGGGCCAAGGCTAAGTTCGTGAGAAACTAGGTCATGGATAGGCCTACTTGTAGTTTGTCAATCAGAAAATGTACTTAGATTTTATTCTAGGCATCATTTTGCCTTGGACTTTTTTCTTGTTAAGTGCAACTGAGTTAAGGCCGAGTGACACGTGACCGAAACAAACGTGTATGTCAAGGGTACAGTAACCAGATCTAAACCAGTAAAGCTTCTGGGTCATGGGCTATGGAATTCAATGGATCATCTCCTACCCTCGGAAAATGGTGGGCGGCTAGCTTCAAGCCCATGGTGTTTTTAGTATCTTAACACTGGGGTCAACGAACCTACCGGGGGCTTGAAAATATGTTGCAAAATATTTGTGACCTCCTGCATTCGAACGTGTTAGCAAATCATAACATCACGTGGTCGTGTTCTAATTTCGGATCCAGGTCATTGTTAGATCCGAACATGTTTACGATAAACTTGGAAATCATTGATATTTTTTAAAAGTCCATCTGTCGAAAATGGCATTGTGCCAGATACTTGAATATCAATCCATCCTACATGCAACATGCGGGGGCTGCCTGATTGGCTGTTTTGAGCAGCATATCTATACCTATTTTTCTGAGAGCAAAATATGTCAACGTTATTGAGGGGGTGTCATCTTCGTTATCAAAACCAGGAAGATTTTTTAATGTTTCACCATCGTATCATACTCATGTTAATCCCCACTTTGACAGAGCGTGGTCTTTTTGCCATGGTGGTCATGTTTCAAAGGTAAGTTTTGCAGATAGTTCAAGAAAACAAAGATTGGGTGTCGAAATATTGCGCACATACCAACACTTTTTGTCATACTTGCTTGGAATTTTGCCATGACCGAAAAGAAACTGCTAACGGGTTTTGATAGTTGCTATTACTTATAAAGGTCGATCGCAACCCATGACCATTTTTTATTCTGAATCAGTTTTTCGGGAATATTCTGCGTCGTATCGAACTATTATTCGGCAGTGATACGCAACACTTACGAATGACGCAGTACGAACCTCTTGCCTACAAGACCATTCGTAAATGTTCTGTCTGCATCGTTTTGGGCTCTGGAGGGCGAACTACTGGTTGGATTTCTTTTATTGGTCTTCACCTCAACACCAAACGGGGTCTTTTTCAATTTAGTAACCATGGTAACGAAATATTTTGTGTGTATGCATTTGTCTACATTGACGTAGTGCATTGAATTCGGACATTTTCTGCTCTGTACGGTTTATTTCTTGACCAATCTGGATGAAGTGTTCAGGTTATAATTTGACCTATCCTGGGAACCCGTCAAAAGACCATTTGGATTTCAGTTAAGAATTATTTTATTTCTGCCTTCTGCTGAACCCTGTCTGGTTTTGAGGCAGGGATCAATAAAACCCAATTTCAAAGAAATATGACCAGTGAGCCGCAAGATTTCAACTCTTTCAAATGATTTTTCACTGTAATTCGCCAAACTACATTTCCCCTGGCGCGGGTCAACCTCGCTTTATGAGGTGTCCCGGATCCCGCAATGTCTCCAGCCTTGTCCCCCTAATAATATTCTCGCAACAATCTCACCACAAAAGAAACACAACTTTTTAAATATGACTAGATATTGTATCCCGATAATCACAATTTTGCTTGGACAGAGTCATTCTGCAACCCCACCCCCTATTTTGCTTAGACGTCCTCGATCCTGTTCCGCATTCAAATAGACAATTTAGCAGATTGATTGATTGACAGGGACAGGATTATACAAGTCGACGTCAACATTTTGAACAAAAACAAAATTGTATCATGGGCTACCTCAAATATCTCACAACTGCCGCCCAATCAAGTGTACAAAGTTAATGCTCTGAGAGTTCGCCCCAACTGATGTAAATACTGGTCTCTTTCGTTGGTCTCTGGGTGGTGGTTGCAGTTTATGGTCGTCCATTCTTCTGGCTCACCCTGTATCACGTACTATACTTTGGACGCAGTCCTCTCGATGTTATTGTTTATCTCAAAGAACAGACGCCAGCTACTTGAAAACTTAAAATTGGTTTATCTTGGATACTAAACCTGAAATTACAAGATTGATAATAGCAAAATCGATTACGACTCGGAGGTTATTGAACTTTTTATATGTGTGTGATAGATCATGGAGGTATTATTAATAATACCTCCATGGATAGATCGATTACAACACGGACCTATAAACAAAGCGTTCGTTTGATAATCACCCCCTGGGTTGATCAAGAAATTTAATCGTTAATCATTCATTCAAGATGGCTTCCATGGCGGCCATCTTCGGTTCTACATCGCCAAGTACTCTTGTGCACTATCAATAGCCCAATTCTTCAAAATGCTTGGAAGTAATCGATTTTTGGCATCATATCAAATTATAAGTGTGTATGTAGCGCTATTTGAGAAGAGATCACGAGTGACGATGGTATCTCAAAGATGCATTGTCATCCCTGCTTGCAGCCGGCAAGATATTGTTCTGCTGCGGATGCGTAACAATGTTCCTGGATGCGGACTAGGACTCTTTAAGAATGTGACAGTGTCATGTTTCCACCAGTTCCTTCCACCTGTCGTCAGTAAACAAAACCTGCAATATCTCATTTTTTAACCAAATTATTCAACTATTCACCATTCAAAAAGAGCAAAGCATTCCTCTGGTTGGCTTTTGATTGTGACGAAGCAACAATGCTGATTTTAAGTGCGACAATGTCAATTGTCAGGAAGGGAACTCGCGTGACAATGAATCTTTTCTTTTTGTTTGAGCACGTGCGGCAGACGACAGGGTGGACTTACAGGATGCTGAAACGGGATGCAGGAATGAGACTGGCTCATGCTGGGAACGGTGCCCTGGGATTCAAGCACCCCGGTGTAACATCTGTGGTTGTTCCCCATGTGTCAGTGTTTCCAAACAATAGGCAGCTAGAGAGACCACGACTTTTCAATAGGGGGATACACAGAAAAACTTGTCAATCTATTTTTGAGCGTTCCCAAACAATGAGGGGAAACACTCAAAAACAGAAACACTCAAAAACATTACACCAGCCCTTATGACTACATGTACCTGTTCATGCGCATTTGTTTGCGAGTGATTTTGCTAAATGCGATCATTATCGCAGATCGCAGTGCATGTGACTTAAATCGCTCGTTTGCCGGTGTAATGTTTTTGAGTGTTTCTGTTTTTGAGTGTTTCCCCTCATTGTTTGGGAACGCTCAAAAATAGATTGACAAGTTTTTCTGTGTATCCCCCTATTGAAAAGTCGTGGTCTCTCTAGCTGCCTATTGTTTGGAAACACTGACACATGGGGAACAACCACAGATGTTACACCGGTGTGGATTCATAACACTGTCATTTTTAACACCATTGACGTCATGTTGGGTCAATTCCTTGGGGTTCCTACATCTGAGATAATAATGGGTGCAAGTGTCCTGAAGTAATTTTTAAACAGGTTCTTAACACAGGGTTAATAGTCCAACAGGTTCCAAAGTAGAAAGCACTACAATGCACCGCATCCAGAGAATGCCATCAGCTGATCGAGTAATTTCACGGTGGGCAACCTGAATGGACTGGCCCCTGGGACTCGCATGCTTCTGCGCTGCTATTTATAGCCTAATAAACCTCGGTGTGCATGCTAAGTTTTATACTAAACATGCAGGGTTGTTTAAAAACAATGATATGCATGGTTTTGCTTTATTGACCTGTGACGAGAAGGCCTAAAAGCGAAATAGGATTAACTCTTTCCGTATGGCACACATTGTGCTTCCACGTTAATGCACACAGGTGTCATTAAACATGTTTAGACCCAAATTGCCGCGCAAACGAGTGATTTAAGGCGCTGTAACCTGCGACACAGCCGTGACTGATGACAGCATCACGAGTTATTGCAATTTTACGAATCGGCAGCCGCATTACAACCACAATCGTCACGTTATCATAAAGTTATTTCACAGCCACCAGTAAACACAATTATCATGAACGGCGTATACCGTTTTAGAGGTGAACGTACCGAGGACGTGCCGGTGTTCAAACTGCAGCGACAGGTCAAGACTTAAAAGGGCACGCCGTTCGTAAGTTCTGGTGCTACAGGAAAATAGAAATGCAGTTATACACAATGCCGTAATGCAGTTATCATGCATGCAACTTTGCTGAAACTTGGTATCTAAAGTACTTGTATAATCCGTCTACAAAACGGCAATATTGAAATTCATATTCAGTATGTATTTACGCAATTGGAAATTTCTAATTCAATTACGAATTTCAAATTTTCAACAAACGGCGTAAGCCTTTAATAGACTATCCCAGTCAGTTATCTCTTTGACATCGCTATTACATAGTCTTATCTACTGATTCTACAGACGTCTCGATGATATCGTATCAATAAATAAAGGAAAACGACATTTCAAAAGTACACATGACATCTCTACAGTACATTGGACCAGTGGGAAAGAGCCGAGTACATTCAGATAAATCTCCATGAATGAGTCTGTGTGCAGGGAATACAGAGCAGGTGTTCGAAATACAGCGAGTAGAACCTCCCTATTAAGGACACCATTTGGACTGAAAAATGTTGTCCCGTAAGAGAGGTGTCCTGATAGATCGGTCAGCTTGAATGTTATCACTGTAACTGTACGATGGTGTCCTGTAGCACAGTGGTGTCCGCTAAGGGAGGTTCGCTGTACCAGAGTGAGGAGAACCTCTCTATTAAAGACGCTATTGGAACTGGTAAATGCTGTCCTAAATATGGAGGTGCCCTGATACAGAGTTAGCCTGTGTGGAAATGACCCATTTTGGAACCGAAATAATCGTCCCTAATAGAGAGTGTCCTGTCACTGCAGTGGTGTCCGCTAAGGGAGGTTCCACTGTACTATGCTTCGAAGCGTAACATTACGCAGTGCAGTTCTATCTAAGTAGTCATCAGTCATTCCAGGAAACAGTTCTTTGCTCAGCTACAGAATGATTTTGTACACGATAAACTACACGTCTGGTATTTTGTTAAACAAGTGGCGAAACATGAGAATCGGTACACGTTACATGAGGCAACACTTCTGTTGTTTAAAGGGAGTCTGTAGGCAAGAGCAGGGAAGGTCAGGTTGAGTTGCAGGAAATCACCGGTAGGTGTCTCTTGCATATCTCAGTACATTGAAACTGTTCACACTTGTACAAGAGAGATATTTATCGCTGAATATAACACGACCCAGTTCCTTAACTGTGCATTGGTCTCCTGAACACCAATTTGACCCCTTGGCTCCTGCCTATAGTCATCCTTTAAAAGGAATTGTACGCCCAGAAAATGTCACCTTCGGTCTCAAGGTGCCGCCACTACCGAAACTCCTCATGTGCACGTATCAACATGAGGTAACACCTTTCAAAAATACTTGTTTTTAGTCATTGTAAAAACTGGACAGGCAAGCTTATTAATGCGAGGCATCCGAAAACATGTTCGAACTTAGAGTGCAGCGTGACGATATATTTTAGTCCATGGAACATGAGAGATGATGCGTCAAATATAATCCATTCGCCACATTGCGACCCGCTACTAAAAAAGTCAACATGCCTTTGAGTGTTTGCCGAAGAAAAAAGGTATCTGAGAAACATTTCTTGTTAATGATGAGATCACCTGTTGATACTAAATGGCCTTGCCTTACTTAGGTTAGCTTTAAAATGTACCTGTTTTTCCGACCAAGTTATCTTATCTATGCCAAGTATCCGCTTTGATGTTCCTGCATGCTTTCTGAAGGTAAATACCGCACTTATAACAGCGTAGAGGCATTGTGTTGTTGGACGTTTTCGCCAACTTGTCAGGCCGAATATTTGTCATCCTCGCATGCCAGTGTCAGTTTCACGCTCATACCCTCGCAAGAGAGGTCGTTGTACCGGATGAAAGGTCCTGAAGCCCAGGATGAGGTCGTTGAGTGCCGAATAGAAGACCCTTAAGCCAAGGATGAGGTCGTTAGGTACTGAGAGAAAGGCACTGAATCTCAGGAAGCTGCATTAGTACCGAATGAAAGGCCCTGAAACAGCAGGGCCGACTGTGCTTAACACCATGAGAGTCGGAATGTTGCGGAAGCTTCCATGAAGAGGCAGAACTGGCCTGGAGTTTGAAATGGCCAAATCCTCTCGAGAAAAATACAGGCGAAAAATTGATTAGTTGTGGAAGAATTCTTCTTCTTTTTCTTTTGTGTTCTCGATAGGATCATGGATGACAGAATGATGCGCTGAGCTTTTTTGTACATGCATATTTAAAAATTGGGACCGATTGGGCTATATCTCTTTTTTTTAACTGATTGTAAGATAATTTATGTGATTATTTACAAGCCTAGTTAAAGTGGGGTCAACGACCACACCAGCAAAACATCCGTCACAGTTTGACAATCCGAACAACAAACCACTTGATAATAAATATCATAATGCAATATGAATGAAAATTAACCAGATGTTGTCACTAACTAATATGTTGTCATGGTCATGACATTTACGCCGGAACTTTGGTCGTGTGTCAATGATAAATAGTCGTTGATCAATAGGACAGCGAGTGAGGCCTTTACACAATGGATGCACGGCGAATAATTGCATTGGAAATTACTTGGTAAACAGCAAACCTAAAAAGTACTTCGTAAACAACGAAGCTAATTATCAAAAGTACTTTAAGGTAGATTGACGATCGTTTCATCTAAAAGCATTTGTGAAAGGTCTGTACCGTTCGTTCATCTTCTTCTTAAGCGTCCGCTCTGCACTTGGAGGTGATTTTCTCCAGGGAGTATTCCTCCTCCAAGGTAGGATGAGCGTTTTATGCGTGACACTACGGTTATGCGCCAATTGGGTTTATCAGCCTAGTGAATCCAACTTCGTTGAGTTTACTGTTCGTTGAAATGATATCATTTTTTATCGTGCAAATAGATACTAAATATAAATTCAAGCAATCCCGTTGTGTTGACCGATATACAAATATTATGCACCCCAAATTTATGCCATTTGGTGCACTTAAATGACTGCAGTATACATTAAACGGCAATGTTTATTTCTTAAATTACCTTACCGAAAATACATTGAACACAAACGGCCTAGTTCATTAACCTCTATGCCATATCCGAAAAATATTATTTTGCCTTCGGCATTGAACAAGGCCACAACAACACCACACTCCACGTAGGCCTATAACACATGCACATGCCTGTATTTTTATTTAGATCGACCTACTTTGCATATACGGAGGTGGTTCCTAGAAAGACCCACTCTTCAATATCATGAATATGTAATGTTGGAAAACTTCCAAAGCGCAGAAATGTAATGACAAATGGTGTTTTATGTTAGGCGATTGAAAAAAAGGTTGTTTTGAATTAACCTGATGGTTGCATAGCATATTAGGCCATAGGAATGATTAATCCTGTTTACCGTCCGAGTGATTTAAAAAGATGCTGAGGCTTTTTTTCATTTTTCATTATTCATTATCGGTTTACAGTCTGATTTACTGGTCAAAACACGCGATTCAGCAAGTTCCAGTAAATGGAAATCAGGTCGATCATCAACATGAGGCATTGAAAAAATGTCATTATTATGATGAAGAGCCTACCCTGCCAAGTTTTTATTGTGTTTTTCAATCATTTAAGGTAAAGATGAACCACTGGAAAGATTATTTAAATAAAAAAATGATGGCAACAATAAAATAAATAGATTGTTTTAAAAATAATGAAAATATTTCATGTTCGCTCAGAACCCATGCGGGAGGTGGACGGTAAACAGGATTGATAATTCCCATGGCCTTATATTAGTACTTTTCGTCAGGCACCACTGGTCACACATTTGAATATACATGTACTTCAAAAATATTTTCAATTTATCAAATACTGTCAATTTAACCAATGCTTTATTGTAAGTAGTTAGATAGGCCAACAAGTGCAGAATTTTTCGGGTTTAACTTTCTGTGCTTTGAAGCGTAACTCGTGACTCAATTTAAGGGTGTTGGTATGATTTTATGTCAAAATTGACTGCTACACAAAACACTCGTTACCTTTATAGCCATTATTTATACCATATATCTCTGCTGCTATGCAGTATAGTAAGGTGAGTGACCCAATTAGTGATATTACATGTACAGATCATGTTCTACGTGATATACGATATGCTGCAGCAAAAAGGCGATTTTTTTGTGATATTTTAATATCACAAAAAATCGCCTATCCCAAAAAATATCACAAAAAAAAGTAAAACAGTAATCATCGATTGGGATGTAACTCTCCGTCAGATACGCTATAACTAACTTACCGGTCGCTATCAATCAGGTGTACTCCTAAAATTAAGTTTAGGTCACTATCTATCAGGTGTACCCCTAAAACTAAGTTTAGGTCACTATCTATCAGGTGTACCCCTAAAATTAAGTTTAGGTCACTATCTATCAGGTGTACCCCTAAAACTAAGTTTAGGTCACTATCTATCAGGTGTGCCCCTAAAATTAAGTTTAGGTCACTATCTATCATGTGTGCCCCTAAAATTAAGTTTAGGTCACTATCTATCAGGTGTACCCCTAAAATTAAGTTTAGGTCACTATCTATCAGGTGTGCCCCTAAAATTAAGTTTAGGTCACTATCTATCAGGTGTACCCCTAAAATTAAGTTTAGGTCACTATCTATCAGGTGTACCCCTAAAATTAAGTTTAGGTCACTATCTATCATGTGTGCCCCTAAAATTAAAATTTAGGTCACTATCTATCAGGTGTGCCCCTAAAATTAAAATTTAGGTCACTATCTATCAGGTGTGCCCCTAAAATTAAGTTTAGGTCACTATCTATCAGGTGTGCCCCTATAATTAAACTTAGGTCACTATCTATCAGGTGTACCCCTAAAATTAAGTTTCGGTCACTATCTATCAGGTGTGCCACTAAAATTAAGTTTAGGTCACTATCTATCAGGTGTGCCCCTAAAATTAAATTTAGGTCACTATCTATCAGGTGTGCCCCTAAAATTAAATTTAAGTCACTATCTATCAGGTGTGCCCCTAAAATTAAATTTAGGTCACTATCTATCAGGTGTGCCACTAAAATTAAGTTTAGGTCACGATCTATCAGTCAGTTGTGAGCCTGTAACAGAGTTACAGGTCACTATCTGTCAGGTACAAACCCAATTATTCGCTTTTAGTCAGTTGTAACCATATAATTAAGTTAATACAGGCCGCTATCTATTGGGTGGAACGATATACATATGTACCTCTCTAAATGAGGTTTCGTCAGGGCATAGTGCATTCACACTGTAAACTGTGGTTTGTTATAAATCAAGTTGTTTTAGAATCGGATAAATAAAATGAGTAAAAGAGAAATATATGTCAAATGTCACAATGGTTAGCCTTATATATTTTACTGCTCTCTTGGAGTCTACAATGGTCGGTACAGTGAGGTCACATGTACCTTTAGCCACATGGCAATAAATGTCATATGATTTCCAATAACTGTCACACTGTATTATTTAAGGTTATGATCCTATTTTGCACTGCGGAATGCATGTAATGTCTAATGTAAAGTTATGATCAGTCGTGACAGTGAAATGCAAACGCAGCTTTGGATATTAATTTAAGGAACTGAAATTCCTGGCTGTTCACAGTCCTTCGAATGAGGCTCCTTATACATGCTTCCCGAAATTGGTGGCTTGCATTAGAACTAACTTTTTCCCCCTTGTCCGTCATTAAAGGCATTCAAGTGTGTTGGTCAACCATGACTATCTCCTTTGTCCCTCCACCATAAGGCCTACTTTCCCCTTATGACATCACTATTTCGGACACTCAGCGCCCCATTTCTGGAAAGGTGTATATCTGTCCATGCCAAGGCAAGTAAAAGACCCCACCAAGTGAGAAAAATGAGTAGCTTGCGTGGACTCCCCTCTTTCACCGAAGGCCCTGGGCATAATGGTCAATAACTTGACTGCGTCCCAGTAAATGGAAGAAGGAAGAAAGAGAAAAAGTAACTGGAAGGAAATGACGAATTTCTTTATTTAAAGATGGCCGCCAACGCCGCCATGTTAAACTATGACTAGAAGAAACAGAGGCGGACGATCGTCTTATTTCGCAACAGAATCCCCATCAAGGTCCATGGACGGAACTCATGCACGGTCGTGTCCTACTATCCCACCATAGGCCAACCAATGATCCATGCATGGAAACTTTTGTCTGTGTCTACGTCTTTTGACATGAACTACTTCGGTTCCATCTTGCCCAGTGCTGTTCAAAACCAATCATAACAAAAAAAAACACACATCAAATCAATTTGGCCATATCACTGACACATATTTGAATAAGTCAGTGTTTTAGTTGGTTTATTTTATCAAGTGCTAGTCACAGTACAATCAGCGGTCACAATCAACATGTATGACGTAGGCTTTTTGGAAAATGCTACATTCAGATTGTTTCTATTAGCACTCAGATTAGGTGTGAAGGCCTACAATCTTAATTAGGCCTATATAATAATGGTTCTAAGGGGGTGGATTTTATATGGAAGGCAAACACAAGGTACTAAGTGCTGTGCCAGGGTAAATACTTTTGAGTGAAAAAAGGCCGAAATAGGATAGCAGGTAGGGCCAAGGTCAGGGCCTAGGGCAGTTTGTAATAGAGTCATGGAAGTTCTTGCTGAAAAAGAGATAAATCAATATATATTCGTCAGCCAAGTTTTGGCTACAGTGCCAGTGACGCTGAAAGGGTGGATGTCGTCCTGGGTGCCGACAAATGGTACCCAGGTTCGAGATCGACTGGACAATAATCACACTGAGTGCCATTACACTAGACAAATAGCACCCAGCTTCTTTTTGCCAGGCTTACTGATCTGAGGGACGAGGACGTTTCTTGCATTCTCGTTTTATTTCGCGCCGTGGTACTTGTGGCATTAGCAGTGCGCGAAATAAAAAGAACAGATAAACAGAAAAAAACTTTCCTAGACTTTCTTATTGGTCAATTTTATTCTGATCCCCTCATCCCGAAAAGTGCAAATTAAATTATGGGAGTCATGAGTTCATGTTGTTAACAAACGTGGTAGACGAAGCCAAATCTTCTCGGTTAAAAAACAGCGGAAAATCTAGAAAAATGGCCAAGTGCATTCGCCCTCAAACCCAATGCCCTTGCAAAAACGTGACCCCTTTTAAGACTTTGTTTGTAAACATACTACTTCTTCTGAGAAGTTGTTTAGGTGACGCAATTGGCACATGATGACGATTGTGTTATCATGATATAATGAGACTTTCGCCTATTGTGTTATATCAGAGTGAGTAATATCAAATTGCATGCAACACACTTTGCCGGCATACATTACATAAAAAGTTACCTCTTTATTCCTTGAACGGCCGTTATGGTCATTACGTCATACGACTGGTTCGACGAAGTGGGTCATGGTTTGTTATGTAAAGTTACAATGCGCCTTCGTCATAGATCACCAGATAAAATGTCAACAATATTTTGATATGTAACAGTATTCAATATAAAGTAGGTTTATTGGCAAGAAGGGGCCTACTGGTCAAGGCCTTTCTGCTTTAAGACCAAACTGTAGAATAGTTGATGACAGTTACAATGTATTGGATAGTTTGCTTTTTTGGGGGTGGGGAGATGCTGAGGAAATCAGGGGGTACTGTTCAGCCCCCCGTTCTCCGGTCCTGCTCGTTGGTATTGCAGACCGCCCGGAGAAGCGAATATTAACCCCAGATTTCCTCAGGATGATGATGATGGTGGTGGTAGTTGGGGTTCACCTTTATTAGATTATTTTGATAACGTAGCATACTCTAGTTTCACCTATCTAAGACCGGTTCTGACAAATCAAGAAACGGGAGATACATGTATTAGTGCCATTTACACGGGACCAGACCAATCTGGATCGGTCTAGATCGATCCCTCTCCTGGGGACCAGATTTCGAAAAGGGAATTGATATTACTCAACCTCGCTCCCCATTTGAGATGTTTTTTCTAGGCCACCCTGTAGTGTTCATCAGTTATTTCATCCATTTCATACAGGAATGTGGGAGGGAATTGCAAATATATAATTTCTGTTGTTACACAATAACCGTTTGACCTAAAACAGGTAGTAATAAATCTTTAACCAATTTGGTAAGAATGTAATGGTCACTTTCCCAGCGTAGGTGCTCGCGATCAGTCATCGAACCCTGAATGAGAGAAAAAGAAAAGAAGAATATTTTATTTTTGTGAATATATTTTTGTACTCAAGTTTCACCCATATACGACTAAATATTCCCTACGAATCAAAACAACAGAACGTACATGTAATGACCATCAGACAACTTCGCCAGCCCATTGAACATGTTGAATGGCATTATGTCCATGTGCATTACATTGTAACTCAAAGACTACTGCTCGAATCTAAAGTCACTGATTATCTCGGAATCTTTTAATAAAAAGAAGATGTAATGTTTGTATCAAGCTGAAATTGTTTGAAAGACTCTGGTGAAACTAAAGTACATGTATATAGTATTATGTTTTGCCTTACAGAGTACTAGTATGATTTTCTCATGGATAACCAAGAAAGAAGTACAAATGGTAAAATGAATATCAAATTTAAATGAATTCAAGACTGGACTTGATAAAAACTACATTATTGTAAAGGCTGATTATCATCAAGCTCGAATCGAATATTCAGAACCAGTCTTATATTGGGGAAACTGGAGTATACTGGTATTATGTTTTGCCTCCCACAGAGTACTTATGGAATAACCAAAGAAAGAACAGAATCTCGAATGGACTAAAATTTGGCCTGAATAAAAACTACATAATCATGATGATCGAGGTATATAGGCCTATCATTGCTTTTCTGAGAGTACATGTAAATGAATAAGCGTAGGTGCTCATGGTCATGGATGAACGAATCACTGAATTATCATTGATCACACAATATGATCTTAGTGTTGTGAATAATCAAAGCAAACGTCAAAATTGGGATGATTCCAATGTCAGTACAGATGATAAATGAATACAAGCATGAATAGATAACTCAAAGTCACGAAATAATATCGAAGCATAGACGCCTACTCATGGTCAAAAACCAGTGACACCCCCCCCCCCCCCCCCCCCCACAGATCCTTGCCATGGTTATGTTGAATTTACTTTGATGATACAATGTAACTGAATACAGATTAAGTCAATAGTATCAAAGCATAGACGCCTACTCATGGTCAAAAACCAGTGCCCCCCCCTCCCTCCCAACTGGTGAATTCACTTGAATATGTTGAATATTGCCTCAATAAACGGAAGAGTCAAAAGAAAATGAAAAAAAGTGACTCGCTCTACCAAAACTAGGCGCTTGTCGCATCTGAACTCGACAGGTTGATACGGACTTGTTGTTCATTTCCCTATTGTAGACCTTTTGTGAAATCTATTACAAACTGATTTGGTCACATTTCACAAAAGGTCTACAATAGGGAAATGAACAACAAGTCCGTATCAACCTGTCAAGTTCAGATGCGACAAGCGCCTAGTTTTGGTAGAGCGGGTCACAAATGTCACCACGTTTCCGGCGGTCAGTGTCAAATTGTTAAAACTTCACCACATGTGAGGCATTCCTCCAAAACATTTCTAGGAAGATTGTTGTTCACTTGATGCTAAATAAAGATTTGGCTTTCAGGAATCTCTCCCGCGAGTTTGAAAATAATACCTGGCGTTTTGTTCCATCTTAAGTTGCCTACGATGATGCGTGCATGCATGACGTTGGGCAATGTACACGAGATCCACGTAACATTGAGGTAAGGTGAAGCTAGTGTACGCTGTACTAGAATGTACATGTACTTAATAATGTGGCAGCTTAGGTTGAAATCAAACTTCCTTTGGTTTCATCAAGGTTGACCAACGTTTCCTGTACATTGAACAACGCAAGTAAATGTAGCTTTGTACTACGGTTTATGGTTACTTAAGTTGGATTACTCCTTTGATATGAATCGGGTGTAATATATATGACAGGTAAACTTTCAACCCGTTGTTCTCTGAATCGAGTTGGGGTAGATGACCGAAAACAATGGCTTCCGTGTTTGAAGCATTTTTTTTATACTCCTACCTCGTAGCTATAGGCGTCGTACGTGTGTATTGAAAACCACTGGTGCCAGGGTCTGTTTGAAGCTGAGGCTTTGGCAACTCAAAGTAAGCAGGTCCGGGATGACAGGATGATGGACCTTGCGGCCAAAATGAAGGCTCAGGATAAAGGATGATGGCTACATTGATTTTTCCCCTTCCGTTCAACATGACACGTTTGTGTCCGAGTATTGGAACATGTACTGACTAATGTCGATTTTTCACTGTAAACCCCTTGTACGTCATTTTTCTTTGTTTACAATAAATAGAAGAAAGACACAATCAACGCTAAAAGAACACTACGGTCGTTTCACTGGTACTTCCAAGTGTTTCGTTTCTTCATCATCGGAACATGTCCATCTTGAAAATGCTTAATCGGGGTATTCCAGCATACCAGCCCTGTAGCTAGCTTGGGGGGGGGGGGCAAACCTATTTTGTGCACAGGTATGAAAATAAGCCCAAATCTGTGGTCGTGGTGGCGCATGGGGCCGGGAGCAGGGAGGCAAAAGCTCTTCTAGATTCCGCTGATCGGGTTCAGCATCAATATCAGAAGTGTGTAAACTACAGCCTTACATTTTTCCCGGCCAAGGATGAACTGTGGTTTTTGCGGTTGGCAGCCAGGGTCCCTTCACAAGGATGTCCTAATGAGAAGTCATAAACAGTGATTTGTTTGTGGTTTGAAGAGATTTCCTGTTCTGCGGTTAGCGTGAGAGTTACGGTTTAGCGCTTGTGGTTGCTTTTGCCCACGTTAAATTGTCGTCCGTATGTATCTTTAGAAAGCCAGGATGCGGTTGGCCACTTTCCAGGGTCCAGGAATGCATATGGTAACATGAATTGCCAGTGGTCAGTAGCGCTTTGTCCGTAAAAGTGTAAGGAATTTTTTTGTGGGAACGCCAGTTCGGCCCATTAAGAAAGGCTTCGAACCGCTACGCTGTACATTATAGTGGGGCGGGCCAAGGCCGGTCTACGCCATCCGTTAGTTCAGGAACACAGATCGAAAGGGCGCGTAACGATGTAGAGGGGTGCGTTCGCACTCTCCTTTTTGGGGGAAATATTGATTTTGGGTTCCACTGTAAGGGCAAAATCATCCGAAAATTTAGGCCTTATTTGGCTTTAGCCTTTAGCCAACCCCCCCCCCCCCACTCTTCCAACCAGGTCCCTGGGTCCGTTCCAGCAACTGAGCCAAATTATCCCTCGGTTTGGTTAATATAGCTGGGTTTCACAACCCTTACGGAAGCGATGAAGGACGACGTATGAAGAACATGTACATGTACATGTTTGTAAATGTACTTTATCGAACACTTTTTATGAAAATTTCCCCGATTCTTTGTACAGCTGTAGGAATAGAAGATGATTTACGATTCTCGCGTAAATGAATTAGCACATGACTTGATGACACGTCAGGCCTTCGTACTTCGTAGGGTATGCAAAACCTGCCTATTAAAAAAATGCTGTTTGTTAGAAGACATTTGATAAGAACAACAGATCACTTGTACATGCACCTGCACCTTGCTTTGCGCCTCTTCTGAATGAAATATGTATGTAATATATTGATATGTTCACCTGTAATATAAAGCAGATAGAGGATATTAAAAATACATATTACAAAAAAAGGCATTTTGTACTACCAACTGGGTTCAAGTGGCAAAAGAGTGATGTTCGTGAAGAGTACATTGCAAAACGTCTACCCGGACTAACCAGAACCTGACATTTATAAGAAGTTTTAAAGAGTTTTTTCCAGTGAGTTATTGATTGAAAAACCGCAGCGGAAAACAACTGAGTCATATTTTCAAGAGTAATATGTTAAGGCGAACAGCATTCTTTGATGTTTAACTGGTATATGTACAGTCAGGCCGACTAACTACATGTATATGTAGCAGTGTATACACTGCTGATATATGTGATAATAACCTTTTGATACTCATCACGGGGGCTGTCATGATTAAACAAACAAAACCCACAGGAAACAGCCTAAATATTCTCTGTGAAAAACGAATAAGTGTGGATACTTTGAATGAAAAACGGACATTTTTGCAGCGCTCAATACGTTAGTGTATTTTTCTAGGAAACGAATAAGAGAAAATAGGACAAGGTAACCAGGTCAATCTCCAACTCTAGGGTCCTGTACATGATCATAGTGTTGCATGTTTGTCACAATACTTTCTACATGAAAATACTCTCCGAATCAGTGGAACTATTTGGCGATACCAGGTCAATGATCATCCTCCCCCCCCCCCCCCACACAGCAGGCCATTTTATCGTTCCGAGTTTGGTAACGATAGCCTCCCATATACAATGGTAGGTCAACAGATTTTGGAGGATGGGGGGCTAACCAGTTTATCAGAGCACGGAAAGGACCCCGGGAAGGTGAAGGGCAAAAATAAGGGTACGGGAGTCCTCCCCTAGAAAAGAATAGGAATTGAAGTGCAGAATATGCGTTTCTGGGCATGAATTAGATGACTTAGAGGTGCTTCTTGTGGAGAGGTACGCTGAAAAATCATCGCTTACTGCCAAAAAGGGGGAGGGCGTCTCCAACGCTCCCCCCCCCCCCGCCACTCAGTGCTGTGAAGGGAAAATGGCCACTGATGTACCTTTGAGGCAAGTATCTTCTCAACAACATATAACATGTAAGCCCACAGTCTGATACTTTTGGCCTAATGCAAAAACTCATTACATGTACTTCAAATGAGCTTTTGCTTTAAGTCATAGCGTACAGGCGTAGTATTCGTTGTTGAAATTATGTTGCCTAATTGTCCCTTTAATACCTGAACATGTGTGTGGTGTTTATGCAGACGAAGCTTAATTGATTACGATTACATAACAATAAGAGACAATTATAAGAAAATGTATTACGCCATTTCGGACATGTTATCATTTAGAAATTAGGCCTATTCTTATTAAATTGTGCATCCCAAAGCCGTCATGTTTAAGACGCGGTTACATATTATACCAAGATTATTTGGATAAAGGTCCTTGGCCTTGTAATTAATCTTTCACCAAAGTCTAGGCTATTAGGTCTTCATAACCAAAGACGTTCAAAAGCTACAATCAATACCACGATTATTTGGACAAAGGTCCTTGGCCTTCTAATTAATCTTTCACCAAGGTCTAGGCTATTAGGTCTTTATAGTCCAACCAAAGACGTTCAAAAGCTACAATCAGAATACAAATCTCAAAGATTGATTTTTTTCTTCAAATTTTTTTAACAACACACGTAAAACTTTTGAAATGTGCCAGGATAGAATGTCTAGGAGACGAATGATTCTAATATGCGAGTTTAATCTTTAAGGTATTGACAGTCATGGTCTCTATAGGACCATATACCACAATCCACATGGCCGGACACTTTTCCAGGGGGACATTTTCGACTGCTACACGACATCACGGGCCTATAGCACGAAAGATCCATGAAGCCATGATTTTGGGTTAGATTGTTTCATGTGAAATTTCGGTCGATTGAAATTTGGCTTCTGAGCCCGTTTTAGAAACCAGTTCTTTGTAATTGCCATTTCGTTACCACACCTTTCACCCTTTGTCATGTATATGGTTTCACAGTTTCTTTTAACAAGCAAGGTATCGCTTCTTCTTTCAGGAGTTCATTGACCACAAGGGCAACTTCTCAGGTAATGGGGTCAATCGATAAGATAACTGAACGATTATTCTAACAACCAATGTAAACTTAAAGGTGACATGAAACGCGTATATTAAAATTTTAACTTTGTTTGTTATCTTGTGCCCTATTATTTTCCCTAAGTTAAAAAGTGTTGCAGGTATATTCAAAAGTGCCTTAAAAGGCATTTGAATATGAATTTCATGCTTCTTTATTATCTGTCTAACTACAAGTCTATATCTACTATGCATGACTTCAGCTACTCACAATATTTCATTGGCCATTACGCTAAGTTACCAAGTTACAAGAATCGAAAAGATGGCCGAAAGATGCCTTAAAACAAATGTCTGAAATTTGATATACGCAGGTTCTTAGTAAGTGAACACGTTTGTAAATGCGATGTCAAACTATGAATAAAAAATATATCGGCAAAGAAGAAAGAAGTTACTATAAATAGTATTATCACATGAGTACACCATTGAGAAGATAGGTGTGGACTTCAAGACGTGTTGAAAAGTAAAATTGTTAATATCATGTTTGATAAAAAAAGCTTTGCCGTTCCTCTGACCTTGAGTGTACTGTTAGTTTAGAACCGTACCCAAGTACAGCGTTGCTAAAGTGCGTGGGCTAGTTGATATACATTGATCACACTGGGAGGTATTTATATCAATAGTGGATGTTTTCTCTCACAATCAATGAGTATTTCTCAAGAATACCAAGTAAATTGACTAAAGGCACCGCGAAAATCGATACAAGTCGTCCAGGTTCAGTGTGTACCCTAGTTTTCATCTCAAAGTGGTTACAATTACTGTGTACCAAGTCACCCTGTCCTCCCATTTGATAAATCACTTTACACTTATGTGATCTAATGTGATGTGAATAGCTGATTCAACGCTTTCCAAGGAATTCGAGTTCGTTTGGCGCTGCCATGTGGCACGGGTGGCTCGGACAGTCACGATATGATAAATTACCTAACGTCTGCCTCAAAAAATGCTATTCCAATACTTTCGCGAACATAACACCATATTTTGATCTTCTGAGACAATTTTCTTGAAATTATTTGCGTGATTTGTATCGTATCGTAAACCATGCTAGTTCCTCGAAGTTGATAAGCTTCCATTATTTGCTACGTCACACATAGCATAATGTTGTGATTTCGTATGCAAATTAGTTCGGCGATATTTATATTAGGCGAGAGAAACTAATGCACAGTGGGACATGTACATACATAATACCTAAATACTTTTGCAAATATCTTAATAAAAACTGAGTCATCTGGTTAAAAGTTTCCTCGAAAACGGAAATATTATCCGATCTAATAATATTTGTTCGTATTATATAAGATAAGGGCGAAATAATGCGCTACTAAGTGTGAGTAGTATTGTTTGCGAAATAGGTCACCGCACCATCGGTCCTCTCATGTTTATGTATGAGCTCTGTTCCGAACGCGCATGCGCATGGCACAATTCCATGCAGAGTGCGAGATCGTAAACAACAGCCTTTTCTTGGAAGCGCTGAATCAGTAGTATAAATTGGCCAAGAACCACAATGGAGACAACAATTTCATACCGAACGCCGACGGGGAAGGTAAGTCCAATCTCTCCGTATTTTGTGTTATATTTGTGGATAACTTGTAAAAAATAACATGAGGATTTATAGAAGCAATCGGATTTTTATATCGATTTCTATGTGCTTTTCTCAGTTAAGGAATGTACGGAATTTATTAAGGTGGCCTGTACATGCGCCGTGTACAAAATGTACAGCGGGATAGGGTTCCTCGCATTGCTTTCGCGATCAGCTGATAGCTGCGTTTGGCGAAAAGGGTATTCGTTGTGAATTGTGTATTGCGCAAAGGGTATTGCATCGGATTTTTACCTTAATCTTATGCAGTATTTCGATTGTCAGATGCTTATTCCAGTAGATGGTCACTATTAGGATCTTAAACGCATTTTATTTGTCTTAAGTGATTTTTGTCGATGGTCGCGTAACGATGGTAGTTGGTGTGCACATGTGATCGAACAGCTGATCGCGGAAGATTGCTTTATAGTTTTATTATACGTACCTGGGTCTTGCACGGTCATGCTTAAAATGTTAAAGCAATTATGGGCAGTTATTAATCTAGTTGATGCCTTTATGGAGCTAGCGTAATAATGTTGGCGCTAGAATTTGTAATCGCATATTAGATGTAGATGACTGATGCCTTATAACACTCTAGAGAATCAATTACCCAGATTGCCGAGTTGATCTCTTTCAGTGTTACCCCTCGCAGGCGATAACTCCGAGTTCATCTCATTAGGGTGGGCTGGTTACTCTAAATTTTTAGTTCTGGCTTGAAATAATGACATGGCAATACCACACTTAAGAAGTTGGCCCGGAAGTTGCGACGGTATACGGTTCAGACTGGGAGACGGCAGACTGCTGAAATGTGGAATCGGGAATGATTGCATCCTCGCTTTGCCAGTTGGCAGATTCCACATTTTAGCAGTCTCTCATTGTTTAAACCTACCGTCGTAACTTCCGGTGTGGTATAGCGTATAAATTGTTTAGGCCTGCTTTTTACCAGACTAAGCAACTCTAGTTAAGATACTGTCAGTGTTACTCAAAGTATATACATACATAATGTATAAGCGTGAATAAATAAATGAGACGTGCGACTGAGAAGTGCACGGAAGTGCGAAAACATCAATTGTGGAAAAAATTTTATATTCATCAATACTATCTTCGGAGCCACCGTGTCCAGGGCGACTTCGTTTGCTTAACTGTGACACTGATAGTGGATTTAATGACCAATACGAGACATGTCGGAGTCCTCTCACCCAGGCGTATCAAACCAAGTCTTAAGATAAGATAGGCTTAACACCTGTACTCGACACGTCGTGAATTTGATACTCGTCTTTGTCTTAGAAGAATTATTAATCGGTAAATCAAACATTTGAAGGTCAGTGTCAGTAAGTTTTTGATATTAAGTACTTTGCTGTTGCTAGGCCCTTGAATAAAAATTGGGTGCGACACGAAATACAAAAAATTAATTGTGAGTGTTTGACGTCACGCATACCATTGCATTTTTTATTTGGTACTCTGAGACCTACTTTACCCATGCCATCTGATCGATCTATTCGTGTAAGTGAGCGTTGATTTGTCACTAGCTCACCTTTCTGACTAACTTACTGGTAATACTGACTTTTGATATTGTCATATTGGCTTAGGGCAGCCCGTACCTGGTACCTGGGAAAATGACGCACAAATAGCTCGGAGTAACCAGCTAAGTAAATAGTCACCTCTAGGTGTAAGTTGACTAATACCAGCTCCTAGGGTTGCATGGCATTGCTATTGAAATCTTGGTGACATCACATTTATTTTTGTCACCAACATTCATCCCGAGTGATGAATAATGCCGGTGACTAAAATGATACAGGGAACGGGTACAGCCATCTATGATGTTGAATGTCTCAGCATCTTTGACTCAATCAGTCACTCATGCCGCACCAGCTAACCCCGCGCTATAAATAAAACAATCACTGAGCAACACAAATCGATAAATTCCTCGAAATGCTCCACACACTTTATAAACGTGATCGGTCATCGATTTTTGCTTAGCATAACGCTATAATGCATTGATGAAGTCCCGAGAAGGCTAGCATGGCATTAATATCCAATGCGTTCCTGGAACAGGTAATGGCCGCCGAGCTGGAAATGGTAACTACGTCATTGGCGCTAAAACGACAGTAAACAAACCCACGTGGGATTTCATACATCGCGTAAAACATGCGAAATGGTGGTTCTCTTTTCAAAGCATTATACGCAGGGAATGTTTCCACTGAAATGGGTACAAAACTATATTGTCGCCGCATTAACATGACTTTTCATTCACCCCAAATGAACTCAGGTTTTTTTCGGGCCACTCTATCATCACATAAAGTATTGAAATCTGGCACAAATGACAAATATCTGGGTCACGTGCATGCTTCTCTTATCAATATGCGCAGTTAAAATGCGAAAGAAAACAACCTTTCCAAAGGAATGTTGGACGAAATTCGTTCAAGATGATCGTATAAGCTAATGCAAATGTAACTGGCTACCATGTGCAGCTGTTTTGGAGCAAGGGCGTGTTAAATGAATGTTGTTCCCTGCTTTTTGTCACTCATCAATAGTCGTTAAACACTCATAAAAACTACATTTACGAACATATGATAACTTAATAACCCCGACCTTTATGTGGAGCAAGCAAAATACACATTTGATATGCAAAAATCAACTCGAGTATTGTTGGGTTGAGGTAAAATTGGGTCGCCCCTTGTCCCCAAAGTTGCATGATCATCAGCACGTGGTTTTATTGCTGCATATATCGCACAATCCGAATACTGGCTTACCTGAACCTTGTGGGAAACACAGGCTCACCCGATTGTTATTGTTCCCTTTTTCAGGATCGTCGAGAAAGAATATCTTCAAGGAGTATTGATGCGTTTAGAGAGGATCTAACGTGGATATACTTAATTAGGCGTTCCAGAGATTTAACCTAGTTCTGCAAAGTGCTTGAGAAGAAAGTGCGTAGTTTGTTGGAGATTCTCACTGGATTCAGACTATGACATTTGCTGATCTCATCGGAGATCAACAGGTAAGTAAAGTGCTTGTCTTGAGGACTTAAACAGTTGAGCATTAGGATATGATCTGTGTTACACTGTATTTGGCATCTGAAGTTGAAAGCATTTGTTGTATAACATCTGTGTCACAAACTAATCGGCATCTTCAGCTTTGAAAAAGCGTAATGGATGATTTTATCCCGCCTGTGTTACAATGTACAATGTAGTTAGTGCTTTGATGCAGTTATCATCTGTGTTAAAACGTAGTTGGCATTTGAAGTGCAATGAATGATTTGATGTAGTTATCATCTGTGTTACAGTGTAGTTTGCATTTATAATATAAGAAGGAAAGATTTTATAAAATTATCATCTGTGATGCAATATACATGTACCTTAGGGTATCTCCGTAGGAATAATAGTTACTACATGTATACTAAGCTTACTTTGCACTATACCGGCCTAATGGTTTGTCACAAAAAAATTAACAGATAAATTCATTAGTCATTTAGTAAAATGCATTGTTTAGCAAAAGTGGCCAGATCAGTCACACAATAAAAGGTTACTATTACTGTATCTGTATCACCGAAGCACCTAATCATCTCTTTCTGACTCGTGCAGCGGATGGTGTAACAGCATCACTTATCCGATGGTCTTGGTGGCCTTGTATTGTTTTGATCGAGGGTAATCGAAGGTTCACTTGGTCACTAGGCTTTTGTTTTAGGTCATTATCCTATTAAGGGTTGGCCTTGATGACAGGATATAGGGCCTACTATCACTTAGTAACAATGATTACACTGCATATGCCTATCGAAATTGTTGGCGTTAAATATAATGGTGCACAATACCAATTAATCTTGGAGATACAATTGATGATACTTGTCATAATTTGAATTTTCAAGGTTGATGATGCTTATCAAGTGTGATTAAAGTTTAAAATAGTTTAAAAAATTGGCATTTATGTTAATGATACAAAAAATTGGCATTGGAGTTAAAGATATTTGATGATGAAGTTAATGATACGTACCAAAATTAGCATTGAATTTAATCAGTTAATGATAGGCATACTTTGTGTGAAAGTTATTTATACTACCAATAATGGTGTTAAAGATACTTACCAACATTGACATTTAAGTTTTTAGGTGATACCATATACAAATACCTGGTTGAAACTATCACTGTTTGGAGAGTGCAGATGATACTACACGTATTTAAATATGCCTGGTCTCACAGTTTCCTTGTACATTGCAGGTACCTGAAAGTGTTATGCAAGACTTGCTGTCAATGGAAGACGAGAGGATGTCTGGAGACTGCCGAGTTCCCCCCATTTACAACAACAACAACAACAATATAAATAACTACAACATGGCACAATCAGTGATGCAGTTCACAGACAATGGTTTCTCCCAGGCCCTGAACTGCGGTGACTTCCAAACTTTTGCCGACATGGAGGACATCACGTTAAACTACCATGTGAATGGCCCCTTAAAACCTTCAAGGGAACCAGAGTACATTGCAATGGACTACTCCAATATCCCAGTTAGTGTTTCAAATTGTACGATTAAACAGGAGCCAAAAGATTATACTCAAACTTGTTCTGGACCGAAAAAGGATTTATCATACAATGACCACAAAGTTAGCTTCACTGAATTGGATCAGCTTTTAAACTGTGATCTTACTTTTTATGATGATATGAACTTTGGTGTACAGACGTGCAAGGAGGAGAACATTAAAGTCGAGTATGAGAGTGATCCCGAGAGCTGCAACAGCCATGACAGCGACCAGGAATCTGGACTTGGCGAGAATTTCGACAGAGTACAATCCGAAGTGATTAGACAGGTGAAGAAGGACATTGAATATGCCTGTACGATTCTGGACATTCCTGCTGGTAAGTGCATTTTTACATCAGATATTTCATCAAAGTTAACGATGATTTGGCATTGAGGTTAATGATACTTAGTTAATTTGGTGTTGAAGTTAATGATGCTTAGCAAATTTGGTGTTGAAGTTAATGATATTTGGCAAATTTCATGTTGAAGTTAATGATATTTGGCAAATTTGGTGTTGAAGTTAATGATATTTGGCAAATTTGGTGTTGAAGTTAATGATACTGAGCGAATTTGGTGTTGAAGTTAATGATACGTAGCAAAGATTGGTATTAAAGTTAATGATGCTTGGTGTGAAAGGTATTGATACTTCCAAATTGTTGTAAAAGTTAATGATAGTTACCAACATTTTAGTTTTTAGATGTATCCTTTCATAGCTTGGCAGTAAATTTTAATTAAAAAACCTGTTTTATTTGAGGATTATAAATCAACAACTGTCATGTAAAGGCTTGATAAAATGACACCTGTCAAATTTAACAATCGACAAATCACAAAAAAATCACGTAGTCCCAAAGTTGAACATACGAAAATTATGTTGACCCAGTAAATGGATTCGTATATTCAACCAAATGATAAGCACCTGACAGGTGAAAATTTGTTGGTGGTCCTACGTTCTTCCGACCTGTCATGTTATGATGTAGCATGTAACAGCTTTGATGTTTCTTGATAAACTTGTAAAATGACCATTCTCCTTTCTTCAACAGAGCCGAGGTCATGGTCTGTCGCCAACGTACAGAAGTGGGTCAGCTATATCGTCCATCAGTACAAACTGCCAATGGTCAACCTCGACTACTTCCAAATGAATGGCTTAGGGTTAACGATGATGGCTGAAGAGGACTTTAGGAAACGATCGCCAGAGGCAGGGGCCACCTTATTTGCTCATCTTGACATTTGGCTGAATGGTGAGTAGAGTTTCAAAAAGTGATACGATTCAGCTGTGACTTTCAATAACCAATACAGTACAGCTTTAAGTTAACCTCCCTTTGGTATATCCTCATGTATAATTGTTTAGGGATTACTACGAATCAGAACAGGAGCTCTTAACAAGTTTTAAAAATTAGGCTACCTTTTTAATGCGTTTCCTGTCAGATATTTAACGATCAACTTAAAGGTTAACCACAACAATTGACCTTCACAATACAATGGTGGTTAGCGGGAACCCTTTAGCCAGCGGTTCTTGGAACCCCTTTAGCCAGATGTTCTTGGAACGGGTACCGGGTTATGTAATAGTGTGAGTCATTCAGTACACTCATGATAAGCGTGGGCGGATTGTATAATTCTGGCCCATTAACCTGAATAAGCTGCGCGAGTGCCGAGGAATGAGTGAGTCATTAGCCTCTATGAGCAATTGCAACAGGTGGTCGCTCACACTTTCAGTGCCTCCTCTCTGAGCATCGGAACTTAAAACAAGATGTGGGTCTTTTCAAATCATTTTCAAAGCTAGAAAACGTTTGGACAGTGACCGAATATCACTCCCTACTTCTTGATGGATTCATCTTTCTTGGTTTAAACACTTCTTTTACATCAACGAAACCAATCTAAACTTGAGATGGACTGGCTACTTCATCATCCTCGAGACTTAACAAATTGTCCCTGCCCAAAAGTGTTATCAATCATTATTCTTATGTTTCTTGTCCACTCTTCCAGCATCAAAACTTGAAGATCCAAACCAGAACACACCCATTCCCAAACCAAATCTCATGTACCTGAACATGGACCAGCGGAAGGTGCTCCAAGAGCTGACTCCGGCTGACAGCAAGGTGCCAATCCCTGTGCCAATGTCTGTACCCTCGCCTGTCTCCAGCCTGGGCAGCATGTCCCCACCAGCCAGGAGTCCACCACTGGATTCCTCCTACGACTCCGGGAGCTTCTGCTCCATCAGTAGCTGTGGTTCCGAGGACGAGGCCGACACCGGGAACAGTAGGCCCAGCATCCACCTGTGGCAGTTCTTGAAGGAGTTGCTTATGCAGCCACAGTTCTATGGGAACTGTATCCGGTGGCTTGATAGAAAGAATGGTGAGTTGAATTTATAGTAAGGCAAGCTCTGATTTCAAGAAGGTGTTGCTTCCTAGAGTTCAAGTAATTATCAACACAAAACTTTTTTTACTCTCTGGCTACTAAGTGCTGTGCAGAGGCATTTGTTGACATAATTTTGGATCATCAGATGAATCGCTTCAGCATCTGTCAACTTGAGATTAGGAGTGTTTTAAATCGCTCAGTTTATGTAGGGAGCATTCTGTAGGGTCTCATGTGTTGACTAGACCCCCGAGACAGTCCATTCCTCCTCCTATCCATACCTCTTTCATGGGTGAGGATGTGACCGATCCACTGCGCCCAGAGTGTAGAGTTGCATGACAGTCGGCTGGACCAATCTTTGGAATACCATGTCAATGACCTGTGGGGTTCTGATCGATAATTTGTTAAGGCTGTATATAGGCCTATATTGTGTCATGCAGCAAGCCAATCTTGATAAAAAGATGCATTGGATAATATCTCTAATGACTAGTGGGTTGTGTTTTGACTGAAACACTTTTTACATATCATGTTGGGATTAATGTAAATTGCAACCACAACAATACTTCTTAGAAGAGCTGTCGTAAACATGTTTGTATGGCCTACATGTGAGTGTAAACAAACCCTTAAAAAATTGGGGAGTGAGATTGTAAACAAGTTCAATAACGTTATGATAGGAATGTACGATGCCCAAGAGCAAATGTTATTGAGATCGCACGAAGTTACCTTGAATCATGTCAGATCAATATGAACTCTCCCTCACGTTATTGACCCCACTCCTAAAACACCCTTTAGCCTCAACAAACTTCAGCCCTCCCAATCTATCATCCCTTGTTGGGGGATAAGGGGCATTCTCCTTCATTGATGCAGTTCCACATTGCCACGATGACTCTGAAAAACGACGCTGGTACTTTGCAGTAAGCATACTTTGGCGCAGTGATATTCATGTGGTGAGGCGGTCTTACTGGTCCAACATGGAAGCCTATCCTTGCAGAGAGAATATGTTTGGATCCTATGTCTGCTTTGGAGAATGCACAATGTCCATTGGAATCTTTTGCTCTTCATCTTCTTACGTTCCTCCTCCTCCTCTCTTTCCAGGTGTTTTCAAGATTGAAGACTCAGCACGAGTTGCCCGCCTCTGGGGCAAGCGCAAGAACCGTCCTGCCATGAACTATGACAAGCTCAGTCGTTCCATCCGCCAATACTACAAGAAGGGCATCATCAAAAAGACGGAGAACTCCAAACGTCTTGTTTACAGATTCTGTCATCCATATTTGTTGTAGATGTAGATGCAGACAACATGACGCGACATTAGTGCCATCTAGGAGTGGAAAGGGGAACTAACATCCAGGAGCAAACTTTGGCTTGCCATTGAAGAGTGGAACTTTTGAAATCTGCATTAGGAATCTGATCTGATGAACTGATTGAATCTGCATTAAAAATCCGATGAATTGATTGAATCTGCATTAAAACTCTGCTAAACTGATTGAATCTGCATTAACAATATGATGAACTGATTGAATCTGAATTCAAAATCTGATGAACTGGTCCAATTGCATTAAAAATCTGATGAATTGATTGAATCTGCATTAAAAATCTGATGAATCGATTAAGGTTAACAATACCATTGATTAAGTTTGAGTAACATAACACTTCTTCCAGTGTCCTGTTTGGTCCAACCTTGGATAAATTTACGGACAGGATGTCTGTTTCTGTTTGTTCTTTTTCTGGGCCATTCCAAAATGGCCGCAAGTGTCAAGTTCTCGAGATAAGGTGCTATGGCTGGGCATTGTTTTCATTTATGTTCATGTTTCATTCACCATACTTCACGATTCCACCCAAAGCTTGCTGGAAGTCCCTTGTACATCTTACATAGACGAATGTACATAATGGTTGGTTCTAGCTAACTTTTGGTGGAATGCTTTTTTTGTATATTTTGCATAGAGTAACCCACAGAAGAACAGTATTTTTAAATGTGTAGTTAGTTTTTTTGCCGACAGGAGTGCTTTGAGTGCATCTTTTGCTTGACCTTGGGGTCTGACCTTGAGGCTTGACCTTGACCTTCGATGCTGCAAAATAGCGTAGGCCATTTTTCTCTTTTGTTCTTTTTTTACTGCTGCTTCTTTCTAGTCAATTATTTACGGCATTTGACGTTGTTCCCTTGAAAAGGGATAAGCACAAACTTGACTTATAACAACAACCAAAAAATCAGTGCAGAATATATCGAAAATGTTCTCTTTCTTTGAGCCTTGTTAGGGTGAAACCTACTTCTCCTTAATTCTAAAGCCTTTGGGTATCCCTTAGCATTGACGAAGACAGTTCACCTATTCTCACAGCAGCTTGATTGAAATATTAAAAAGATGATTGTGGTCTTAAATGGAACTAAAAATGATATTTGTGGTCGAATTTTTATAACTTTTCATGATTGTAGTCTTGATCAATTTTAGATACATCTGCATTAAATCTCAAGTTCACTTTGTAAGAAACGTTCACATTTCTTATCAATGCTTTGGGACATATAGCTCAAATTGGGGTTTTTATTTTTTTCTTTAAGATGAAGCTGATGGTTGATATGTATAAAATAGATTAGGTGATGACTTAGACCTGATGTTCCAATGAATGGAATGACATTGTCTTAGAGATTTTACACACTATAGTGTACATTATCTCTTGCTTCTGCGATTACCGTTGAAAGAAGTCAATTGATTAAATTGTGAGATGGAACTCTCTAAATTGTGGGGTTTTTTTAAAAATCTGCACCCTGTATTGTTATTTTGGACATATCCTGTTCAATATGAAATCTTCCGGCCATTGGAAATAAAATGATTGAAAACTGCCTGTTCTATGATGATAAGGGAAAAGAGCCAGTATGTTTGTACAGTAACACACACATGTTATGTAATAGATTAAAATTGAATATTTTTATATCATCCGATTAAAAACTGTGATTAGCAATTACCAGCAGAAACGAAATGTGATTCTTTTTGGACAGTTTATTTTGAAGAAGTGCCAAGCACCTTCGTTTTCGTCCAATTTTAGGCTCAGTTTCCTTTTTGGTCTGACATTGACGCACAGAGAACTTTCGAGTGTAAATTTCATTGATGAGTTTGTAAATTTCATTCGGTCATTTTGAGGCATTAAATCGATTTTTGAAACCTGTTTAGACTTAAACACCCAGTGAAGTTGTAGTTTTAAATCTTTGGCATTAAATTTGAGTTTAGAAATATTCACATGGTATAATTTTAGTTCTAAATGCATTGCCTATTCCTCGAGGTGTATTAGTATTTTTGACACTGATTTTATGATAACTTTTGGATTAGTGATTGTGTTTTGAAGATGGGGACTCTGTTCGTCTAGAGTTGTTAAATCACTGTAACTATGCAGTTGTTGTTAGATGTACAAAAGTGGGAAATGTGGTTTTAAACAAGAAGTTGATTTTCATCTCTTGCTGTTAGTTCAGAATGCCGTCTTTAGGGACGAGGTTAGAAATCACCCATTATCTGTCAGTTAAGAAAGATCATATTTTGTATGATCTTTTGTATGAAAGAGAGCTGTTGAGTTAGAAAGCTATATGGTTAGATATATTGATATCTCCATAAACTGATGATTATGGTCAAATGAATTGGACCATCTGCAATAAAAATCTGACGATTGTAGTGCAATATGTATATTGTTACATAATTTTGTTTTCTTAACCATACAGCTTTTTACCTTGGCATCTCCTTTATAATCTTAAACTTTCATATTGACAACCTACTTCAAACTCAGTTGACTATCTTCATGTTGTTAAAACCCTCTTAATGTTGCCCAGCGTTAAAAATGAACTGTACCTCATCGAATATAGATCAAGTTGGAGAGCAGGACAGCCCTAAGGCTGGCATCTCTTTCAAATAGTTAAACTGTCCTTTACTCACCAAATCTTTGTGAGGTATTAATTGTTATGAATTGACAAATCCTGTTACTGTCTCGTAATGCCGGACAAAAAAGTCAGAAGCATTTGTTCAGAGACGGATGTGAAAAAAAATGGTTGTGTCTTTTTGTTAGTTTTATACATTGTTGTTCTTTTGAAGCGATTTTTTAATACAATCTGCATCCTAGTGTCATAAAAACTATGTAGATTTCTCTTTTCTTCTTTGAAAGAAGCCATTGACAAAAGTCTGTACAACGAATCGCCATCTGCATTAAAAATCTGATGATAAAGTCTGGTCGAAAAAATCGCTTCAATTTAATCAGCAATGTTTGGGAACCACTGATGAGAACAGAAATTGTATGGAAAGAATACTTCAGGGTAATAGTTTGAAAGTTTGTTAAGTCCTGACTTGCTTGTCTGACATTTTTAAAGGCAAGGTGCACGCACTTTCAAAATTATAAGTTAATTCTAACACAGACGTTTTAACTTGATTATTTTGAGATCCTGGTGTAAATTGTCGCCAAACTTTTTCTTTTAATTGTGTTCGCCTTAAAATCTGTTTGCAGACGCCATCAGGTTTTGTAAACAAGTATACTCATTGACCTGTCCTGATTAGATCGACATAAGGCATGTTTCAAGTGTGTATTTCAACTTCTCAAGTGTTTTGCAAGTGCGTGCACCCTGTTTTACAATTAATCATCATCAGAGATTCTTCAGTGTCTACTTATATACTGCCTCGAGTTAAGATTAGAGAAGGCCATAGTACATGAAGTGTTTCAAATTACATTGTACATTTACATGTATGTGCTTTCACTTCTATAACTTTAGCTGGAGACGAGACTCAGATTTGTATCTGTCTAGATTTCGCTTTAATGAGGTCAATTGTGCTGTTATTGTGTTTTTCAATTAATAATTGGCAATAAATGTTGAGATTATAAAGAGTTTGACTGATTTTGGCAGCAAAACCAAAGTTTTGTAAATAGAGACCCACTGCACTTTGTAAATATATTGTACTATAGAATAGGCTACTGCTATTTTATACGATGTCCCTACGTTTTGTATGCATCGATAAATAAAAGTATTTTTATATAAGATAATGAAATCTAAACACTGTTTTGTTGAATTTTATGAGTAAGGTAAGGTGGTATTATAGCTGCAGTACAATTGTACAATTATTATAGCTGCAGTACAATTGTACAATCATTATAGCTGCAGTACAATTGTACAATTATTATAGCTGCAGTACAATTGTACAATTATTATAGCTGCAGTACGATTTTCTACACTGTAGTCCCTGCAGTGTAGAAAATAACTAACAGTACACATTTATAATTGTACGGTATAGATGCTATGATTCTATTACCTTTCCTTATATTCTCGCCGTCCTTGGATGACAAACGTGGATATGGATGGGATGAACTTCAACATCCCTTGTTGGTCATTCTTGGTCATACCATAAGGTAATAGCACCATAAATAATGAATGACTAGCACCTTTATGGTCTTATCAATTTATGGTATCATCTGATTTCTATTTTGGCTTCCTTCCTTGACCGCAACTGCTTTCCCCTCTCACAGCTCTCTGACCAGAACTTCCCAATAATTTGAACCAAAGAGCAGCCATAATTATCAATATTAAGGCGCCAACTTCGAATCAATATTTTCCAGCTGTGGTCCGCCCCAAAACCATCATGTTGCAATAACACATTTCGGAGATACTTGTTACTGCTGGCGCTTATTCTCGCCCACGGACCATTAATATTGATAATGGCAATTTTGAAAATGATACCCCTCTCCTCTACTTCGAACACCCAAGGCCAATTGTATAATTGGGTTCGTTTTAAAGTACATTCCAAGTCCTACATACCTCAACCAAGCCCATCAAAGAGCGAACTCACTCACCGTAGGGGAGAGGTTTGCAAATATAAAACAACTCTTGACTTTTCTTGGAAGGTACCTAATCGGTTCTATATAAAGACTAAAGTATAATGAAATATTAGAAGAAAAAAATGACGCGAATGCTTGTCCAAATGGACATGTTATTCGGGATAACTAATAGCCGATCTTTCAATGTATAACTTGTTTGAATGGTGTTTTTATCTTGCGGTTTTTCGTCGAAAGCGATGAGTTGCACTCACAGCACAGGAAATAGGTGACAGGTTACACATTCCAAACAAAACATAGTTCTCCTACACCCGAAGGTTCGTTGCCCATGTACTGGGCCAACCCATCTGGCCCGCACAGCCCGTATAGTACAAATGCCTGGATAAAAGGTGAAAAACAATTCTTTGAAATCTTCGCGTGACTAAAGTGATTCCGAGAACATTAACACAGGTTTGCTCTGAGGCACCAGCAAAGCACAGGAGCCGCGCACGTGCAGGTGCTGCCTGGCGCCATGTTGAATCGGGGTTTGAAAATTCCCGCCTCCAGAAGCGCACAAAATCCTTTGCGGCCCACCGCAACGCCTCACTACGGTATAAATAGATTCAATTCAATTCAATTCAATTCAATTTATTGCACAACTATCAAAGGATACAGACAGTATGGCAGTACACATAGGACAAATACAATACACACAAAGATTTATTTTTTTTAATTACATGTATATGGCTGTTAAAAGTATTATAAAACCATAATCAATTGTTAAAACATAGTCATTGCTCCTGAAGAGCTGTTTGCTTTCTTCAAAGGTCTTACAGATAAAAATAGCAGTGTCTAAAATAATCTTGCTGTCAGTACTACTCAATGTAGAAATAGAATCCATATTTGAAAAAAGCTGACTAACTTTATAAAAATTGATAAAAATGAGATATTTGTCTCTTAGTTTGTTGATAGATGGACATCGTGCAAAAAAATGAATCTCATCCTCGACTACAATACACCCAAAAGGACAAAGACGAGACCAGAATGTCTACCTTTTTCGATGAGTTGGTTAAGGAATAGAGACCACAAATCATGAAATTCGCGTGATACTTCCTTGATTCTTTTCTCTTTATCCATAAAATGATTCTGTATATGATTTATAAATCACATCCTCGGACTCTGAATGTGCACTGACCTTATCAAAAAGATATTCGCATTGTCTAGGTGTACAGTTATTATTGATTTATACATAAGTACAATAAAACCTTATAAAGTGGGTAGCACCCCTCCCCCCCCCGGCGTTTTCGGCGGAGATCGATGATATTTAACGGCACCTCTCCCCAAGAAGCAAAGTCTTAGAACCCCCCCCCCTCCTCCCCCGCCACCGGTGCCCGGAAAACGCAAGTTTTGGCCCAAGTGGGTGAGCTCCGCCAGACCCCCTCGTTTCCATGACCGCATCTTCGGTCCTTTCTCTGGTTGAGGCTTGGCCCCTACCCTCCGTGGACATAGCTTTGCCACAAATTACAATGACAAAGGTGGCCTAGTACAAAGACGCCAATAATATCCGTATTACCTTGATTATAGGACATGATGAGGCATCAACCACTACACTACGGACGCATTGGACTGCCTCGTTCCGTCCCCATAAGGAGATGATGAAATGGACTGCATGGGAGTCCACCAGACATACAATTTATCCCCCCCCCCCCCCCCGGCCATGAAACCCATCCATTCTTGATGCCAAGCCGGTGTAAAGTTTGAAATGAACTAGGATAGAATGTCCGGGGAACAACAGATTCTATTATTGATCACGCCCTGGAACCATCCAGAATGTCACACGTTCTAAACCGGCTGTCACACGCTTTCAGGCCAGAGACCTCTATTGAAACCTGTGTACATTACGTGTACATTGTTGTGCATAAGTTTTGGTAAAAAAAGTACTCATTGGACCAATCAATCTGCACAAAATTTTATATGTGTCAAGAAGAACCCTTTGCCAATAGCATAATAAAGTTTTAAAACATTCCAATACCGATTGCCTGAGAAAAAGAGATTTCCGTACACCATATCCATCAAAACGTCACTGGCGCATTGATATGGCCCTGTCAAAGTACAAGTTCTAAACTGACCAGTGAGACCACATTTTCTTAAATATATTATCAAAAAGCATATTTCTGTGATGGCCTGACTCTGTAGATTAAGCATCAACCACAGATTGAGAATTGATTCCACTTTGGTCCATCCCAGCCATGTATTTACCACAACTTGACATTTTGATAAGCTCTATGTGACTGAATACATGTCTCTGCCCTTCTGGTACCAATACATTTTTTCGAAACGCTCAACACTCACCGCGCCATCTTACGAATGAAAATACAACTAAACGTCTCACGACTTGTCCTCAGCACGAGTCACGATACCAGGGTGTTCGATCAAAGACAAAATTATTTCATTCGTACGCGATATCGCTCATGCAAAACTAAATTTGGTTGTCGTATTCGCAGTTAATGTGGCAAAGGGAAGGGATGACGGGTGACGGGTGCAGTAACCGCTGCTGCCTTGTCTGAGCAACTGCACACGTAATCATCACTATTGTCAAACACTGCTGCTATTACGCATGAGCAAAAGACTCTTACCCTTGAAATGGGCATTCACTTCGCTTTTAAAGAGTTCTAATTGCTAATTTACGATTTCCAGTTTGTGCCTATGGTCGACCCTTAAAATCCACATGGTCACTGTGACAACGTGGTTGTGCCCGAGACGAATATTTACTGTAGGTCGTTTCCACAAACTTACATATTCAGTGAAGACACGAACACACACAAAAAAGAACAAAACAGAAATTATCTTTTCAAATTTTATTCGAAGCAAGAACAATTAAAAATTTGCTAATTAACATACAATGTACAAATCATGAAAATGAACATAAATGCAGTATACTGTAATAAAAGCATATTTACGAACTCATGGAATGAAAGTTAGCTTGATGAGCAGTGATGAGCAGGCGGATAGATTCAAATTACATATAAACTTTCTGGTCACCTAAATCCCACACCCAAACTGTCCCTTCAAATCACGTGCACTGAGCTATATGAATGCGATTTCCGTGTGCTTGCGCACTTCCGACTCGAAAAGAATCGACTCGAATCTTCCAAATTATTAAGTAAATATTAAGAAAAATCCGTACAACTATCGAAATACACATGTACATTTTTTCACTACTGGCAACATTGATATACATATGTACACATAAGCTATATTGTCTTCGTTCACATTTGAGTAACTTACTTTACTATATAGGCCTACCTGTACCAACATTCAGTGATACACATAGGCTAACTACACAAAGTACACCCAGTAATTAAAATGTAATCTCGTTCTTTAGATTCACAATTACAACACAAATGTTTGGCGAAAAAGATGATAAATGGTAATGGAATTTAAGTAAACAGGTTTTGAACTGGTTGAGCACAGAGAGTTGTAAAAGAAGAAGATATCGAAGAGACCAATGGAAACAAGGCCAAAACGCAAATCTGGATAACCTCGGCCCCCATGAAACAAGCATTGGGTGTAAAGATGCTAAATCAGAACTGAATGACAGGACAGAGCCGGTGTAATATATGTGAGTGTTTCCCGTGTGTGAGTGTTTCCCCTCATTGTTTGGGAACGCTCAAAAATAGATTGACAAGTTTTTCTGTGTATCCCCCCTATTGAAAAGTCGTGGTCTCTCTAGCTGCCTATTGTTTGGAAACACTGACACATGGGGAACAACCACAGATGTTACACCGGTGTAGAAGTTTAAAATGTCCTAGGACAGAATGCCCGGGAAACAAAGGATTCTATTATGCGCTTCAATCTCTGAGCTATTGACGGTCAGGGTCTCTATAGAACCATATTGCAGAATACAATAGGGCCGGACACTTTTTCCAGGGGGACCTTTTTGTACTGTTACACCGGTCTTACAGTGCATTTACAGTAGAATTCGCCTAGTGCAGCGCTCAGCACTGATGACTGAGCTCAGAGACGTGTGCGAGGGGACGAGCATACGACTGACTCTGGTATTCGAGGATGGATTCAACTGGATCAGCCATCTTTATCCGAGTTCCGGAATCCTCCTTTGGTAGTTTTTAAGCATTAACGTAACTTTAGCCTATCTTTATGCAACATTATTATTGATACATGGTTCACACTTGGATATACTTAGTACATGGTTCGCACTTAGAACTTGACCTTTGAATGAATGATATAAATCATTACCAATGCCCTTCAACGCTAGAATTTGGAGACTTTGCCTTTAATCGACTTCTTCAACAGTTGGGCCACCCTGGCCACCGCACTGTTGCTGGCCCTGGCCGCTTCCCCCAGAATGCAGCTTGGTCATGACGGGGGCGCAGACCAGCTGCAACTCCTGCATCTGATGATCGAATTCTTCCTTCTCCGCCAATCCATTCACCTCCAACCACTTCATGACCTCATCACACTTCTTGGTCACAATGTCCTTGTCGCCTGCTGAGAGTTTCCCGCTGCTGTCTTCGGCCACTGCGCTCTTGTACTGGAACGCCAGCGATTCAAGGTTGTTCCTGGCCATAACTCGATCACGTTGTTTGTTGTCCTCGTCGCGATATTTTTCGGCGTCTGCGACCATTCGGTCAATGTCCGTCTTGGACAGCCTGTTCTTGTCGTTGGTGATGGTCACCTTGTTCGTCTTGCCCGTGCTGGAGTCCTTTGCCGAGACGTTTAGGATGCCGTTCGCGTCTATATCAAACGAAACCTCGATTTTCGGTACTCCGCGCGGCGCTGGAGGAATACCTGTCAAATCGAAGCTTCCCAGTAGGTTGTTGTCCTTGGTCATGGCCCGTTCACCCTCGAAGACTTGAATCGTCACGGCAGGCTGGTTGTCCGCGAATGTGGTGAATGTCTGGCTGGTCGTATACGGGATTTTCGTGTTGCGCTCGACGAGTTTTGTCATCACGCCTCCGGCAGTCTCAATACCAAGTGACAGTGGTGAGACGTCCACAAGCAAGACGTCCTTGATTGCCTCGTCACTACTCCCGGTCAGGATAGCAGCCTGGACTGCGGCTCCATAGGCGACTGCTTCATCTGGGTTGATGGACTTGTTCAACTCCTTCCCTCCCATAAAATCCTGAAGCAGCTTCTGGATTTTCGGGATCCGCGTCGAACCTCCGACCAGGACGACGTCATTAATCATGCTCTTGTCCATTTTTGCGTCCCGCAATGCCTTCTCTACGGGTTCTAACGTCTTGCGAAAAATATCCGCGCACAAGTCCTCGAATCTCGCTCGGGTGATTTTGGTGTAGAAGTCGGTGCCTTCGTAAAGTGAATCGATTTCGATGCTCGCCTCGGCACCACTGCTGAGTGACCGTTTTGCGCGCTCGCAGGCTGTACGCAGACGGCGCAGCGCACGTGCGTTACCAGAAATGTCCTTCCTGTATTTTCGTTTGAATTCTTGCACGAAATGATCGACCATTCTGTTATCAAAGTCCTCACCCCCGAGATGGGTATCCCCCGCTGTCGATTTTACCTCAAACAAGGACCCTTCGTCGACAGTAAGAATGGACACATCAAAGGTACCGCCTCCCAAATCAAAGATCAAGACATTTTTCTCACCTCTGAGGTTCTTGTCCAATCCGTACGCAAGGGCGGCAGCAGTTGGTTCGTTTATAATCCTCAGCACGTTCAGTCCGGCAATACAGCCGGCGTCCTTCGAAGCAAGTCTCTGCCCGTCGTTGAAATACGCCGGGACAGTCACGACGGCGTCCGTCACTTTCTGTCCCAAGTACGCCTCAGCGGTCTCCCTCATTTTCGTCAACACCATGGAGCTCACTTCCTCAGCGGCGAATAACTTTCGTTCTCCCTTGTACTCCACTTCGATCTTCGGCTTGTTGGATTCACAGACAACTTTAAACGGCCAGTGCTTCATGTCAGACTGGACAGGAGAATCGTTGAAGTTTCTCCCGATGAGTCGCTTGGCGTCGAAGATCGTATTCCTAGGGTTCATGGCGACTTGGTTTTTCGCAGCGTCCCCAAGGAGTCTTTCCGTGTCCGTGAATGCCACATAACTCGGGGTGGTCCTGTTGCCTTGGTCGTTCGCGATGATCTCCACCTTCCCGTGTTGGAAGACACCGACGCAGGAATAGGTTGTGCCCAAATCGATTCCAATCGCTGGTCCTGGCATTTTGTTTCGTGTCGGTGTCGATTCGTGAAAGTTCGAATTAGCAACAGTTCAATCGCAGATATATGATTATGATGTCCTATGCGAATCCTGCACAGAAAATTGTGACAGTTCCTCTATTCAACGGTTTAGCAATAGTTCCGTAGTGTTGCAATTCTGATAATGACAACACTCGGAATTTCCGAGGCTTTTATCCATAAACATTGCAATCCAGAACGTTTGTGACTGTTCTACAACATTCTACCCACATGGCAATTAAATGTTTACGTGTTCGGCTCAAAATAGGCCTAGATTGTGCCAGGAAGTCCAGGTCGAATCCAGGCGTTTCTGGAAAATTCTTGCCGGTCTGGTGCCAAGGATAACGCCTGGTTTCCAGGTACATGTAAGCACTACCGCGCCATCTCTCCTAAACTTGTAGAACTGAAATCTCACGGCAAAACTGGAATCATTCCATTCATTGTTTACTTACGGCGCAACCAACGTTTACACAAAGACTGTCATGCTTTTATGTAGATGAAAAGTTTGCAAAGTTTTCTCAGTGATTCTATCAATCGTGGATTAGTTACGAGAAAGTTGAAAATCTTGAATGATAGTTTATATCATAGGTATGTATTTGCCTTTTTCTCAAGATGTTGTTTCATTGAAATATTGGAGAAATATTTAGGTGAAATTGGACCCTTTTTTTCTCGTACGCGGGATGAGTAAGGAGCGTGTATCGGGATATAAATGTATGCAGTTAGTGCGTAGTGTGTTGGATAACACATTAGCCAATAGTAATGTACTATCTGTTGTTACATTATTTATGAATGGCCAGGTGTGCAAATAAATGTTGCAATAATGAGGTCTGTTGGTGCATAAACTCATAATTTTTTTTCATTTGACTCAAGTTTTTTCAGCTCTTGGTAACTTGAGTAGTTGAGGGGCAAGAATGTTTTTGGCTAGCCATGCAAAATAAATGATGGAAGTGAAAAGTGGCATGGTGCGAGTCCTCCCCAGCCCAGGCCCTGTAGCCCCTTAGATTGCAGATTTAAAGGGGACCCACATGCTTAGTCCTACAATATCCAAGTACTCCCCATCTTCAGAAATAAAACTTCGTGATCTCCTTTCCTAGATATTTTCTTTGTGTCCCTTTAGTTGATTGTGCGTGTAATCTTTAGTTGCATATTGATCTCAATGACCTGAAGACTACCATACCAATATTTAACAATCCACATAGGTCCTCCCTATAGTCCCTTTAAAGGGAGACTATAGGCAGGAGGAGAGGGGCTAATTTGGCCATCTTTAAGTAACTAGTACACACAGTATTAAAGGGCCCTTGGTCATGTCAGACTTGGCACTAAATATATTCCTCGTACAAGCGTGAATCATTTCAAACTACTGTGAGATGTGATAGACCCCTATTGGCAGCTTTGTGTAACTTTATCTTGCCTGCCAACTGTCTATATTGTCCCTTTAAAGCGGGTTTGGTAAACAATTATAAAGTTGTAAGTAAGTAAAGGGTTTGGCAAGGAGAGGTTTGGCAAAAACACAACATTGTTAACTGAGAAAATTTCTTGTTGTAATACATGTAGTTTGTTTTTATATTGGCCACAAGCGATTCATTTGAGGAATGGTTTTGGCCAAGTGGTCTCACAAAGACAAGCTGTTAGTATTTTTATTGGGTGAAGTCCCTTGAATAATCTTATGCTAAGTTTGTCAATATTTTGTAGATGAGCTTCCACCTGGGCTTCCTGTTCAAAGAACCCAAATCCTTTTTGCCCTATGTTCAATAATCACTTCTTTTATACGTACATTCAGTTGGTCACAGGCTATTTGCCAGGGTGCCTGCACTGTTTCTGATCCAGTGTTCTCCACAAGGGCATTTGTCAAGGCAGAAGACCCAACCTTGGAGCAGCCACCTAAACTAGCTCTGGAATGTTGTAAGGGTTTCTATCGGGCTACCCTACCTTAAATGTGACCCACCACGACAAAATGAGTCGCATGTCGCACATAAGATTAGCCTAAAATGACACCAGGACATAATAGAAGAAATTGATGTACTCAGGTGTAAGAAAAGGCAGACAACAGTGAAATAAACAACCAGTCCGCCTCGACCTGTCAAGCTCGGAGCGACATGCGACTTGTTCCGTCATGGGGGTTAACAAATTGCTGGCCACCCTGAGTTGTGTTACACACTGGCAAAACTTCTTTAATATCAAGGGTTTCACCCTACATGAAATTGTACCTTGAGGATAACCCAGCTGCAGAGGTCTGATGTCAGTGACTTCTCCTTAATGCCGCCCATAAGACATTGTTGGATGTAACATACATCTTCAAAAACTTAGGGGTAGGTAGGCAGGCAAATAGTTTGCAAAACAAACATTTCCAGAAATCCCAATTCAAGACCTCTCAAAATTAAGATGAAAAAATGCCAAAAAATGAAATATTTCTAGCAATTTTTCTTCTTTTCCGACCCTAAACTTAAAGATTAGGGAGTATTTTCTATGGGTAGGTAAGAATAATCAAGTGGACAGCTCTTTGATGGCAGCCTTTTTTGCCATGGTGCCTGCATGGGTCTAATACTAAATATCTCTCGCTCTAATGTCAGTGACGACTCCACTGAATGGCGTAAAAAGTTATTGATGACACCAGCTGTGTCATTTGGATTGCGACCTAACACTTCATGGTGAATTTGTGAAACACAACAAAACTGTGTGCGATTGGTTTGACAATTTCACCATGCTTTGAATCTGTATTTCTCTTGGGTCTGCTCTGCCTGTGTATTCTTAGCTAAGAATATGACTTTGTGATTTCTGACTGAGACAAGACCACAATTGATTTTTTAAGCCTTTTAGCAGTTAAATTGTCAATGTTTGACCGCAACGCATCAAATACTGCGTGCGGTTGTGAATCTGAAATTTAGATTATGTTATTCCGGACAGTCGGGCAAGTAAATGGTGAAAAATAAACTGGTAGTTGACCACGGAAATTTTTTGATAATCGACAAATTAGACAGACCTTGATATTTCCACTCTTTTCTGCCAACTGGCAGAAAAAAACTCAAAACACGCCCCCTATTACCCAATTAGCAAAATTCGAAATTAATTTTTTCATCAAATAATTTCTTTATATCTGTAGACTTGCCACAGCAAATATTTTTTCAATACCTCTCCAAATATGTACTTGAGAGTTAAAAACATGCACTCGTCTAATTGATAGGCCTCGACCCTCCAACCTATGAATATTCATTAGTGGTCTTGTCTCGACTTAAGGATTGACCATAGGCACCACCATTTTGGCTAGAAATTGAAATACTTTTAAGTAATTAGAACTTCTTCAAAATGAAGTGAATGTCAATTTCAAGGGTGGGAGTCAGTTCTCTGGAAAACAAAGAACTGACTCTCACCCTTGAAATCAACATTCACGTCGATTTGAAAAAGTTCTTATTGCTTAAAGGGTAACTCGTGTCAAATTTCACCATATAATGTTTTAGCTGTTTTTGACAAATGACTACGTCACTTTCTCATAAATCGGTAAGGTTTTCAAATCGAAATTCACATTTTCTAGAAATTGATGGTTTAATCCCGCCCGGACGGCTCGCTTCGATGCCGTTTTCGTTAATGACGTCACAACATGAACATTTTCGCGGTCGCGGTGGTTTACATTCAGCGATTTTATAATAAATCTAATCAAAAATGGAAAATTTGTGATCAACAATTAAAAACGGATGTATTTCCGCAAAGTTGTAAATCACATCATAGTATCACTTTAAGTATTTCGATTTCTAGCCAAAATGGGGGTGCCCATGGTCAATCCTTAAAAGAGACAAGACCACTAATGAATATTCATAGGTTGGAGGGTCCAGGCCTATCTATTAGACGAGTGCATGTTTTTTACTCTCAAGTACATATTTGGAGAGGTATTGAAAAAATATTTGCTGTGGCAAGTCTACAGATATAAATAAATTGTTTGGTAAAAAAAATAATTTTGAATTTCGACAACCTGGCCATAGGGGGGGGGGGGGGGGGGTCAAATTTGGAGTGAAAATGGCCGAAGTGGGTGAAAATGTCCACTTGTGTCAAACTTGTCAATTTAAAAAAAAATTTCCGTGGTCAATCACCAATTTAAATCGCACCAGTTACTCGCAAGACTAACCCGTATATCATATCCGAATTTCAGTTTCACTACTCGACGCATTCTTTGATGCGTCGCGGTCAAACATTGACAATTTAACTGCTAAAAGGCTTAAACAATCAATTGTGGTCTTGTCTCAAAATGCTAACCCTAAATGGCTAATCTTTTGGACTGTTCAGGAAGAACATTGGTGGCATTCAGAAAGTAGTGATTGGAGTGCCGAACTTGTATTCGCTGCTTAGCTGCAGCTCGGACCTGTACCACTCCCAAATATAATAATTTTTGCTTCTTTGGTAGTGATGGACATCTTTACGCTCACCAAAATCAAAACTAATTGATATAATGTCCCATAATCACTAGTCAGCATTCTGCTACTAATTCATGTAATTATGTAAAAGGTTTAATGAGCATCTAGCTAATCTGCTCACTATTGGAACATTTATCGGTTGATTTAATTGGACTTGGAGTACTTTTTGCTCTTTAGGAGCATCTCAAATTGTGAAGAAGACAAGAAATATATTTGTCACTACTTGACCCCCCCCCCCCCCCCCGTTGGATACATGTACCTTAGGATACACATTCCAATATTCAAGGGTATAAGGGGGTCAGATTGATTTCAAAACTAGGTATCATTCCTACACAGGGCACTATTTAGCAGGGGGACAGGGGGCAACTACATGTAGGTTTCACTATTAACATTGACAACCTTGAGCTCCACATAAAAATGACAATGATAAATTGTGTTATATCGCACCTTGCTTACGATAATAACATTCGTAATCAGTTGACATTTGAACAGCTGCTGTGTGTTGCCAGCCCACGCACCATCCTTGAGGGTCAGTGTTGTTGCATTTAAAGGAACAACAAAGTTATTCCATTTAAAGGACCAACCGAGTCATTGCATTTAAAGGACTAGCAGAGTTATTAAGGACATTATTACCAAGCTGTCAGCTGCCATGTTTCCTTCTATTCCACATCACAGTGCTTACTTTCCGTCACCAAATTTGACAAAAACTGGAAAATGAAAAAAACAACAGAACTATCAAGTTTGCCTGATGTTTTTTCCAAGTGAGCCTTTAATATGTGTGTCGATGGTCTTTGTGTAGATCAATGCATTGGCAAGGCAATACCTGGAGCTCAGGGACATCATCAAGACGCCATCATGATGTCTTTGATAACCTTGATAGTACAATGATCCTGACAATGACATAAGTGTTGTGCTATTGAGGTAAAGTCTTACGTCACATGCACCAGGTGGCAGAAAAAGTTTCCCGCACCAGGCCGTGTGCGGGTGCTGAAAATAATGAATGATGTGATATCAAGTCTACTATCGACAATGTAAGAGTTGTAACAAAATTAGAAAATCGTCAAATCTTTCGGAAAAGTAGTTTATTAATGAAATTGGAGAAGAAAAAACTTGTTGAAGAGATAACCCACCTACTACTTTAATACAAAGATCGAAGCCGCCTACTCCTTTAATGCAAAGATTGGTGGATAAATTGAGCAGACAGAGTATGTACTGCTATGAGTACATTGATAAAAGTAGTTTATTAATGAAATTGGAGAAGAAAAAACTTGTTGAAGAGATAACCCACCTACTCCTTTAATACAAAGATCGAAGCCGCCTACTCCTTTAATGCAGAGATTGGTGGATAAATTGAGCAGAGTATGTACTACTATGAGTACATTGATAAAAGAACCATCAGCTGTTTTTATCTTTGTATATTACTTGTAAATAATGGACCATCAAATGATGATAAAAGCTCTTTAAGTGATCAATATCCATTCACCTGAGCAAATGATCTCTCCCAAGGTGTAATGATTAACTGTTTGTACTGTACTGGCTGAAAGAAACATTAACCCTTGATGGGCCCCGTATTTTCCTGGTGTATTCCTGTTTCGCCTATTCCTGTTCCACGAAACAGGAATTTTGTAGGCAAAACAGGAATAGGCGAAACAGGCATAAACCATTTTCCAATGGGTGACGTTATTTCCTGAAGATGCTTAAATGTTGGATTCCTTAGATAAAAGCTCTTTGAAAGTGATGAAGAAGAATTCACCTGGGCGATTGATCCCAACGTGTAATGATTGTTTGTACTGTACTGGCCAAAAGAAACATAGGCGCATGATTTTCCTAATGTGATTTTTTAAAAATGCTGATGGTGGATCGATTAATAATGAAAGCATCTTCAAAGTGATCTAGAGGCATTCGCCTAGGCAACTAATCCCGTGGCGTCTTAACAGCTTCGTTTCCAAGGCGTACTGAGTGATTGTTACATACTGTACTGGCTAACAGTAACATCCCTTATGACACTACAAACCCGTGGGATTACATGTCAAGGTACGGATTGATCAGTGGAAAGAAGAACACCCTCCCAAATCACCATGCCTGTTTCTCAAAGTTTACCAACACTACTATCCTGACAAAGTCTTTCGTAAGTCGTGGTTATTTGCCGCATCAGCAAAAATAAAATGCCCTCTGCATTTTTGGCGGGTTGCAGTAACTTGTAGCAGCTGTCATGCGGGGATGAGAGCTCGTCGAAACCAACCGTGGATCAATCACTACCTGGGAAAGTGATACAGCTTCGGCTGGGAAGACTAATTCTCAAGAGATGCAACACTGATGACAGCATCTTCCCTGTTTCTGTTTTCAGCCGGCAATGTTTCTTTTTTCAAAGTAAAACAAACTTCTAACGCTTAAAAGTTTGATGGTTGGAAGAATACTTTCTTAGGAAAGGTTGCTGAGAGTGCTTGGCTGCAGCTGACAACGTGGTGTTTCAGTTGCATGGGATTCCAACTCGCAGTCTAGTCTCTTGATCAGCATTGCTGGGGACCTGAGGCGCGGGTGGGAGAAAAGAAAAGGGTACATGTACTGCAGTCTTGACGAGCGTTGACAAGATTGGCCTGCCTATATTAGCTGTGACGTGGCATGGCTTGGGTGTTTTTGCAATTGTCAGTGGTTCTTGATTCTTCTCCTTCAACATTTTGCTCAGCACTTGGAGGTGATTTTCTCCGGTAAGCATTCGTTCTCTGAGGCGGGATGAGGGTCTTTACAATTACATGCCACGGTTAAGCCCGCAGCACACTAGCTGCCAACTTTGGCGACAAGAAGCGTTCGGCTGACGCCTCTCGACGCCAAAGTTGGCGGCCAGTGGATCACGGTCAGAGCACACCTGCCCAGAATCAGCGTCCAGTAGCGTCTTTTCCGCCACTTTAACCCATCCTGGGCCATGCAGCGCGAAATCATGTGACATCAAGACGCAAGCTGATTTGGCAAGTGGCGTCAAGTCGCGTTCGCCGACGCCGTTCGTAGCAGACTAGGGATTTTTCAGGCGTTCAGGACTCTTGCGGCAAAAAACGCCTGTAAACGCCGAAGTTGGGCACCAATTGGGTTTAATGGCCTAGTGACCCGTCTTCAGCCAGAGGTAGAGTCCACGCAAGCTACTCATGTTTCACTTGGTGAGGTCTTACCCTAACGTGGACACCAGATACAAGGAACCTCAGTGTTATGTCTCCTTCAAAAGATAGTGAGAAGCCAGGAATTTGAGTTCCTTGAAAGCCACGCCGGTTCATCCAGAAATACAATCCTGGGTTCTCCCTGGGATCGAACCCGGGCCCTATTGCCTGATAGCCAGCAGTGCTAACCATTAGCCTATGAGGCTCCTCATGTTAGTAGTAATTTTCCTCTGACCGTTAAATATCTTTGCAGGACTTGAGGTGAACTGAATTTCTCTGTCATAACGATACAAATCTGACATTGATTCCCAATTGCTTTTGGACAAATTAGCGCACCTAAATTCTGTGCACACACTTGAGCGCACTTATATTACCACTATAAATACATCAGATCGTAATTATTTAGAACAGGTCAATTATTCCTGGCTGAGAGTCAATAATTATATGCTAATTTACGGTGATAACAAGACATCTAAATTAACCGAATATATCGTCTAATCGGAAGAGGCAATTACTTGTGGCTAGAGGTTAATTCAAGTATGTTAACCCTTTTTGTCCCAAGGGCAAACACAGAGGGTTTGTGGTGCATCTTTCATCAGGTGGTCCATAAATGTTTTGAAATTTTAAAATTTTCGTCATTTTTTCATAATTCTTCTTCTTCAGCGTTCGCTCTGCACTTGGAGGGGTCATTCTCCTAGGAGTAATCCTCCTCCAAGGCGGGATGAGCGTATCCTGCGTGCCACTACGGTTAGACGCCAATTGGGTTTATTGGCCTAGTGGTCCGACTTTGGCGAGAGAGATAGAGTCCACGCAAGCTACTCATGTTTCTCACTTGGTGGGGTCTTAGCTTGCCCTGGCATAGACACCAGGTACAAGGAACCTCGGTTTTGAGTCTCATTCGAAGGACTGTGAAGAGCCAGGAATTTTAGTTCCTTGAAAGCCACGCCGGTTCATCCAGACATACGATCATGGGTTCTCCCCGGGATCGAACCCGGGCCCTATTGCGTGGTGGCCAGCAGTGTGAACCACTAGGCCATGAGGCTCCTGATTTCATAATCCACTTTTGAGGGTCTTTTGGATTTCTTGAAACACTTATGCTTTGCTGTTGGCTAAGAAAATACTGTGTCAGTGCTACAGTCCAAATCGGCTTTTTGGTTGAACACAGGCAGCACCATTTTGACTAGAACCATGATTAGAACTCATTTAGGGAAGATCAGTGTCGTAGTGGTTAGAGCACCGGGCTCATAATCAGGAGGTCGTGGTTTCGATTCTCGGAAGGGTCACCTCTGTTTCGTCTTTGTGTCTTTGAGCAAGGCACTTAACCCTACTTGCTTCTCTCCACCCAGGAGTAAATGGGTATCTAGCTGGCAGAGTTGGCACACTATGAATGTTAGTCCTGAGCGCTGTATAGCTGCAGCTCGGACCTTTAATACTCCCAGAGAGTAGAGCTTGAACCAAGAATGTACAGGCCAATAGCTAGGGGTAATAATCTGAAGCGCTTTGAGCGACTGAAACCAGTTGGATTTAGCGCTATTTAAGTCTCATAATTATTTTATTTAAAATGAAGGAAATGCCAATTACAAGGGCGGGAGACTGTTCTTTGTTTTTCCAGAGAACAGCCTCCCAGGTTTTGAATGGCCATTCACCTCATTTTGAAGGAATTCTACATGTAATTGCTTTAGGATTTCAAGTTGTAGCCAAAATGGTGGTACCCATGGTCAACCCTTAAAGCGAATTTCGCAGGAGGAAAACAATGCCTCTCCCAGGCCCCCATTTGGTATCAGAGGAATTACTTCATTATCAAGTCATACAGAGTTTCTGAATGGTACCCTATTTGGGCCCTATTGTCCACATATTCTGTTAAGTTGCCTAAATCACATAACTGACTATAGGCACATCTAAATATTGACCTGGAAACAGGGTTTTGACTGGTCAATGACTTCGGCATTTTTATTGTAGGTGCCTTGCTCTTGGAGGGGTGACTTGGGCCAAAAAACTCAAAACGGCCGAAAAGTGAGTTAGACAATTATCGTAGGGGGGTGGCGAAAGTTCATGTTGAAATCGCAATTTTCTGGAGGAACAGATGGAAAAACAATTAAAACACTGGAGTGCTAAAGGGTTAATTGCATCATTGTATTAAGATCTCCGCTCTGACTTCTGTGCCACTGCTATTGAACTGGAGTTGAACACACAACCCTCTCATTGCTAGCAGACTTTCAAACCACCATACCATGCCACTGCATTTCCTTGCCTGCACAATGCAACGCGGTGTCATCCATGATGTGTGTCACTGCACCGCAATGATAAGAGTTGGCATGTCTCTGATAATTGTCATTGTCTCGTCAAGTGGCCCTAACTTTGTCTCATCAATGACGTGTCACCCTGCGTAGTCATCATCGTTGAGCACTTGATGAGGTATACATACAACATGCTGGTATTGTGCAGATGACATTTTGCCGAGCTGAGTTCATTGCCCGATGTTGTATGCATCCTCAAGAATACCAGAGTCAGTCGTATGGTCCTGCTCTCCCACACGTTACTGACATAAGGTCGGTCATTTATGACCTGCCGTGACGAAACAAGTCGCATCTCCGAGCTTGACAGGTTGAGACGGACTGGTTGTTCATTTCACTGTTGTCTGCCTTACATCAATTTCTTCTATTATGTCCTGGTGTCATTTTAGGCTCATCTTGTGTGCGACATGCGACTCATTTTGTCGTGGTGGGTCACATTTGTGCGTGTTCATAGCTCAGTGTTCTTTAGGGCTGTAGGATGAGGGATGGTGGCATTTTTCGAAATTGGTCATCATCTAAATTTGGCCAACAATAAGCTTTTAAATGATACATTTTTGAAGAAATTGTAACAAAATGTTGAATGAAGACTGAAAGGTTGACCATAGGCACTATCAATTTGGCAAAAATTTGACATCCTAAAGCAATTGGGAGTCTTTCAGATGCTTGTTTCAAGGGTGGGAGGTTGTTCTCTGAAAAACGAAGAACTAACACGCAGCCAGAATTACAAAGATGTATGAAGTAGGCCTATGCCTCACCAGCAACCCCCAACAAGGGCAGTAACTGTTTGGTTGAGGGGAGAACACCACTTATCATTCCAAAAGGGTCCAAATCTGCTTGAAAATACACATGTACACTTTTTGGCAATGTATATGGCCCTGTGTGACAAAGTTTTCAAAGATTTAACTAAGATTTTCAACAGTTTTTCATTGAAGTTTAAAATACAGTAGACCTCCCTTAGCAGACACCTCTCTATTATTGACACTAGTTTTGGTCCCAAATTGAGTGTTTCCATTCACTTTGACCTCTCTAATCAAGGCACCTCTCTATTAAGGACAGCACCTGTCAGTCCCAATTGTGTCCTTAATAGGGAAGTTCTACTGTATTAGTAAAATTGTCAGACGGAATTCATCGCCTGAAACTGGCCATTTTACATGTCACCTCCAGACTGTCCAGAATACCATATCGAAATTGCAGATTCAGAACTGCACACTTGAATTGACGCGATCTGGTCAAACATTCTCAAATCAACCTCTGCTGAATGGCTCAGAAATTCAACGGCGGTCTTTTCTCTTGTGCAGACGTCGACGTTGTTTCTTTCTTGACCTTTCATAAAAACCTGCTCGCGATCTATTTTTGCCGAGGCTGTCAAAGAAACGCGCGGAAAAAATATAACAGATCGGAAAGGTGCAAATAGTCTGGGCAGACGGCTGGCTGGTTGCTAAGCGCAACAAAAATGAGAAGTGGGGACGCATCGCCACAAGGCTGATCTTAGTGTGATTGCGTGAAGTTGTGGAGTCGATGGCGTCGTTTTTAATGTGTCTTGGATTCTAAGTAAGCTTCGGATAATACAGTGGAAGCTCCCTTAGAGGACACCTCTCTATTAAGGACAACCTCTCTATTAAGGACTACCTCTCTATTAAGGACAACCTCTCTATTAAGGACAACCCCTCTATTAAGGACAAACTCTATTAAGGACAAACTCTCTATTAAGGAAAACCTCTCTATTGAGGACACTACTTTTGATCCCAAATTGGTTTGTTTCCCTTCAATTTGACCTCTCTAATCAGGACACCTCTCTAACTGATGGACAACGCTTGTCAGTCTCGAGGGTGTCCATAATAGAGAGGTTCTACTGTAACTCTGAAAATTCTAATTTAGGGCTCTTATTACACCCAATTTATTTCATCTTGACCCAGAAATCCTGATATCGTTTTTAACCGCTCTTGAAAATAGTAGTTTGCTGCACACATTTTTTTACTCCACGCTTTTCACAATTTCTTTCCCGGCTTGACATTAATTATGCAATTATCTAATTAGGTATACGCTGAAAGACTGACTATGCTACATTTTGTGTACCAGTAAAATATATTTTGCATATTTTTTAACCCTTTTGTTGCGACTAGCTGAGCTTTACCGTGTAAAAGAGAGGGAGTACCGAGGTGCTAGATAAATATGATTGATACAGAATGTAAGGACTAATGTTGTTGTTAGGATCAACTTGTTTACACAATGTCCGCATTTTGCATTCGCAGCCGAATTCCAGGGCTTTTCAAGTTGAGAAGCAGAATGCTAAAAGGCCTATTCCCACATAAGCATTTCACACCAGGTATCATGTTCAAGGCTCAAATGAGATGTTATTATAATCTATTAAATGTACAGTCCCAATCACAAATGACATCCATCCTGGTTCGCGTCATTGACGCGCAACGTACGCGCAATTTGCCCGCTGAGTTGCGTGCGTGTCAGTGACCAGTGACGCACTTATCTCTCCATGTTTCGCTTAAATTACGCGTAACCTAAGCACGAGTTACGCGCTAGGTAGGGACGACAATTGTCATTTGGACTGTAATCAGAAACTTTGTTGCCAACTACCTGTACTATCCTTCTAAAGCCTTTGACAGATACACGCGTAGATAAATGTGACCCGTTCCAGCAAAACCAGTCGCATATCGCTCAGAGCTTGGCAGGTTGAGACGGACTGTTTGTTCATTTCACTATTGTCTGCCGTTTGTGAAATCTGACAACATCAATTTCATCTATTATCTTCTGGTGTCATCTTGGCTCATCTTATGTGCGACATGCGACTGGTTTTGCTGGAGCGGGTCACAAATGGCATGGATTTCTTCAGGTATAAGAGGGCTACGGACAGAGTACCTCTGATAGTTCAGAATAACACAGAATGGGAAGAAAAATCAATGAAATCTGAAGCAAATTGTACCACCAAGCTACATCCAGCTTTAGTTAAGGAATTAATACCGAGCTGGCGGTCATTGGTTGTATAATCAAGACCGCTCGGGTAGACCGAAAATGCAGTCCAAAACCCGAGGCGCTTCGACGTAATTTGAGGTCTACCCGAGCGGTCTTGATTATTCAACCAATGACCGACAGCGAGGTATTAATTTCTATTCTAAAAGGTTTCAAAATTAAACAAATTAAATACGATTTGAAAGGTATATATGTTCCGTTTTCGTCAAAGAATGATCCAGCCTGGTGTCCGGAACTCTGCCATATTGTTGCTTGTGAAGATGACGTCACGCAGCAAGGGAATTCCCAGTCTGCTAGCTCGATTTCTACCATTTCCTCGTCTTTGACCTCTTCTGAATCCTGACTGACGACCTCGAAAGAGTCCTCGGGTATCCTCCCTACTTCACAAATCCCAATATCGGGGAATACTTCAAAATCTCGTGTTCTTGACATTGTTTTGTGGGGCTGAGTCGTTGCTTCTTGGTGAAAATAATTCGTCTGCTAAAATTCAGAATTTTATACCTACCCAGGCGGTCATTGGTTACGATACCAAGACCGCTCCGATCAAAACGAGGCGTAATGTATTTTGTATTAGAAACAATGATATACTGTGACTAAGGCATTTTAGAATTCAAATTCACAGCCATGCTCCAGAGTCAGTCAGTGTGATTCCCGCGTTATCGAACCTGACGGACAAAGGGGATTCCTCACAGAAATGTCTTCATCAGAGTCCCAGCGGATGCTGGATGCTGTCAGGGGATGCTGGATGCTACCAGCTGCGCTAATTAAAACGCAGAGTAGCCACCTGTCTTTGCCGTAGCTGAATGAGCTATGGCACCAAATGAGAAAAGAATTGATAGCATCTGTCAGACAAAAATGATAAAGAAGACACCATTTCATTTCTTCATTTGCTTGATAGGGCTGTTTATCAGACGCAAAAAGTCCCAATGATATTTAATCGAAGCCAGAAGTGGTTTAAATTTCTCTTGGGTAAACGGAAACTAATCGCTACTCATGTGGACCAGTCCAGATTCAGATCGTAGATCACGGGGTCATCACGGCCAATGACCATCTCGAAACTAGTCTGCGGTCAGACAATTGCCGCAGGCCTCTAACAGACAGACAGCATCAATAAGCCTCAGTTCTGCAGTGGCTCAATCTCTGGACTAGCGATCAAGAGATCCCTAGTTCGATCCCCACTGTCGGCGTGAGACTGTAAGCAGGTCTCTTTGTTCAACTCGCTTCTCTCTACCCGGGTGTATAGATGGGTTCCGGTCAGAAATGATCAGATTGTAGCGCTCAAGTCTACTGAAAGGTTTCAGGACACACCGGGGTTGAAGTGTAAAGTTGGATGATAACCTATATACATTGTATAAGGTACAGTGGAACCTCTTTTAGCGGACACCTCTCTATTAAGGACAACCTCTATTAAGGACACTAGTTTTGGTCTCAACTTGGTTGTTCCCATTCAATGTGACCTCTCTAATCAGGACACCTCTCTATTAAGGACAGCACTTGTCAGTCCCGAGGGTGTCCTTAATAGAGAGGTTCTACTGTAGTTGATATCAGACTATAAACTCTAAACTTTAACTTTTGATACTAACGGCCAAGTCGCTTTCTCTTTTCAGATTGTGCGTGAGAGAGTGAAAAGGAGGGGGTGCCAAAATGGCCAATGACCACCTGGAAGCTAGTCAGATGCTTGCCGCTGCCCTCGAGCAAATGGACGGCATCATTGCAGGTATGTATACGGCTACACTCCTATCACACCTTTTTTTCTACACTCCTATCACAGTGATAGGTGTGCTTGACCCATGCAGCGGTAAAACCATTTTATGTCTACAACAGTGATTCATGCTCGTTAAATATGCCAAGTTATTTTAGGGACACCCTGTAGGTGCCTCATTTGTAAGATCGAAGACCTGGATGGGTAAATTCTAATTGACATTGCTGATGAAAATCAGCTGGAAAACTCTTAGTCTTAGGCCTAAAATGAAAAAAAGTTTAGGAATTTTTGAATTCCTTCAACCTCGATGTACCCTGAAAACAAATCCTGGTGGAAACATCCAGCTTCTGCCATTTGAGTCCCTTTAACATCTGGCTTCTGCCTATAGGCTCCCTTTAACAGTTGTCTTCAGTCACTTTCTAAAGAATGTGCTGGCTGTTTATTTTCAATGAGTATTTATCGGGAGAAGTATCAAGGCCATATACGATTCCAAAATGTTTACAAATAATCCTACTTTATCAACTTCCAACTCTTATGTTTCACATTATTGACCTAAGGCCGAAGCAATTTGATTTCATGGTTCTTGTCCACCACTTTCAGGAAGTAAAATTTTTTTTCCCTTCATCTTTCATCTTTCATCGTCTGTAAAACTATGATTTTCTTGTGAAAAATGTAAATTCATTGGAATTAGTCTAATTGGCCAGAAAACTTGAAATATTGGAAAATTGTCATCAGCAGGGGGTAAAGTTCACTTCCGGCGACTTTAATTTTGTTTTTCTGATGCTCTTGTGAAGAGTATTATGTCAAAGTGATGAAATGTTTTGGTGCAGCCTAAAAATTAGGTGAGGGTGGTGAAGAGAACCGTGACATCATCTTCCCGTGGCCTCAAGATGTGTTACAGCTCTCGAGGTCATCTCGAGCAAGAATCGAATTGTTAAGGAACTCAGTTGAAGTTGTATTTTCGAGTTTAAACGTTGCTTTATACCATCATGGCGTCAAATTTTCACATTTATCCGTATCTTGGCGAAGCAGGAATGGAATTTTACCGATATGGTTTGTATTGGCTTTGTTCTTGAGTGCGGGAGTAGAGATGAATGTGTCAGCTGGTATGACATCTTCAGAATTTTAACACCTCAGAGTTGGAGCTGGGCCGCGATATTGGTGAGATGTTAGGCAATGAGTTGTTGACGCGCCTTAATTCGTACCCCAAACTGCAATTGGCCCCTCTTTTGCTGTTTGTTAATTTTTCTGGTAGCGCAGTTGAAAAGTGCTGACGGTATACGCGTTACTTTCTGAAGAGCTTTTGAAAAATCCTGACGGTGATTTTCGTATCAAGAGTAGGTTCAATTTCCTCATCCTCTTCTCGACAGCAGTTCAAGTCAGTAGTCCAATCGGGTTTATTAAGTGGACTGTTGACTCAAATTCCCTCTTTGTCCCCCAGAGTTGCTGTGTAGTCGACATTGGGTGATATGAATAAAGACTAGCAAATGCTTTTATCTAAATCTCCATGTACATTAACACTAGGCCTTCCTGTACAAAACCGGAGTAAAAGCATTTGCTAGTCTTTATTCATATCACCCATTGTCTGTCCAAACCTTAATCCTGTCGGCAGCATAGAGGATGTAGTCTTGCAGGATATGGATCATCCTGATGAAATCAGGGGTTAATGTTCGCTTCTCCCGGCCCTGCACCCCCCCCCCCATCCTGACAATATCAGGCCATTTCACTCGATACATACTTACTCCCTCAATGTGAAGTCATGTTGTAGGCCCTGTTTGCAAGAGGATGACAACTCCTGAGACATTCGCCCTCATTTGGTGAAGTACAGACATTCATCACCTTTAAGTCAGCGCAGAGATTTAGCAATCAACCTCGTCAATTTGTCAGCATGATCAAACAACCAGTGAAAATGCCAGTTTGGATATCCTTATCACCGAATTTTTCAAATTCCTGGACTTAAATGTAAGCGGCGCTCTGATTGGCCAAATTACTTCTGTGCTGGCACTTCACCCAATGAGGGCGAACGTCTCAGGGGTTTGTGTGCAGGGCCGGGGAAGCGAACATAACCCCTGATTTCCTCAGGATGGATATGGATGGAGGTCTGTTCCTGGTGTCCACAGGGGCTGGTGAATCAACTATCCCATCAAATTTCCTCATCAAAAACATTCATGATTCGTTTGTCTTTTCAGGTACGCTGACCCACGACATCTCAAACGGTCACACGAACGGGCAGACGTCAACGCTGCCCAAATCCACCACCAAAGTTCAAATCAAACGGATTACCAACCTAGTCGAAGACCTCAAACTGCTCATCGAAACAGCAGAGAATCGATCGCAGTTGTTGCATTTACTTCCACAGGACACCACGGGATTCGTTCAGGAATTAGCAAAAGATTTGCACCAGGATCACAAAATTGTAAGTTGATTTTCAAATCTTGTTTCTCTCTCCTTGTGATTGTAGCACCATTCATTTCCCAATGCCCCAAGTAGCATTTAGCATTTGCGATTACTAGCGCGGTGCTTTCATGCGCTGGTCGTGCGAAATTTTCTTTGATTGCGGGGTCCGCAAGTTTTTGCAATGTCCGGGTCTATCACTTCTTGTGATAAGTTTTCTTAGTGAGAGAGGATAACTGACATAATCTATACAATTCCTTAAACTTTCAGTGTAAAAATAGAAAATTGGCAGACAGTTTTTTAATCGTTTTGCCTCTTTGCCTTGAAGGGGTTAAGTTGCTATCATTTACCCAGCCAATTACTCTTCTGTATGATAGTCTACTTTATTATTGATGAACCTTTCCAGAAGCCAATATTCTCTCAGGAAGACTTGTGTTTAGTTTATACAAAACTCCCAGTGTGGCAGCACCAGTCGGCTTACATGTTTCCAGCCCAGGGTTGTTCTTCAGAATTTCAAGTTGGAATAGTATAGTTCGGGTCTTGGGATGTGTCTGGTCGTGAAGGCAATGAGTTTTTCTAGCATTTCTTGAACACTGGGTCGATTCTGAAATAACTTACAGAGGGCATTTATGCAGCCATGCCCTTTTCAAATCAGTGGTCAATGTTAACCCTGTACCCCTCTGGTTTGGCGATCGCCACTAGTTCTGCTAATTCAGCTTTCACTCTGCACTTGGACTTGGAGGTGTTGTTTTCAAGAGAATGTCTCCTCCAAGGTGTCGTGAGCACCTTTTTGGTGCTGCTACGGTTAAGGTGCCAATTGGGTAATGGCCTTGTGACCCGACTTCAGCCAAAGGTAGAGTCCATGTGTTTCTCATGTGGAGGGGTCTTTCGCCTGCTCTGGCAGCCATCAGATGCAAGAAACCTTGGCTTTCCATCTCCCAAAGGACTCAGAAGAGCCAGGAATTTAGGCCCTTGTTCATCCAGGAATACAACCACGGGTTCTCCCCTGGGATCAAGCTTCTCATGTTTCTCACTTGGTGGGGTCTCTGGCCTGCTCTGGCAGCCACCAGATACAAGAAACCCTGGCTTTACATCTCCCAAAGGACTCTGAACAGCCAGGAATTTAGGCCCTTGTTCATCCAGGAATACAACCCCAGGTTCTCCCCTGGGATCAAGCTTCTCATGTTTCTGACTTGGTGAGGTCTCTTGCCTGCTCTGGCAGCCCCCAGACACAAGAAACCTTGGCTTTACGTCTCCCAGAGGACTCTGAAGAGCCAGAAATTTAGGCCCTTGCTCATCCAGGAATACAACCCCGGGTTCTCCCCTGGGATCAAGCTTCTCATGCTTCTGACTTGGTGAGGTCTCTTGCCTGCTCTGGCAGCCCCCAGACACAAGAAACCTTGGCTTTACGTCTCCCAGAGGACTCTGAAGAGCCAGAAATTTAGGCCCTTGCTCATCCAGGAATACAACCCCGGGTTCTCCCCTGGGATCAAGCTTCTCATGTTTCTGACTTGGTGAGGTCTCTTGCCTGCTCTGGCAGCCCCCAGACACAAGAAACCTTGACTTTACGTCTCCTAGAGGACTCTGAAGAGCCAGAAATTTAGGCCCTTGCTCATCCAGGAATACAACCCCGGGTTCTCCCCTGGGATCAAGCTTCTCATGCTTCTGACTTGGTGAGGTCTCTTGCTTGCCTGGGCAGCCATCAGACACAAGAAACCTTGGCTTTACGTCTCCCAAAGGACTCTGAAGAGCCAGGAATTTAGGCCCTTGCTCATCCAGGAACACCTGGTTCTCCCCTTGGATCAAACCTAGGTCCTATTGTGTGATAGCCAGCAGCATTAACCACTGGGCTATGCTGCTTCTCGACACTTGGTCGACGCGTCTTGGCTTCTTTTGCTGGCCGGGATTTGCCACTAATTCAATCAAGACTTAAGTCGTCTAGAGTTGACAAAATGTTCCGCACATTTTTCACCGAAAATAAGTCCACGTAAATTTCTATTAAAGAAGTCAATTTTTCCTATAATTTGCAACATCTGCAAACAAATTTAATTGGGGCAAAGAATGTCTCCGGGTCTGAAAAGAACAATTCATTACTGTGTGATACTTGATGCACCACAGGTGGTCAATTATGGAACTAGTTATAAAAAAATTCCTTTGTGTTGTATTATTTTCTTTACATTATTTACCTAGCTACTACTACAAGTATTAAGTTGTCTTCTACCATTTGTTTGTATCTGTGATGAGTGATAGTTGCCTGCATACTTTCTGGGATCTTGTAACAAATGCTTCAGTGGTGCATTCTGGTTTGAAAAAAGGAGCAAAAAGGGATAAAAAAACTATATTAAGACAATGCTCTTAAAGGGACACCCGTAGAAGTTTAAAGGAGGAGTTGATGGATTTACTCATGTTAATTTTTGTGCCTCTTTTCAAAAATATTTCTAATAACGTCAACATTTTCATGATTTTTGGCGGATAACAGAAGTTGTTATACTGTGTAAGGGTTAGGTCTTTGACGCAGCAGAAATGTTTGTGTACAGTTTTGGATGATTGACTGTGAGACCTCGACAGTAACTCTACAGTTGCACAGTGGCTGAAAATTGTGTTTTTATCTCCAATAAACTTCTAGTCATGTGATAAATCGTGTTGTATATTGTGCCCATGCAACCAGAAATATTTTTACACAATTTTAAAACATTTTGCATTGTGACTAGGAATTGCAGGCAGGGCAAACTCCAGGTAGTTTGGATAAAAGCTTAAAGTTATTTACATTTCAAACAATTCTAATAAGAAAACATTAATTGAAATATCAACAATATGCTTTGGTGATATCTCAAAACAATGAAATTTGCATCATTCTCTAGCTAAGGGCACAAAATACCCCCGCTATACTCTGTGTTTTCTTAGGTTGAAGGGCACAAAATACCACTGCTATACTCTGTGTGTTCTTAGGCCGAAGGGCACAAAATACACCCGCTATACTCTGTGTGTTCTCAGGCTGAAGGGCACAAAATGCACCCGCTATACTCTGTGTGTTCTTAGGCTGAAGGGCACAAAATACACCCGCTATACTCTGTGTGTTCTTAGGCTGAAGGGCACAACATAGCCCTGCTGTACTTCATATGTTCTTCGGCTGAAGGGGACAAAAAATTCCCCGGCTATACTCCGTGTGATTTCTGTCAAACAAAAATTTACGCGTTTCATCAGATGACTTTCTGCGACCTCTCAAAGTCATTCATCATACTGTTTTGATGTATACTATTGTCATGGATACATAAAGTGTGTGTTTGTCACGTCGTTGCCATGGATATGAGACTTCAACGCGTTGTCAACATCTTTATACATGTAAGTACTTTTTCTTAACCCTTTGATATCCACTCCTGATTTTTTTCAGCAGAAAATAGGACCTTATACCATGTTTTACAGAAAGGTGTCTATGACCTGTCTCAACGCATTTTTTTATACCTGGGACTTTTAGGATATGCTGCTCATGATATTTTAAACTCCTCGTGAAGAAGAGCGCCCTTTAGACACATTGCAAAGGTCGAGATCAGACTGCCTAATCAGAACATCATCAGCATCCGACAAGCGACCTATGACCAGGTTATAAGCCGGGCGCTAACCACTATTAGCCATTAGCCCATGATCCCACAGAATATCATTATTGTTTGAAGTAATGTGTTTTTTCGATCGGTGACGTTATTACAAAACTGTCAGCGGGTTCGTCATCTTTATGACAGGAGTTTATTAGCTTTCGTCACTTATTGGCACAAAAAATGAAAAATTCTCAAAAAACCATGAGCATGAAGCGGCTTGAAGAATCTCTCTCCCTCAACAGGATGCAGGTTAATTTCCCAGGCAAGCATGGTACTCATTCAAAGTAAAAGCAACTTCTCAAGCATCTCTGAGAAAGTAAAAGCTACTATTCTCGAGCTTCTTTGTGAAAGTAAAAGCTGCTTCTCGAGCTCCTCTATAAAAAAGTAAAAGCTCAAGCTCATCTGTGAAAGTAAAAGCTGCTTCTCAAGTGTCTCTGTGAAAGTAAAAGCTGTTTTTCAGTGAAACTGAAAGCTGCTCCTCAGTGAAAGTAAAAGCTGCTTCTCAAGTGTCTCTGTGAAAGTAAAAGCTGCCTCTCAGTGAAAGTAAAAGCTGCTTCTCTGTGAGAGTAAAAGTTGCTTCTCAAGTGTCTCTGTGAAAGTAAAAGCTACTTCTCAGTGAAAGTAAAAGCTGCTCCTCAGTGAAAGTAAAAGCTGCTTCTCAAGTGTCTCTGTGAAAGTAAAAGCTGCTCCTCAGTGAAAGTAAAAGCTGCTTCTCTCTGAAAGTAAAAGCTCCTCTGTGAAAGTAAAAGCTGATTCTCTCTGAAAGTAAAAGCGCCTGGAGCTTCTCTGTGAAAGTAAAAGCTGATTCTCTCTGAAAGTAAAAGCTCCTCGAGCTCCTCTGTGAAAGTAAAAGCTGATTCTCTCTGAAAGTAAAAGCTCCTCGAGCTCCTCTGTGAAAGTAAAAGCTGAATCTCTCCAAAAGTAAAAGCTCCTCGAGCTCCTCTGTGAAGGTAAAAGCTGATTCTCTCCAAAAGTAAAAGCTCCTCGAGCTTCTCTGTGAAAGTAAAAGCTGATTCTCTCCAAAAGTAAAAGCTCCTCGAGCTCCTCTGTGAAAGTAAAAGCTGATTCTCTCTGAAAGTAAAAGCTCCTCGAGCTCCTCTGTGAAAGTAAAAGCTGATTCTCTCCAAAAGTAAAAGCTCCTCAAGCTTCTCTATGAAAGAAAAAGGCTACTTCTCAAGCTTAACCGCCCGGCTTAGCCTTCACCCATTTGTTAACAGGTTCCTCGGGATAATATCGCTGAGCAGAAGATTAAACGCCCCTTGTAAAATCTGTGATATATCCTAAAATAAACCTATCAAATTGCCCCAGGATTTGACAGGATGAATTCCTGCGGTATCAAATCTTGCTGGAAGATAAAGGCTTATGATATGAGCGGCTTGTTCAGTGCATATTTATTTCAACTCTATCGAAATAACCAAAGGCTTGGGAAACTGAAGCATCTTCCTTGATAAGCCGTGACTCCGTTTTCGACCCGGCTGCTACCTGCGTGTAGCGGCTTTTCCCTGGTTTTGCCAGGTGGCTGTGTTGTTGTTGGCCTCAGGTAGGGGACCAACTGAGAAGTGAGGTTTTCTCTGGGAACGGTCTGCAGCAAATTACTGCTCAGTGTTTGCGCTAGCTTTAGATTTGAACGCGTCAGACCTTCCTGTGTCAATTTCTTTCTTCTTTTCTTCTTCTTCAGCGTTCAATTTGCACTTGGAGGAATATTCTCCAGGAAGAATTCCTCCTCCAAGGCCGGATGAATGTTTTTACGTGCCACTACGGTTAGGCCCCGATTGTTTTTTTTGGCCTACTGCCTCCGCCTTTGGCCAGTGGTAGAGTCCACTCAAGCTATTCATGTTTCTCACTTGGTGGGGTCTTTTGCTTGCCTTGGCATAGACACCAGATACAAGGAACCTCAGTTTATGTCTCATTCGGAAGACTTTTATCAGACAGGAATTTTAGTTCCTTGAAAACCACGCCAGTTCATCCAGAAGTACAATTCTGGGTTCCCCGGGATGAACCAAGGCCGTTTTGCGTGATTGCCAGCAGTGTTAAGCAGGCTACAAGGCTCCTCCTTTCTTTTGAATTCGGCAAAAGTCTCATAAGTATCAGGAGTATTATTGTGAAATAAAGCGACAGGATAGCAGCCTGGACATAACATCAAAGCTATTTCTGTCCACTCCTTGAGATGCCCCCTCACAACAATCAGATAAAGAAACGTAACGGATCTTCCGGTGTGGACAGAACTACTCGGAAACGGAGTGAAGAAGGTCGGGGGTTGGTCGCGGGCTGTGGGGCAACGCAACGCCGCAGGGTCAAAATGGACCCTTTCGGCATCAACGTGTGCAGGAAATCTGTGATTTTTATCCATGTTGTACCTGTGAGTAAAATTCCCCTTTTGCCGTTTTTCGTTTCGTTTTCGTTTCTCGTGCGGTTTCTGTTTGACGTGAAGTTGGCACGTGTTTTCTTTTGAAGCCAGAGAAGGATAGGTCTCTATATTCAATGAGTAGTAGCAATAGTCATGGTGCATGTAGCATAGCGATGCATGCACTGATTTCCTGTACCATCATTTAAGCTGCACTTTGCCGTATTTTATATTGCTGTGGAACCTCCCTTAGCGGACATCTCTCTAAGGACAACCTCTCTATTAAGAACACTAGTTTTGGTCCCAAAGTGGTTGTTTCAATTCAATTTGACCTCTCTTATCATGGCACCTCTCTATTATGGACAGCACTTGTAAGTCCTGAGGGTGTCCTTAATAGAGAGGTTCCACTGTACATGCATCACCTGTGTTCGTATATCTTCCTGGGATCGGCAAGACTTATCAATAGGTTTGAGAACTTAATTCCAACGTTTTTGTATCTTCTCATATTTTGAGTAGAGTGGACCCCCTTAGCGGACACCTCTCTATTAGGGACACCAGCACTATCAAGGAACCCTCTCCTTTAAGATTCATTGTACAGTAGAACCTCTCTATCAAGGACACCTTCGGGACTGACAAGTGCTGTCCTTTATAGAGAGGTGTCCTGATTAGAGAGGTCAAATAGTGTCCTTAATAGAGAGGTTGTCCTTAATGGAGAGGTGTCCTCTAAGAGAGGTTCTACTGTATTATGATCATGACATCACACAACTTGCATTTAGTCGCATTGTCAGAAGTTTAGTCCATGATTTTTCAGCACTATGAGCACTATTGCCAGGCTTTGAACAAAAGTGGTAAATCCCATAATGATGTTGTGAACCCGAATCAAAAATCTTTCAAATTTATCGCGGTAGTTGATATTTTATCATTTGACTTTTAGCGCTGGTTTCTTGAAAAATCTTTCAAGACCATCGAGACCCAATTAGTGGAGAATTCGCGGTTGTTTCCGACTGATTTAATTGAGATACGGCACCTTTGCTTACTTAGCGTAAAGTTCTTTGCAGAAAAAAACTCAAGGTAGCTTCGAAAAAAATCTGTATTAACTTTCCGAGGCAAAAATAAGTAAAGTGGTTCCAATTTGTACCTCAGTTTCCGGCTTTAGAAACGTTTTATTTCTGAATACTATTAGGAATTACAGTCCCAATCACAATTGACATCCATATTGCTTCGCGTCAGTGACGCGCGACCTACGCACGACTGGAGACTCTTTAGTTTCAACTTAAAGGGACAATATAGGCAGCAGCTGGGCAGGCAAGATAAAGTTACAGAAAGTCACCAATAGGGGTCTCTCACATTGCACAATACATCGAAATGATTCACGCTTGTACGAGGAATACATCTAGTGCTGAATCTGACATGACCCAGGGCCCTTACTGTGTATATGAGTCACCTGAAGATGGCCAAATTAGCCCCTCTGCTCCTGTCTATATGTCCCCTTTAAGGATTGACATGGGCACAACCATTTAGGCTAGAACTGGACATCCTAAAGCAGTAAGATTTCCTTCAAAATGAAATGAATGACCATTTCAAACCTGGGAGGCTCTGGAAAACGAAAAGCAGGCTCCCACCCTTGAAATTGGCATTCACTTCGATTTGAAATAGTTCTCACTGCTTTAGGATTTCAAGTTTAAAGCAAAATGGTTGTGCCTATATGGCCAACCCAACAAACTTTGCTCGTAACTTTGTCGGATGCAAAACACCTGTTTTGATAATGAGGAGAGCAAACAGTAGGAGAATTGCCGGCTGGGGTTGTATTCAGCAAATGTTTGGTCTTACCTGATATTTTTAAAAAACCGACAAAGTTTGTGGAATAAGTCTACTTCCTTATTGCCTAGTGAGGTGTAAAATGTTTCTTTCAAGAATGCTGAGTGTTATGCGCTAACTGTTGCTTAGTTTGGTTAAGTGTATTGCCAAAGAGCTTCACCAGTATTGGGTAGACTATTGCAGCACTGGTTGATAGAGAAATGTTTCAAGGCCTGTTCGATAGAACTAAGTGTTGCAAGTTTTGGTCAAGTGCCTTGTCAAAGAACTCATGAACAGTATTTGTTGGAATGTGTTTGATTATGCTCGACTTGAGTTGTTAAAGTCCCAGATTGATAGATTGGTTAAGTGTCTTGCCAAAGAACATCAACAGTGTGCTATGAAACTCTTACATTCTGCCCTAGATAGGCTTGAGTGGTTCCAAGCCCAGATAGATAGAATTGCAAAGTCTTGAGTCAAGATGCGAAGGACCTGGAGATGCCATTACAACCAGATGAGATATTTTGAATGAAATGTTGCTAGCTTGGTCAAGTGCCTTGCCAAAGAACATCAACAGTATACTATGAAACACGTTCCACTCTGCTTGAGATAGGCTTGAGTGGTTCCAAGCCCAAATAGATAGAATTGCAAGGCCTTGAGTCAAGATGCGAGAATCTGATGATGCCATTACAACCAGATGAGTGTTCTGAGCTAGGGATCCACATCTGCTGGGCAAGGTATCAGATGTTCACCAGGTTCAAGTGTAGGCATGCCTGTGAATGCTTGAAATACCCTTTCCTCTTGCCCTACAAAATAGCATCTGACATGTCTGAAAACTTGGGTTACCCCTCGCACCCCTCATACTTGTCATGTGAGGGGGAAAAGGGGCTATCTGTCCTGCCCCCTGGTGGCGCTGTTTTAAATGTGTCGGCCTGACATATTCAGGGAGCAGCCAGATGATACCCTGAAAAGGTAACATGTACCTTTGCTGGACAGACCAAGTTTGACAAGTGGCTTGCTTAAGGACACAGCTCTGAGATGGGGTTGAGAGGTTCTATGGCTCCAATACTAAAGTCTTGAGAGACAATGCCATAAACCTGAGGATACCATTCCAATGAGATGAGTGTTTCTGTTCAGCTTCTAAACATTGCACCTGGCCTGATAGGCCTACCTGTTACAATTACATTTACCTCTGAGCAGGCCTGGAGATATATTTTTATCTGCAGCTTGGGGTTGGGGGTTGGAAGGAGCAAGGTCATAACATGACTTCTTTCCTAAATGAAATTAACATGGGCATGCTTTACCCTTCTTGCACAGAGCTCTGTGCAATAAGAGAGAGAAAGTCGGAGGGAGATTCAGGCTGCTTATTTTACACTTTTATGGGTGTTTCATGTACCTTTCATTATGCCTGACCTCAGAAGGATGGAGTTATGACAAGGCCTGGCACTGTAGTCACTGTCCATAAACTTTTCTTTTTCTAAAGGCAGGAGCTGGGCTGTCCAATCTGTGGTCTTTAGGTGACCAACAAGCTCGGTTAAGCCCGTAGCACACTAGCCGCCAACTTCGGCGTTCACAAGCGTTTTTTGCCGCAAGAGTCCTGAACGCCTGAAAAATCCCTAGTCTGCTACGAACAGCGTCGGCGAACGCCATTTGCCGCAACTAAACGCCAAATATCTAACATGTTTGATTTTTGACGCGTTTCACCGCGTTTGAACGCAAGAAGAAGCCAGGTGTGCTACGGATTGCCGCCTGAATTGGCGTCGGCGGCAAGGCTATGGCCAATCAGTATGCGTCTTGATGTCACATGATTTCAAAATGGCAGCCTAAAGTGGCGGAAAAGATGCTACTGGACACCGATTCTGGGCAGGTGAGCTCTGACCGGGATCCACTGGCCGTCAACTTCGGCGTCGAGAGGCGTCAGCCGAACGCTTCTTGTCGCCAAAGTTGGCGGCTAGTGTGCTGCGGGCTTTAGGGTATCTGGTTGTGTTAGATTCACCAATTTTATTCCTCGCTAGCATCAATACTTGTACTGTGAGACAGGAGAGACTCCTATTGGCAACTCAACATAACTTAATCTTGACCTACCTCGCTGCTGCCTATACGCATCAGCCTCCCTCAACTCTAGTATTTCAGTTCCGTTTTGTTTTGATAGATGGCAGCACTGGTCATCTACTATTTAGTTGAGCTTGTGTCAATGCACTATATCAGCTGGGACATCCCTGCCAGAACTTCCTTAGATTTCTATGGGAAAAATTAAATGAGCTCCCTTGTCACCTAGAGAAATAGAATTTGTTTTAACCCTATAACACCTGAAGGCGCCCTATGACGCCCGCCGCCGATCTTACTGGAGGCGCCCTATGACGCCCGCACACCCATAATCAAATTTCGCGTGCTTAGCTACCGATCTCCTTCAGAGCGCCGCCTATTATTATTCTATGAAACTTAAGCTTTCAAATGCCCGGATGAACAATGGTGGTTGCTGTAGAAGTTTTTGAGATATTTGACGATTAAGTTTTTGTTTCTCTTCAAGCCAGTAAATTCAGGTTGGACATTTGAATTGCTGAAATGGATCGTTTGTTTGATTCCAATTTGGATGTACCCTATCTAATAGGGAATTTCATGTTCTTTTAAATAAACTTATAATACATTATTTGGAAGTTCACCTATGTCATTTTGTAAAAAACTGGACCCATCGCAAAAAATGTGATTTCCAGGTAAAATCACGTCGGGGCCTAGGGGAATAAGCACTTGCGCTGGCAGTGGCTCTAGGTGTTATAGGGTTAAGAATGATTCAGTGGTAAAGGTTTCCAAAGATTGATTTTTTATGGTAGAAACTATGACGATTATCACAAACCACGTTTGACAATGGATCTCCCATCATAGATTCTAGTGATGAAAATATTCCTTGTACAGGGATGAATATCTCCAGGGTTTTGTGAGATACAGTCCAAGTCACAATTGACATCCGTCTTGCTTTGCATCAGTCATGCAACGTACAAGCGAGTTCAACGCCAATGACGCACCAGTGACACGCTTATCTCTCTATGTTTCGTTCATTTCGCACAACCTACGCGTGACTTACGCGACCTACGCTCTTGGTAGCACGTAAATGACGCACCAATCCATTGACATGTTTTACAGGCTGTCAATTGTGATCAGGACTGTATTAGAGAGCAATAGCTCATCATACTGTTGCGAAACAGCAAAGTGTCTTTATCTTTTCTAAAGTTCCCCTTTTTCCCTTTTAAGGGTTAAAGTGGTTCCCTCTCATGGAAGGAAGTCTTTTAAAATCTGCAGGGAAATTACTCGATGACTAAAAGCCTCACATCCGCTTCATTCATTACGGAGCATTTTGCTAACCTAATTTGCGATGTTCGCGTTATAAAGTTACCTATGGTTATAAAACTTCTATACCTTTGATCAGCAGTGGCGCTCAGTTCCCAATTCCTTTGCTTGCCTCTTCTGAAGATTTAGGCATTTTCAGCTGAAAAAAACCATGAAACAGTTTTTTTGAGGCATCGTCAACATTGTTCTCACTAACTTATAACAGTTGCTTCATATCTGCGAACACTTGAATTCCCACAGTTTTTATCATATCAACAAATTCTCTTCGAGTCATCTGATTTTGATTTTGATGGGATAGTTCAGAAATTGCTGTCAGTTGGGGAAATGACAGAGAAAAGGTTGGCATTTCTGGGAAATGCTACCTTTAATCGCAGAATACCCTTGAAAAATGTCACACAGATTCTCCACGGTGATTAGAAGCAAACTCCCCGTGATTTCAGCAAGATCGTCTAATTCAGACATGGGAAGTTAATTTGAGGATCAGCATCCGATGGAGGCAGACTCTGGTCAGACCTTTGATGGTCCGCATTAGCAATTATTGAGGTGTTTGGCCGTGTCATTGGCATTGTTTTCGGGTGATGTCGTGTCGGCAAGAAAAGAGCTGTTGTTTTTGACCCGAATCATTGCGGATAGGCAGTCAGAGTGGTGCATTAGAAGCAACAGCGCCTGTCGCCTCTGACGTCCTTGTACACTCGCGTGATAGAGGGTCACTTTCCTTGACAGCACAGGTTTCGTCCGGGGTCTCCAGTTTCCTCCTACTTTCACTAAAATCGCCCACTATTGTCGCCAGAGGTACATCTTGTCATTATATTGGTTACTGATGATGCTGTAGACCACAAACGTTTCATAGTCGTTTAAATTTCGCGGATGTTGCAAATAACTGGCATTTGCAAAATCAAAAATCACTAATAGACTTTTTGATTTCAAAAAACTGAATGATATGTTGTTCATGCAAGCAGCCAAAATGTAAATCGTGAAATTTGCGGAAGTCGCGAAAAAACATTTCTGTTCAGCCGATGATTAATTGTAAGTTACTTCACTGGCTACAGGATACCAACTACAGTAGAACCTCCCTTAGCGGACACCTCTCTATTAAGGACACCCTCTCTATTAAGGACACCCTCTCTATTAAGGACACCCTCTCTATTAAGGACACTAGTTTTGGTCCCAAATTGGGTGTTCCATTCAATTTGACCTCTCTAATCAGGACACCTCTCTATTAAGGACAGCACTTGTCAGTCCCGAGGGTGTCCTTAATAGAGAGGTTCTACGGTATATATCGTTTGTGACACTTTTTCACTCCCGTTTTCATCTCCCTTGTGGAGAAGCTTCGGAATTGTGTCGATATTGACAATTGACTACAAGACGCACTGAGCAAAAAAAGGATAGCTGGGAATGATATCTGGTGTCTGTTGTGTGGAGGCTAGTTCTGTTCTTGCTGATGTGTCGTATTGTTTTCTGACGAGGATGGATATCAGGTTGAAGGAACAGGCGTCTTTTGTTCAACTTAGATCCAACACAATTGACAGCGATAGTTTTAAATGACCCCCAGAGCAAAAAAGCTGATGCTTGTAGCTTCTCTCGTCTCTGGAATCTGTCACGGGAGGAAATAGCCCCAATTATCATTGGTTGCCAATGATATTGTGTTTATTGAGCGAGGGCGGACCTTGTGTAATCTGCCATTCTGTTGAGGAGGATATGGACCAAGACCCGATTGTTTGACTTTGATTCTGATAGCAGTTGTTTTGAAAGACCAACTCAACTAAACAAACTGATAAGCCTACTGGTAGCTTAAATTCTGTATTGGTAAGATTTTGTCTTGGGAGGAACTGGATCCAATCTTTTCACAGTTTGCAGAGGTTGCCAACAGTATTGTCTCTTTTTGCCAGGATGAGCCTGTCAACGGTCTTCCATTCTGAAGATACTCTCACAAAGAGAAGAATGGGTATTCAAGATTTTTTTGCTGGGGGTGGTTGTTGCTATTCTCGAGCCAGAATTGCAGATTCTTAAAATGACTTTCGCACGATCAGTGGTCTAGCCAACTTCTACATTTTCACCACTGACGAAAATATACCGCTTCATTTCCTGTAACAGCTAATGCCTCTCCGGGCTCATCCTTCTCAGTCACGTTCAAAATCAAGAACTTCCCATTTAGAATGACCAAAAAACGGCAGAGACACAAGTCTTAACGTTCATAGACACGGGGTTTTCAAATCGGAGGAAGTGGAACAGCTATTCTTAATTCAATTTGATGGTTTAACGTCCTTGAGTAGCGATTGAAAAAAACCTGGTGTTAACTGATTGTTTTCAGAATGGTTCCATGTTGTGCAAGGCAGAGTTTGAAATTGCCTGTCACCTGCAGGAAAGGAAAGATGTTTTTCATCCATGACGCATTGCTGTTAACCCTTTCTCTGACGTAGGATTTTGGCAGTGTGTAATACCCCTGGCCCACACACGCTTTAGACCAGGCGGCCTGCAACCCAACTTGGTTCACAAAAAGCTTCATTGTATAGCCAGCATTACCCAATCTTAGGGACGAGGTCTTCATTGAATTGCGTGCAGTGCTGCCATCTTGTTTTTTCAGGTGTAACCAAAGAAAAACTTATAGCGACTGTGGAAAATGTTATCATATGTGACCCACCACGGCAAAATGAGTCGCATGTCGCACAGAAGATGACCGAAACAGACACCAGGACATGATAGAAGAAGTTGATATACTCAGATATCACAAAAGGCAGACAACAGTGAAATGAACAACCAGTCCGTCTAAACCTTTCAAGCTCGGAGCGACATGCGACTCATTTTGCCTTGGCGGGACACATATGGATTACTGCGGGCCAGTAGTAGGGCGTACCCAGTGTACGGACCCGGTAAAGACCTGATATGGTAGCAAAGGAGATTGATAGGGTTTAAGGAATCGATACCTCACTGCTGGTATTGGTTGACCCACCAAACATGGCTTGTGTGGAGCTAAAACGTTGACCAAACTGGAGCAGCAGCCAAGGTTTCCGGGTTGGGGAATTCGCAGCTCCAGCCGAGCTCAAATCGCAAAAGTGCTTGAATACGGGGCCGCAAAAGTAAAGGGTTTCACCGTATCTGAGCCTTGTTGTTGAAAAGAAGTCCTGTCACTAACTATGTTGTTGACTTAACTTGACGTAATATACTTCAGTTAACCTCTTGAATCCCAAAACTTGAAAATCCCGGGATCCCAGTGTGGTCACGTGGTTGCGAAATTGGGTCTGACTTTCACGATGTATAGCGCCCGCTAAAACCGCCAAGGTCCGGTACCGAGGCGCCATCTACCCAGGCATGCACTAACTGACCCTACTGTACATCAAACATGCTAAAACAAGCAATAAACTAGCGTCCCAGCTCAAGGGAATAAAACTATCACTGAGACCGACCTGTCGGTCGTTGGGAAAAAACGTTATTTCAAAATGACCGACTGGTCGGTCACCATGATTCAAGAGGTTAAGCCCTCACTCGGGTGGAGCTGAAATGTTGGCCAAAACCTCAGTTGCTGCCTCAGAATTTGTCTACATTTTAGCTCCGCCCTCGCGGTTTTAGTGAGACAATCATGCAATGCCTCCAGTTTGTTATTGATTCCTGAATAAGCTAGTTTTCTACAGCGGAGACAGGTTATTATAGACCTAGTCTTGTGTATCAACTGATGACCTCCCCCACCCTTTTCATAACACAGCCCAGTATTACCAAATTCAAATAGTCTGGAAATAATGTAGCCATCCCAAGAGAAATGCATTGTTTTCCAGTTCGTTTTTCTTGGCATCTTGTCTTGATTGAACTCCTGTTGGCGGTATTATCGAAGAAAACCTGCCCCAAACCTCTCGGGGTTCGCGTTGGAAAAGCAGCAACTTTATTGTTTAGTGTCTGGTGATTCTGTGAGGTTGGTCTTTCAGGTTCGTTGTTAAAATGACACAAAAATATCAGCGGCATTATCGGAACCGGATAGCTGACCATTGTTTGAAAACGGTAGGTTGTTCAGTCAGATGATCCTAGGATTTTGAGATGCGTCAATGCTCAGAGGGAACAAACGAAAAAACTGTTTGATGTGAAAGTGACTTCAAGTCAGCAGTGGGAAGCAGGGAATGTTGGCATTTGTGACCCACTCTGGCAAAATGAGGCCTTTGGGTAAAATTCTTGAAAATAAGTTTTTGGTACTGGCTTATTTTACACAAAGTTAAAATAATGTCTGATACAACCTGAGTATCTCTTGAGGATGGGCTGTGATATATGGACTTCAGAATATATCACTCTCTAAAGTAAAAAGTTGAGAAAACCTTGTCCGAAAATGGGTTACCTGTGGATAGGCATTTAAAGGAGCAACTTATTTGCTGCATTTCATGGCTTTAGTGGCCTCAAACACCTCTAGACAGAGTTGAATAATGGCTCAGCAAAGTCATTAAATCATTTTTCCAAAAAATATTTTCGCTCACTTATTCCCTTTTTCTCCCTTTTCCCGACTTCCACCTCCTTTTGCCAGAGTGGGTCACATTTTATCTTGTTTTCGAACCTTATTATCAACCCTTATTTCGAAAATGTCTGATGATATTTCATTTCTTTTTCATTTCATTTCATTCACATCTGATTGCTAACAGGTAAGTACAAAATACATTTCATTTTATGACAACTGTCAGAATATCATAATGAGGCATAGCGATGGTTGAGGTCCTTAAAAACTCGATTTCCGCACGATTTTTAAGTGATGCATCCCCAGACAGCAGGGTGTTTTTAACTTTTCAGTTTGCCTTGTTGGGTCAGCATGCATGACCTTTCCACACGTATTGCTTGATCAATGTAGTCAACTCCAGCAAGTCTCAAACAAAATATTGTCCCAAAAAGTGGCAAGAAAAATGCACTCGTAATGCATTTCATTGCCTTCTTGAGTTTTTAATCGGAGTCGGAGAACACAGGGACAGATACCGATCCTGAGGTTCAGCTGCCAAGGTGGCGGCCCCTATATCCAGGAAGCGTAATCGCTTCCAGGTGTCTCGGCTGATCCTGACCTTATCTTTGTGGATGATACTCTCTCTTGATTGTGGTGGTATATTTTCTGGGATTAAAAATATTAATTTCCACAATGCAGCAAATAAACAATAACTAAAGATATTTTATATGACGCTAACTAGTATATCAATGACAGATATTCACCATTCGTTGCATGATTATTTTGAAATAACTGCAATAAAAACTTGTCATCAGTGACCCCATTGGCCTGGGCAATCTAGGGACATCTGGGCAATCTGGGCAATCTACAATCTACATCTGGACAATCTACATCTTGACAATCTGGGCAATCTACCCCACTAACAGTAATGACATAATGTGTCTAATCCTGGATGAAAAACTATTTTTAGGTTTCGATTGACTGAAAAGGGGTGGTACAGGGTTTGTATTGACGGCTGCATCACTCCCCATCACTCCTGTAAATTTTTTCAATAGAGTGTTGTTTACCCCTCCCTATAAACTCCAAAGTTTTAGTGTTTATTCCTACCGCTCCCTATAAACACTGACGTTTTAGTGTTTATTCCAAAGAAGTTTTAGTGTTTATTCCTACCACTCTCCATAAACACTGACGTTTTAGTGTTTATTCCAAAGAAGTTTTAGTGTTTATTCCTACCACTCCCCATAAACACGGAAGTTTTAGTGTTTATTCCTACCACTCCCCATAAACATGGAAGTTTTAGTGTTTATTCCAAAGAAGTTTTAGTGTTTATTCCTACCACTCTCCATAAACACGGAAGTTTTAGTGTTTATTCCTACCATTCCCCATAAACATGGAAGTTTTAGTGTTTATTCCAAAGAAGTTTTAGTGTTTATTCCTACCACTCCCCATAAATGCCAACATTTTAGTGTTTATTCCGAATTTAAGAAGAGTAATTAGCTCTCCAAAATTCGAAAAAAACTCTCAAAGGGAGTGACTGATATCTCTCTTTCGAGTTCGGAAAAGCCAGATTGCTCCTAACCAGTGACATGTCCTCATAGAAGCTTAACCTTGTCGACATTGAGGTATCTAGATGCCTGATATTTATGGCGGAATCTGGCGCTGACAACCAGATATTGGACCTGTCGGAAATGACTAATGTTGGCAAAATATTTTCTATAATGCTCCGTATATAGTTTGATTTGCGTCAGAAGCTGGGGAGTCAGATTGCTGAGGGATTTAAAGGACGTTCGACATTCAGTTCTATGAAAAGGGCGAGGATACTTCTGCACGCCAACATAACGAGAGAAAAAATGGAGAACTTGAAGATAGCCAACGGAATCATAGCTTTTTTGTCAAAGATGTATCAGTGGTAACATAGTGGTTAGAGCACTGGGCTCCGCTATCTGCTAACGGTTATCTTAGCATGCCGCTAAATTTGTGCTGTTAGGCTTAGCTGCCGCTATGTCACGGCTAAGTTAGCGGAGCCTCAAGGACTCTGCCATAGGGTAGCAGCACCCCAAGGGTTCCACTAAGTTAAGTAGCGGTCACTAAAACTTAGCAGTCGCTAAGCTAACCGGGCCTTGAACAACCGGGCCCTGGGCTCATAATCAGGATGTTGTGGGTTTGGCACACAGAGGACTCTGCCATGGGGTAGCGGCACCCCAAGGGTTCCGCTAAGTTAAGTAGCGGTTACTAAAACTTAGCAGTCGCTAAGCTAACCGGGCTTTGAACAATCGGGCCCTTGGCTCATAATCAGGAGGTTGTGGGTTTGGCACATGGAGGACTCTGTCATGGGGTAGCAGCACCCCAAGGGTTCCGCTAAGTTTAGTAGCAGTCACTAAAACCTAGCAGTCGCTAAGCTAACCAGGCTTTGAACAATCGCGCCCTGGGCTCATAATCATTAGGTTGTGGGTTTGGCACACGGAGGGATCTTGGCTGTATCTACTTTGTGACCTTGAACAAGGCACTTACTCAACTTGCTTCTCTCCAACCAGGAGTGAATGGGTAACTAGCAGGTCATGAAGGTTGAGGCATTCTGCTGAGTGGCAGCTTAACCGTATACTCCTCAGGGAGCTGAGCAGAAATGTACAGGCCTAAAGCTATCATTCATTCTTTTAAAATACCATTCGATGTGTTTCTGGCAAAGCTCATTGATTTCATGCCTTACAGAATGATTTCAAAATAAGAATATTGAAAGGGTTAATCAGAAAAGTGAATAAAAATCCAGGGCCTGCGTTGTTTGTGAATAGAACTACCTACGTGCCTTATCCAGGCATTCCATCCGTTTTCCTGGACAATGGTATAGAATTTATTGATTTCACTATTTAAACAGCTGTCTGAAGATTAACTCATCAACAAGGCCGGAACTTGGGTTTCCCAATTGTCATGGGGAGCTTGTCAATGGTGGTGTCCATCAATGTAATCCTATGCCCTGGATCTGTCCCCTGCCCCTCCCAGTAACTAAAATGGAAAATGTGGTGCGACCACAAAATTGACCAACCCCTCTATGGGAGACTAGGCATGAAACACTGTGCCGCCACAATAGCACCAAACCCCTTCATGGAGAGTGTAATGTAAAACACAGTGCGACCACAACAGCGGTAAACCCCTCCATGGAGAGTGTAATGTAAAACACAGTGCGACCACAACAGCGGTAAACCCCTCCATGGAGAGTGTAATGTAAAACATGGTGAGACCACAACAGCGGTAAACCCCTCCATGGAGAGTGTATTGTAAAACATGGTGAGACCACAACAGCGGTAAACCCCTCCATGGAGAGTGTAATGTAAAACATGGTGCGACCACAACAGCGGTAAACCCCTCCATGGAGAGTGTAATGTAAAACACGGTGTGACCACAACAGCGGTAAACCCCTCCATGGAGAGTGTAATGTAAAACATGGTGAGACCACAACAGCGGTAAACCCCTCCCTGGAAACTTTACCGTAAAACACGCTGAGACCACAATACCAACAAACCCCTCTTGGTAACCGGAGTAATCCTTCCCGTCGACCAGGTGAGGAGTGCCGATAAATATTGTCGGTTTGAATCAATTGCCTATTTGCCTAGTTACCTCCTCAGGTGCGTCAGTCAGTCGATGGTGTCTCGATCGGCCGTGTCAGATTTGTTGACGACTTATCAAGGATACAGAGTTACGTGTTGGTTGAGAAGTCGGCTGTGGGAGATTTTTTGTCAAGTTTTGAGGAACGTGTGAAGTGGTTAATAGAAAAACTTAAAACTTTATTCGCGGGAAAAAAACCCTTAGGTCAGAAGATTACTTTCACATTTGTAAATTAAGTGTTAGTGCCTGTTACTTTGGAAGTGTGACAAATCTATTAGTTTTGAATTGAATTCAATGAAAATAACCCATTAGTTTGGAAATGGGAAGAATCTGTTGTGGAATTCAGTGTGAATGACCCATTAGTTTGGTAGTGTGACAAATCTGTTGTGGAATTCAGTGTGAATAACCCATTAGTTTGGAAATGTAACAAATCTATGTTGAATTCAGTGTGAATGACCCATTAGTTTTGAATGTGACAAGTGTGTAGTGGAATTCAGTGTGAATAAACCATTAGTTCGGAAATGATACAAATATGTTGTGGAATTCAGTGTGAATGACCCAATAGTTTGGACTGTGACGAATCTGTTGTGGAATTCAGTGTGAATGACCCATTAGTTTGGACTGTGACGAATCTGTTGTGGAATTCAGTGTGAATGACCCATTAGTTTGGAATGTGACGAATCTGTTGTGGAATTCATTGTGGATAATCTATTATTTTGGAAATCTGCTTTGGAAATTCATTTTAAGGCTGGAGTGTTGTCAATAAGAATTGAGAGGCTGGCTGCCTGGTGACATCCACAGGTGCCTCAGTCAGTCGAGCTCTATCAATCGGTCGTGTCAGATTTATTAGTGGGGTTGTTAAGGATTGTTATGGCATAGTGAGAGTTGGTTTAATAATCAGTCTGTTGGATTTATTGTCAAGTAATCTGGGATCGTTAGGGAGTTGTGAGCGTCAGTTTAGAAATTGGTCGTGCCCAGTTTTCTGTGGCGTTATCGAGGATCGTTATCAGATAAATTTCAACTTTAGTGATATTTTCAGATCAGGGAATTCAGTTGAAACTTGAAGGAATCCAGAGGTTTTAGTTGGGAAATTTTCAATATTGGAGTCCACTCTACTTGGAAGTGTAACTTAGCAATTTCAGTATTTGGACTCGAAGGGCAAACCTTTCAGATTGATTGATTTTGTGTTGTTCTCATGTAGATCCATAAGGATTGCTCTGACATGGAAATGTTCGAAATTTGAAAAAAAACAACAATAATTTGGAAACTTCAAACTGAGGGATTCTGGACTATGTAAATTACGTAAAACGGAATCGTAAGTTGTAGATCAGATTTTATCGAAGGGATGACATTCTCTCGGAGGGAATTCATAACAAATATTTCAGCTGGGGTAGATATGGACATTTAGAAGTGCTGATTGCTGGTTTGTTGCTGTTGTCGATTTGGTGGTCAAGTTTTGTTCTCAGGTTTAGTTTTGAATGGGGGGGGGGGGGGTTCTGAGGCTCTGTAATATTTATCCGCCCTCAAAGTTGTTCATCATCATGATGACAGCTCTTTCGTTACGTTTAACCCTTTTGCTGTGAAAGCCCTTTTTCGTCTGCCCAACCCAGTGTGCAGGAGTTGATAGCAATACTGAACATTGCTTTCTTTCAACTGAACGGTCAAATAATATTTTTTAAAGTGCCGCCATCTATAGGATTTGTATCAAACTAATGCTTCCTCAGTGTGTGTGGTGTGTTTGGAGAGGCTACATGTTTCGTAATCTTACGATCAACTGTTCTAAATTCATTTTAAAACATGTTAAAAGGGAAAAAAATCTGAAAATCATCCTTATTTTACCAAATTCTTTTCCCATCACAATACTCATCAATCTAAACATGAACGTTGTACAACTGTTTTCAATTTCCAGTTTGATGTACTTCATACATGTACATGAACTTCTATTGAATGTCGATTGCAGTGCTGAGAGTGAAGTATATGCAACAGGTGTTCATGTTGTACAGGCCTATGTATGCCTTGATCGATAAGGTTCATTTTCTATTACATTTCCAATGAAAAGCTTTGTAAAAAATAGATAAACAGGCACTGTGATAACAGTTACTGAAAGCATCGTATAAAGTAGAACCTCCTTCAGCGGACACCTCTCTATTAAGAACACCCTCTCTATTAAGGACACTCGTTTTGGTCCCAAATTGGGTGCTCCATTCAATTTGACCTCTCTAATCAGGACACCTCTCTATTAAGGACAGCACTTGTCAGTCCCGAGGGTGTCCTTAATAGAGAGGTTCTACTGTAGTTGATTTTTTGTGTGTTGATTTTTTGTAAGGTAATAAAGTACAGTTGATCAGAAATCCACTTGTTGTCCCATAAGGGCACAAATCTGTGTGCTAATCATGTTTTTCGGGAAGGTTATGGGGGGGGGGGGAAGAATCGCCACTGTGAGGCATGGATATAAGCAACTTGTTGGTTAAGGTAGCTTTTATAGTGGGCAATCACAGCTGCACTCATGATAATTAAACCTCACGTCTGACGTTTAAAATCAACTGGCTATCACATGCAGTGAGAATCTCGGCCATTATGAGTCTGATCACACTACGCAATCATATTACATTATGTACAGTGACGTCACAAAATGGAAGCCAATACTGGCAAAGAGAATATTCTTGAATGTTGTGTCTGCTTTGGAGAATGAGAGTGAAGAAAGAGTTAAATTCAGTCTCCTAAAGCAATCCAATCTCAGAACCCACATCAGCGGGAAGCCAATTCTTCCTTGACGAACAACTTTTTACTCAAGTCCTCCAGCAATTTCCTATATAGTCTGTGACATCAAAACATATCTCAGATTAGCTTGTTATGGTATTTTTTCATGGTTGTCTGTCCGTAAGACATTCTTTGAATTGCTTACCCTTTGAAGATACACTTAGATCACAATGCTTTGCAATTTGATATCATGATGATAACAAACAAAACCGTCTCAGCGGAAATCATAGAATTCGTAATAATGATACCTGATGGTTATTATATTGCCATGGTTTAAACACTGACCAATCACTTTTATTTGTCAAGTAATTCTTTGTCCAGGAAAGACTCCTTAAAAACGTTGTACAAAGTTATTGAGGACAATAAACATGATGACTGAATCCATGAATGGTGTGTGCTCTTTCAACCTCCCCCCCCCCCCCCCCCCCCCCCCCCCCAACACACACACCTTAAGCAATAGGTGAAATGGCTAGTAGGCGAATTGACAAGTAGGCGAAATGGCTAGTAGGCGAAATGGCTAGTAGGCGAAATGGTTATAGGCAAAATGGCTGTAGGCGAAATGGTTATAGGCGAAATGATTGTAGGCGAAAAGGCTGTAGGGGAAATGATTGTAGGCGAAATGGCGATACACCATCAAAGATGCTACACCCAAAGTCCTGAAAAGGAATTAGAAGTACACCTAGGCCTACAAGATTTTCCAGAGATTTATCATTCCTTCCATTATTACCCCACTCGCCCCTATTGGGTGTAACGATTAGACTAGTATCTCTATTGCAAAGTCGTGCTCATAATTTTTTGTATGGCAATCAGTTTTTTAAACCATTAGGCCCTCACCCATGGTGTAATTAACCCAATCTTATCGGTTCAAGCTGATAAATAATTTGTCCATAAATCGTTTTGCACCAACAATCCTATCGGGACCCTTCCTCTACCTGAACATGATAAATTAGTTCAATTTTGAAAAGTACTAAACATTACCTGGGTCGTCTTGATCCCATGCTAACCCCCAAATATACATGCATTTTGTTGCGTGAACTGTACATTTATGCATAGAAGGCTAGGCCAACCCTGCCTGGGATAGAAAATGCTTGCGGTTGCGAGCTAAGTTGGTTGAATCTTCTCCATGGCAATGCACTATTCCTTGAGGGAAGTGTACACTACGTTTGGTGATCCAATGTCCAGAATGAATTTCGTTTCATTAGATGTTGATGTATTCAAGTGTACAATTTTCCACAGAAGTTTGACTTAAATGTACAGGTAGCCAAGATGGTTTGAGGTGAAACAAGCTAGAAATTTGCTTCGTGTTTGGTTGGTAAATTATCTTGTGCTTTTTGTGAGGTAAACATACTAATGTATAGGTATTTTGGGCCAACTGTACCTGACACATACTGCACCTCCATCATCTGTCTGTTCCAACGCAAATGTACACAATCAACCTGTGCATTGTATAATGCAAAATGCACTGATGGTATAGGCAATATGAGTTGGAGCTACTTAGATGTTTACAGCAAACTCGTGTAAGTAATGCGGAATGTAACTTCTGAACGCTTAACGCTATCTTCTGTAGGCATATGTCAGCTGACAGACAGTAGTCTAGTGTGTAGTTTCCCCTCCTCTAAACATTCTAACGAACTATCTCGCTTTCCCCTAAACATGCTGCAGGATATATCTCAGTGTTTAAAAATATGAGTATATTAATATATACTTGCAGCTCAGACCTAGTAGGATATCTTAATTCGGGAACTAAAGGATTTGCCGTCTGTATTAAATATTTCGGATATCCTATTTGCATCTGTCTAAAGCTTCTCGTATGAGTGGATATCAGCTGTTGACATGGAGTCTATCTGTGTATGTAGTCTACTATTTCATAAAGAGTCATCTTTATCAATTCTTGCTTCAATCTACTGTAAAACAGGAAATTTTCGCAACTCTTTTAATTCACGATTTTGTTAAATTGTATATTTGGCATAGTTTTTATTTAGCATTATTGGGAACACTGTAAGAGTATTTCAGTTAAATTTTGTTTTTCAACATGTTTTATTTTTGCAGATTATGTTGATTGTTACGTTTGCATGATATAGGTATCTCAATATGTTAACAAAATCGAGGTTGAAAGAGACTTTCGAGGTGCTTTCCATTTTATGTACATTGACAAATGTATTTCAGCTGAGTGCCAGACCCTTGGGCCTCTTGTTCATCATATTCGACCATGGTTGAAGAGATTGACTAAAAAAACTTTAGAATCATTGGAATTTGCTAAAAATTTGTATGTCAATACCAGAAGGCCCACAAAAGCTATAGGGTTGAATAAAATTCTCAGAAAAAAATACTGAAAAAATCTATGAACAGTCATTGTATGCAGAACCAGTTGGGCAATGCAGAGCTGTGTTTTGTGGCCTTGACCTTGGCTGTAGTTCCAAGGTCAACATGTCAAGGTCACTGAAGATCACAATTTCAGGAATTGGTCTTGTCACTTGTAAGGACCCCTGAATTCCTACCCGAGTTCAATGCTATATGATTTTACCAAGTAAAACTGGAGAAATGAAAACAATAGCCAATATTGTCGTCTGCTTACCATTGCTACAGACGTTCATATGCTGCTGGCAAAACACATGAGTAATGTTTTCATGGAAAATGCATCCAAGAAAACTTCCAACAGACTCAGAAGGAACAAAGTGGGATTGGTCATCCACCATTCACCTGTTGGGCCAATTTCCGTGAAGTCTGTATCATTTCTTTTGAAGCTATCTATAGTTTGTGTTCAGCTAACTGGGTTTAGATTTGACCCCAGTGACATCTCAATCATGAGGCCAGTGCACCCCAGGGCCTGATGGTGCAGTAGAGAGCAGCCCCACTGGGCCAGAACTCTTAGATGTTACCCATATCAGACCTGCTGCAACATTGAGAGAACCATACCTATCATGGAAAAGAAACTGCCTTCTACTGATTTTTACCAACATTTTGGCCTCACATGTTGGAAACTTGTCTTCTGCTAAATAGCATTCCGCGACGTTACTATTTATAGCTCACAAGGTCATTTGAATAAGATATTCATGACGTTTTAGTCACGTGACAGTCGGACATCGACACTTATTTCTACGCATTTGAGCTTATTTCAAAGTCAATTATCTTTGACCCTGCATTGTTTTTAGCATGAATGATACCATAGAGTCAGAGAGAGAAATATTCAGAACAATTATGTAGTATTTCCAACACTCGGACATGTGCCAGATTGAATCTAACTGCCCTAGTTAGAAAGCCTGAATCCATTACGAAACTGCATGTTTGTCCGACATTGCCTGTAATTCAGCGATGGGGAAATAGAGGGCAGCAGCTGCAGTGACGTCATCTTCGCGGAATGCTATTGTACCAAAACAATGTATGTTGGCCTAAAGATCATGGTAGGCGGAACACATGAGCAGTGTTTACATGGAAATCGCATCTGAGAAAGCTTCCTTCAGACACAGAAATGATATTCCCTTCGGCCATCCACCTGTTGATCCAATTTCCGTAACTTTCTGGCTTTGTCTGAAAAGATTTCTTATGGTTTCCGACTCACTGTAGACAAATCCTTTAGTCTTTGCGTACAACCATTACTGTCATTAAAGGAGTACGCCATTTATAGTTTCTGGTGGCCCAGGAAGATAGAAAGAGAAATGCAGTTAATACACAATGCCATAGTGCAGTTATTGTGCATACAAATTCGCTGAAACTTGGTATGTTTAGTATTTGTGTATCTGTCCAAATGACAGCAATGCCGAACTTCATATTTAGTACATGTTGACGTAATTGGAAAGTTTAAAATTCAATTACAATTTCGAATTTTAGCAACTGGCGTAAGGATGGTACCTGAGTATTGAGATTTAGACAGAAGACCTCAGATTAGGTCAAATCTTGCGCTCTCTGGACCAGAGCAATTGGCAATTGTGATGTCATATATAGAATATGACGTCATGTTGTGGTAATTTGCACGACGTCCTCTAGACACAACATAACTGACGTCACGGTCATTGTTTTAACCTGGTTGTATGAGCGCCATACAGTGGAACCTCCCTTAGCGGACACCTCTCTATTAAGGACGCTAGATCTGGTCCCAAATTGGTTGTTTCCATTCAATTTGACCTCTCCAATCAGGACACCTCTCTATTAAGGACACTAGATCTGGTCCCAAATTGGTTGTTTCCATTCTATTTGAACTCTCTAATCAGGACACCCCTCTATTAAGGACAGCACTTGTCAGTCCCGAGGGTGTCCTCAATAGAGAGGTTCTACTGTATTTGGTTTCTGTTCCAGTACCTTTTATCCGTAGAGCACCATTGAAATTTGATCATTCGTTCCTGGATGGTGCGCCTCCTTAAATATACCGCAATCAGATGACAGCTCTTCTGATGACATTGAGTTCTTTCAGTGCGATGAAAGATCAGCTTCCCCGCGGTGAATTTGATACCGAAAACCAAAAAATTTCACTCCAGACAAAACAATTGGTAGACGCAATGTCGTATATCAAATTTGACTTCTTATGAAACTGTACACGATGTCCTTTAAAAGACCTAACAGATGTCACAGTCATTGTCAGTCATCCCTTAGTTGTGGGTGAGTGCTGTCTCTGTCTTCAGTTTCTCATATCATTATCATCATGATCATCATTACCGGGGTGGTAACCCTACTCGATTTTTGTCAGAGGTATGGAGTCCACTGCAGGCTACTGTCCACCTATGTGGGATATTTTCCTTGCTTAGCTTTGACACTAAGGTACAAGGAACAACAGCTTTTAGTCTCATCAGACAGACCCTCATCAATTTATCCCAAATTTAGCCTCAAATTTGTTCCGAAAACCCAGGATTTTAGTTCCTTGAAAGCTACCAGTTCATCCAGAAATACAATCCTGGGTTCTCTGCGGGATCGAATCTTGACCCCATTGCATGGTAGCCAGCATTGTTAACCACCAGGCTATGAGGCTGCTCAGAATCCGATAGGTAGAGCAACTATTGGATTTGACCATTTGTTCCAGAGTCACTCACCTCCTTGGGATAGAACTCGGGCCCTATCGCGTGGTAGCCAGCATTGTTAACCACTAGGCTATGAGGCTCCTCAGAATCCGATAGGTAGAGCAGCTATTGAATTTGATCATTTGTTCCAGAGTCACTCACCTCCTATGGATTCTGTTATAAAAGAACTCCGACCCTATAGCATTGTACCAGCAGTGTTAACCACAAGGCTATGACGTTCCTCAGAAATACTATCCATAGAGCAGCTCTTGAATTAGATCATTTGTTCTTGAGTCACTCACCTCCCTTGACATTTAGACTCTGCTCTGAAGACAATGGCTCTTCGGATGACACTGAGTTTAGACGGTGTGATGAAAGAGTGGAAGTTCCCCGGAGCATCTAAAATCGGATGGTCGAGCCCTGAAGTTGAATGTGTGGGAGAAGGACATGTACATCTGATCCGCTCTGGCCTACAGTTAATAAGCGGCAGTATACATCATCCCTACATCCTTATGACCACCATGCTTCAGGATAGTTTTACATAGGGGAGGTGATCCTATCCCTTTATAAAAGAGGCCCCATGCCAACTGATTCCTGACAGGCAAGTTCTGCAGATCCTGTTGCAATTTCTGGCCTTCCCAAATTTTCTTTAATCCTGCTAGGATAACTGTTTCTTCCTTCTGATTGTGTAACCTGGAAAAAGAATGATCGTCACCCTAAATTGATGAATGTGGGAACTGAAATTTGTTATCTTTTAAAATTTCTTGCAATGTCAGAACATTTAAACAAGGATTGTCTATTTGCATTGGGGCAGTGTGGCAAATGAGGCTATGTTGGTTTGGCTCATCTTTTTCATATTTCTCCAGGTGTCTATGCATCTAAACATGGATTGCCTATCAAGAATGAGACAGTGTTGCGTATGAGACAATGTTAGTTTGGCTCACGGGCAGATTCGTTTGATTTGACAGAAGAAGGTTAAAGGAATGGGCGGCTTTTTACTGCAGTGTGTTTGTTCTTCTTCTGGTTCATCAGTAAACTATTTTTCTGAACGTGTTTGGTGCAGTTCCAATTTTGTTTCAATCAATCAATCAAAATGGGGTTATTTATAGTGCCAGTATCCACTTACGTGATCAGTGACACTTTACATAATACCGAGCAAAACTATAGGTTTTAAGTGACCCGCGAAGACAGGGGTGCTGGTTAGCATCTGCAAGCTGATTGGCAGTCGGTTTCAGCTCTTAGATAGTAGAAAAACGCATTATCCGTTATTTTTAGTACATGCAAGTCCTGGCGCGAAAGACCTTTCCCGCCGCGTGAGTGCACGCCAAGATCCGAGTTCACGTCACCCCGCTATTAAGACGCAACGTCATTTCCATTATCATCGTTGTAGTAGAGTAATCAAGCGCCATCAGCGTGACTTGGTGATGTAGATTTTCGTCTCCGCGCAGCGCGTCTCCGTGCATCGATCCGCTCAAAAAATCTCTGCACGGAGGGTTCACTCGGGTCGAGTTGGAACCAACATCGGAAAAGTGTGTTAATTCAGTCAGTTTTCGAATTTAAATGTGTTATTTAACTCTAAGACCACCATGACCGTTAATCTACGTTTTGAAAAGTCAACTGTTGACGATCAGGGACGTAGATCTACGTTCAACCTTCAGTTTATCAAAATGCCATTAGTGGTGTTGAGGATGTTTTCTGCCTTGTTGTGAAATTTGCATAATGGTAAAAGCGTGCAATCCTGGCTCAAAGGGGACCTTTGTTTTTGGCTCTGGCGGTCAAAGAGTTAATGATGGAAACTGCGACTGTAGAATGGGTGGTGACTGGGCAGCCGACCGCTTGGTAATAATGGCCTTAATAATGCCACTGGTCCTTTAAAACAACCTGCTGGAGAACTGGTATTGTCGTTGGTAACACTAGGCTTTATGTCTCATCGGTATATGAAACCATGGAGATGGTTGCGATGAGCCCAAGACATTCAGGCATGAAAACAAAGCTATTATGAGCGTTACATCATTTGCTTGGGTTTCGTGGCTAGTGCTATTGCTATCCATGTTGGTTTATGGAAAACTCACTGACCATGTGCTTTGAAGCATTTCAAATACCAGTTGCAGTAAAAAAAATTCCAGAAAAAACCCATACAGTTGAACCTCTCTTAGCGGACACCTCTCTATTAAGGACACTAGTTTTGGGCCCAAAGTGGTGGTTTCCATTCAATTTGACCTCTCCAATCAGGACACCTCTCTATTAAGGACATTTGTTTTGGTCCCAAAGTGGTGGTTTCCATTCTATTTGACCTCTATAGTCAGGACACCTCTCTATTAAGGACATTAGTTTTGGTCCCAAAGTGGTGGTTTCCATTCTATTTGACCTCTCTAATCAGGACACCTCTCTATTAAGGACATTAGTTTTGGTCCCAAAGTGGTGGTTTCCATTCAATTTGATCTCTCTAATCAGGACACCTATCTATTAAGGACACCACTTGTCAGTCCCGAGGGTGTCCTTTAGAGAAGTTCTACTGTAATTCTTCAAATTCGACACCTATTGACTTAAATCTCCTTTACAACTTGTATGGTAAGGTGTAATGAAAGCTATTTTCGACACTGTGTGGGCTATTTGCTTTACCAATCTTCCGACCTTGTCCCTTAAGCTAGGGTACTGGAAGTGCATAACGGGGAAGGCACGTGGAGAATTCAACGTAACCTATTCCTTGGATAATGAATCAGCATAATTTTGACAATTCAGTTACACGCTATACAAGTTATCTTCGCATCATCAACTACTAAAGTTTTTCGAAAAACACCTGAGTCCTTTTCTAAGAATCTAGTCATGTGTTAGCATCTTTCTAAGACCCGGATCCACCTACACTCGTTACTTGGTACATTTGGCGAAGAGAGGCAAAGAAGCCATTAGAATTGACTTGCCTCAAGTTTATAACGGTGTTAACCAACCGGTTGCAAAACCATGACAACGATAAATCATTATGAAAGGCTTTCTTATTTTCTTGCTGTTGATAGGCCTACCATAGCAAAAGCGTTGCTTTTAACACCAGAGAATCAGCTCCCCAACTTCGCGAGAATCCTGTGTATTTCGGCAGGCAATCCAACTTCCAGAGCAGTTGATGAACACTGTCAAAATTGATGAGTCATCACTTTGGCAAAATGTCGATGGCATGTTGATATACTGTTGCTTACGTCATCATTTGTTTTCGAAAGGGTCTGATGCAAGTATCAATTCGTGTCTTGTACCCCCCCCTCAAGGGTACGACACCTTATCACCCTATAACGACATCTTAAGGCTCAAGCATCACCCTTTTTTCACCAATACTACTTTTTCTTTCGTCAAGACTTCACCATCAACAATATATCAGTTATCACCATCATATAAAGTAAACGGACTAATTTTACTGGGTAAGGCTGTATGTTCGAGAAGACATCGACACATTAGCATCCTTATTCTTTCCAGCTTCGCCAAATTTTCACTAAAGGAAAAATAAATACTACTCAAGCATCGGCAAAGATTAGTGGTGATAGCTTAACTACCCTTGAGGAGGGGGGGTACAAGAAACGAATTGATACTTGCATTAGTTGATGCTCAGAATTCTGGAAAAATAAGGGTTCACCATATGCACCACCATTTTGACTAGAACTTGAAATCCTAAAGCTCCTTCTTCTTCTTCTTCTTCTTCAGCGTTCGCTCTGCACTTGGAGGGGTCATTCTCCTAGGAGTAATCCTCCTCCAAGGCGGGATGAGCGTATCCTGCGTGCCACTACGGTTAGGCGCCAATTGGGTTTATTGGCCTAGTGGTCCGACTTTGGTGAGAGAGATAGAGTCCACGCAAGCTACTCATGTTTCTCACTTGGTGGGGGTCTTAGCTTGCCCTGGCATAGACACCAGGTACAAGGAACCTCGGTTTTGAGTCTCATTCGAAGGACTGTGAAGAGCCAGGAATTTTAGTTCCTTGAAAGCCACGCCAGTTCATCCAGACATACGATCCTGGGTTCTCCCCGGGATCGAACCTGGGCCCTTTTGCGTGGTAGCCAGCAGTGTAAACCACTAGGCCATGAGGCTCTTTGAAATCCTAAAGCAATCAGAACTCTTTCAGAATGAAGTGAATGCCAATTTCGAGTGTTGAAGCCTGTTCTTTGTTTTCCAGGGAACACTGCCTCCTTGTTTCAAATAGTAACTCGCTTCATTTTGAAAAGTTCTAATAGCTTTAGGATTGCAAGTTCTCGTCAAAATGCCTTTGGTCCACCCCCAATCTTTATGCAAATGTGTGGCAAATCTCTTTTCGAATTCATACACGGCCGGAACATTTGTGCGGCAAAATGACTGAAATGGCAAAATTTGCCGAGATCATATCGCTGGAGAATTATTTTGCGATTGAGGAAGCAGCCTTCCTTTTGGTGGCCATCAATAACGAATATTCGAAACATTAGCGGTAAACTGCCATGGTGTATCCTGACTCAGGTCAAGTGACAAGTATAAGGCCCCGTGAAATAAATTGTTTGTTTTTCAACCTTTTCAACATCAAAGTGATGCGGGAGGGGGTGTTCCCAAAAAATCCTGAACACGAAGCTACGCTTGTGCTACTGCTGGTATTTTTGGCACCAAACCAATAAGAACATCTGTTCAGCAAGACGCTGGATGTTCAGAATTTAAAGGGTAACTCGTGTCAAATTTCGCCATATAATGTTTTAGCTGTTTTTGACAAATGACTATGTCACTTTCTCATAAATCGGTGAGGTTTTCGAATCGAAATTCACATTTTCTAGAAATTGATGGTTTAATCCCGCCTGGACGGCTCGCTTCGGTGCCGTTTTCGTTGATGACGTCACAACATGAACATTTTCGCGGTCGCGTTGGTTTACATTCAGCGATTTTATGATAAATCTAATCAAAAATGGAAAATTTGAGCTTTACATTTGTGATCAACAATTAAAAAAACGGACGTATTTCCGCAAAGTTGTTAATCACATCATAGTATCACTTTAAGGGTACAACTGCTGATTAAATGAGCCAAAATGGACATGGTTAGTCTCTAGAGCGGCCTACTGCTATACTTTATGGGTGGTTGCTTCACATTGCCAGGCCTGCTTCGGCCATTTTACCCGTTTTTACCAAAGATTTTACACATTACCAGACTTTAAAGGGTAGGCAGCTATGGGTATCATTGTAAATGCAATTTTATCAGGAATGTAACTAAATATATAAGTAAACAGTTCTAATTTCTACCAGACACAAATTTAGTGATTGAATTTGAAAATTCGAAAAAATTGGAAAATGTGATGTGGGTTGGGATGATAAACTAACAACTTTTCATAGGGCCTAATGTCAGAAGACATGGATTCGAAGTCATAAATCATGGTGGCAGATTGCAGAAATCATTTGCATTTATTCGACTGATCGATGGCAAGCGATATCTGCCTCTCCCCCGATCCGTTAAAAAAGTTGGGGTTTAATGTTTTGACAGAGATTTAAAAAAGCCTTCTTTTATGTCTCTCGAACTCCAGCCTACTTTGATCTTTGTGCCAAGTCACCAGCCTTCTTTGAATGTCATTTAAGTGATCTTTTAGTGTCTCTTTCAAACACTTCGTAAAAAAGACGTGATGTGTTCCTTATGCATCATAGAGTGGAATCTCCCTCAGCGGACACCTCTCTATTAAGGACACTAGTTTTGGTCCCAAAGTGGTGGTTTCCATTCAATTTGACCTCTCTATTCAGGACACCTCTCTATTAAGGACACTAGTTTTGGTCCCAAAGTGGTGGTTTCCATTCAATTTGACCTCACTAATCAGGACACCACTCTTATCAGGACACCTCTCTAATCAGAACAACAGTTGTCAGTCCCGAGGGTGTCCTTAATAGAGAGGTTCTACTGTACCTTTTAGAATGCACATACTTTCATACCGGTGCATCAGCGGTCTCAGTGTTTCCAATATCAACCCTTTTACAGGAGATGACGTGCATAGCACGTCATTCCACATGTCCCCTAAGTGTCAATGACGTACATGGTACGTCATTTACTAATATAGATATCAATTCCTCAGCACTACACTGCAGCCACTCTAAACAAGCTGTACACACGCAAAGACATTAGTTTAATCCAAATACAATAGATGGCAGAACTTTTGAATATTATTTGGGCACTCCAATAGATGTCACCGCTGCTCAGGACAACCAGCCACAGCTCAGCACTGGGCAGTGTAGGCCAAAGAGGCTGCCTCAAGGAACGAGTTAAGTCTATTGGGTTTTGACAAACTTGTCTTGCTTGTAATTTTTAGCATCTTTCACCATCATTTTAACGGAATAGCTGGATTGCGAGTTGCTAAGTTCTTCAGATGGCGATGATGTGAAGAAAGGATTAGCGCAAGGAACACAGGAAAATATCTTTTTTTGCGGAGGTTTGAATAACTTTTGTCTCGCCGTCGGGGAAAACAGGCACATTCACGCCCTGCCAGAGGTGTAGAGATCAGAGAAAGTTGATGGTACTCATCTGTTTTGTGCCGACATTGAAAAATGCTCTTAATACTGTCACGGCTATTTTGTAAGTTTGAGCCAGTGAGTTCTCAGCAGACAATATACACGCCCTGCCTGAGGTGTAGAGATTAGAGAAAGTTGATAGTACACACCTGTCTTGTGCCTATTTTGAAAATTGCCATATTTCAGTGCCTGTGCGGTTACACCTAACTTACAAGTGGTCTTTCCATTGACTCTTCAACAACTTGTACCAAAAGATGATAACTTGAGCCATGATTTTATAAAGCCTTGTACATTTCATCACATTTTGAATATCCTCTGAAGTCTCTGTGTCAATTCCATTAACGTGAATGGAGGAGCAGTTTGGATTAAGTGTCTAATGGAATTTAGTTAGAATTTCAACGGCGGCCTCTGTGAACATGCGGACAGATCTGACTTATGACTGCATCTTTGGCGTACGTTCCGAGATTCTTGGGTTTCAGGATTGTGTCTTTGGCATCAGTTATGACGGATAAGTAAACAAACATTTTGTGAAATTTAAAAGAGGTTTGAGTTTTGTACTTTTGGAGTTTGAAATTCGAAAGGGAGTGCATTTCAACACAAAAGGCTGACTTGTTCGAGAATTGTTGAATGAAGTCAGGTTTTTGATGGATAAATCAGGAGAAAGTCAAATGGAGTCAGGTTATTGTCAGATAAATCCAGAGAATTGTCTGAGTTGGTGAACAAATAGTGTGTAATAGTGGGCCTTAATGTTGGATGAAGTCTGGTTTTTGGTGAAAAGAGCAGAAAAGGTTGGGGACACTGTTCAGGATTGACATTAAAAGTGTCACTGGATATCAGGATAATAAGGATTGGGGATTGAATTTATTTCTGTTTTTATTAACGCATGTGGTTCTGATTAGCACATGGATTTATATTATGGGATGTCGGCCATGGCGTGAATAAATGGATTGTTTTTGAAAAGCATTGCATTTGCATTTATTGCAACCTTTATTAGCAGAACTGACGACACTGGTGGCGTGAGTGTGGTAGATGTATGGATTTTCAGGGATGTAAAATTTCTGATTTTAGGCGATTTTCAGACGTTTTTCTCTTACTAAATGCTAAATTTGACAGTTGGAATGGAAGGATCTTTGTCTAACCTCTTTGTGGAGCTTTGAACTTCCATAATTGGACGATAGATAACCATTTTAGAGGCATTTTTGTGTAAGTGAGTGTCGATAAAAAAAGGACATGATTTTTACAAGAAAAGTAGTTTCAGATTTTTTGCCTTAGCTTAGTTATTGGCATCCCTGGATTTTAATCAGAGGATATTTATGTCAGTTTGAGTGTGACTAATAGGTCTTTTGATGACATCGAAAAAAATTACATTTTGATCGTGTTTTTGATTCAAATGGATATTGAAAACATAGCATGAAGGAGGCCATTAAAGTTACTAAAAATCTCGGACCGATTTCAAAGTTGGCCGGACGCACAATTCAACTTCAGATTATCATAAGTTGTGCCGAATTGGATGAAAAACTTGGACAAGGGTGTCACAGCTCTGCGCCAACCTCGCCCGGAAGGAATTGTACTCGAACGCCCGGATTTACTGTCATGGTAAGAGTCGGACGTGATTTTGTCGGCGTAGTGGATTACTTCTTTCCTTGTGGTGTTTGATTTTGGTTGTAGCTGGTAGTGCCCTCTATACAGGGATGTGGGGTACTTCTAATTTTTTCAGGGTTTCCATTTTTTCTCCTCCAGAAAAGTAGAAATGGAAATATCTCTGTGTCAGCTTTCTGTAGAGTATATTGAATTTTTGAAATCGGACGCTACTCGTTAAAAATTTGAAATTTGGAATGTAATTCGAAAATTTCCAATTGTGTAAATACGTACTAAATATAAATTTCAATAATGCCATTGTGTAGACAAATATACATATACTATGAATGCCAAGTTTCAGCAAATTTGTATGCATAATAACTGCACTACGGCATTGTGTAAAACTGCATTTCTATTACCTGGACCACCAGTTGTCACGAACGGCATACCCCTTTAAAGATGGTGGTCACTGAGACGGTAAAACGACCAGATGCTGAAGATGGAAATGATCGACCACCTGAGACTGATGAGAATCACTGCTCGATTTAGATCGATCCTTCTGCCTTTAAAGGTGGACTAGAGGCAGAAACTAGGGGGTCAAGTCGATGGTATTTGGGCAACTTACATGAATAAAGCTCTAGGGGACTATTTGGTATTTGATTCAAAGATGAATATTCAGTGGAACCTCCCTTTGTGGACACCTCTCTATTAAGGACAATAGTTTTGGTCCCAAATTGGTACTTTCCATTCAATTTGACCTCTCTAATCAGGACACCTCTCTATTAAGGACAGTATTTGTCAGTACCGAGAGTGTCCTTAATAGAGAGGTTCTACTGTACTGTAATCAGGCAAAATTTTGCTTCACTTTGCAATTTCACAAAAATTTGGAGAGAAAAAAAATTCACACATTTTTATTTTGGCGATTGCACATTTCTTTCAGTTTTCGAAATAATTTTTGTGCTTTTAATTTTTTGGCAAATTTTATTTTCGCAAATTCATGTGATTTGTCAATCCCGCGAAAACAAAATGCCTGCAAGAATTTGGTGGTTCACAATATTCTTAGTACAAGCACAAATAGTTTCGATGTACTTAGCGCTAGGAGAGATCCCTATTGACAACTTTGAGTAACCTAATCTGACCTACCTGGCTCCTGCCTAAGGATTCCCTTTAAGGCATTACCCCACTAATTGATTCTAACGCCAGTTAGCAAGGGGATAATTAGCTTATAGGGTCATCACCAGCTGGTGACCAGCCTGCACCCAAGAGCGGGATTGGAAAAGACTTTATCTGCACACTTGAGAGGGGCAGTGTCTGTTCAAAAAGTCAACCCTTTTTGTACGATCTCATCACAACCATTTGTAAGATATCTATCTATCTTTTACAGGCCTACGTCGTTTATTCAAAAATTTGAAAGTTGGACTTGAATTTGAAAATATTGGCACAAATGGTGAAAAAAATCTGATGGGAAAAAAATCTTAATCAACCAAAATAGAATTCTTGTAAATTTTTTTGCAAATCTCATAGAGAGGCATGAAAATTTGGCAGTTTACACTAAAGGTTTTTGAAACAGTTATTTTGCCAAATTGTAGCCCTACAAAAACTGTTGTTTATTCAAAAATTTTAAAGTTGGACTTGAAAATGAAAATATTGGCACAAATAGTGAAAAAAAATCTGATGGGAAAAAAAATCTTAATCAACCATATAATAGAAATCTTGTAAGTTTTTTTTGCAAATCTCATAGAGAGGTGTGAAAATTTGGCAGTTTCCAGTAAAGGTTTTTGAAACAGTTATTTTGCCAAATTGTAGCCCTACAAAAACCCACACAAGAAAATATAATAAAACTTCACCAGTCGTGGAAAGATTTTCTCTCAGAAAACGCAAATTCAGTACAAAGTGAATTAGCATTTTGAAAAGCGTTGGGGCAACACGATATCATTGTTGTCGTTTCGAAGCGAGATTAATCACGGCACTTCAGACGGCGAAAGAGAGTGCCGTTAGTGATGAACATTAATTACAATTACCGCCGTGAAAATTGATTATACCCACAAGGTTTCCTGCCGACTCATGTTCTTCATTCGAAATGGCTGCAATTTATTATCCAAGAGTCCACCTGCGCTGTTCCTCGACTTTAGCGTGACAATGCACTTGGAGGTGTGATTCTCCAGAAAGTATCCCTCCTCCAAGGAGAGATACAGTAGAACCTCTCTTTGAAGGACACCCTCGGGACTGACAAGTGCTGTCCTTAATATAGATTAGTCCTGATTAGAGAGGTTAAATTGAATGGAAACAACCTATTTGGGACCAAAACTAGTGTCCTTAATAGAGAGGATGTCCTTATTAGAGAGGTGTCCTGATTAGAGAGGTCAAATTGAATTGAAACAACCAATTTGGGACCAAAACTAGTGTCCTTGATAGAGCGGTTGTCCTTAATAGAGAGGTTGTCCTTATTAGAGAGGTGTCCACTAAGAGAGGTTCTACCGTAAGTGGTTTTACGTGCCACTACGGTTAGTTGCCAATTGAGTTTATAGGCCTAGTGCTTAAGCCAGAGGTTGAGTCCATCCAAGCTACTTTTATTATGTCGATGGGTCGTTTAGAATATAGCCAACAGGTCGAGCAAATATTGGTTTTACATATCTTTCTAAGGACAAAGCAATAAAGGTTGAGTGCTGTACCCAAGGACAGTTGGCCGAAACAACGATGATCTTTCTGTGAGTCCAACCAAGGGTCGACTGATAGTGAGCCAAATGCTCTTACCACGATGCCACTGATCTCAGACAACTCTTGTCCTGCGAAATGAAATATCACACACAGTGGACCCTCTCTTAGCGGACACCTCTCTATTAAGGACACCCTATTAAGGGTACTAGTGTTGGTCCCAAGTGGTTGTTTCCATTCAATTTGTCCTCTCTATTAAGGACACCTCTCTAATATGGACAGCACTTGTCAGTCGCGAGAATGGCCTTAACAGTGAGGTCTTACTGCACTGTAAACAGTGGGTCCCATATTTAAACAATTTCAGATTCACCAATTTCAGATTAGCTTCAAACAACTTTAAAATAAGTTGATCAGCCGGACCAAATAACGAAAATTTGATGTCAGTTGCTGTACAACGAGTTGGAGTCCGAGACATCAGTCAACCGCGTATTTTGAGTACGTGGCAACATTTTTCATCGTTTTCGCATCTTCTCGTTTCAGACAAATGGTTTCTCGGCGGAAAATGTCGACGAGAAGGTCCACCAGCTGGAAAACGAACGCGAGCAGTTGGTCCTTCAGATTAGCGTGCTAACAGAGCAAGTCGAAGCACAAACGGAGAAGATTCGAGAATTGGAAGACGACGCGGAATGTAGCCGCGATAAGCTGAGTTCAACAGAAGAGATGCTGCAACATGTAAGTGAAGTTTTTGATTTCAGTGGTACAGTACTTGTCAGAAGTGACCTCTCTTACTTATGCAACTCTGAGCTCAGATCTACAATACTATTCGAGGCTGTAATTATCAGGTCTCCTTAATTTTGTGCTTCAGTAGGATAGAAGTTGCATGCAGCAAGATATGTAACTTTTGACCAGAATGGTTCATGTATGGGATATGTTTGAATACTTCAGAGCAGTACTGTAAACTGTGAAATCATTGTGGTGCTAAAATGTTTGAGAATTAACCCCTTTGAAATGTTCATGTTACATGTATCTAATTTCCACAAATCCACTGGATTTCTTTATAAAAGACCCATTTCCTTGTAATTTTGCAAATTTTCAAGTTTTGATCTGGTTCTGAAATTGACAAAAGTAAAATGCTCGCAAAAACGTCATGGTTTACAGTAGATGCCAAGCTTTCTGTGTTGATCCTCAACTTCGTAGTTCATCAAAGCCTCAGATTTTAGTTCTGCTTTTATCTACGAGATGGACCTACCATTGAATTCACTGTGTGAAGCATTTCAGGTTCCTCTCTCCACAAAACCCAGTGTGCCATAACAATCAGGCCCCCCCTCTCCACCCATCCTTGAAACAAGGGGGCTCTGGGCCCTTGGCTCTCCCCAGAAAGACTCATGGTTCAATATGCCTTTGCAGGGCATCTGAGGGCTAAAATTAGGAGTACAGTGGAACCTTCCTCTATGGACATCGCCCTATGAAGGACACCCTTTCTATTATGAACAGCACTTTTCAGTCCCGAGGTTGGCCTCAGTAGAGAGGTTCTACTGTAGTAATTTGCTTTTGGGGAGAGGCAGCCTGAAAAATCACTGCTGTGCCAAAAAGTGGGGGGCTCACCTTGTGCCAACCCTGTTGTCTTGGTGATCTGATAATACTCTAGTTTCACCATTCTAAGACAGATTTGAAACATGCGAATCAGTCCACAAAATATGCACGTGGTCATTTAACATGTTCAGTTTGGGTAAACAATGGGTTGACAACACCAATTCGAATGTTGGTCGTGACATTGTGTTCTGGCCTGACCTGTGTGTCTGTTTCATAGTAATAATGAAGCGGTCTTATATCAGTGAAACTGGAGTATTGACAACATTTTGAAAATACAGTAGAACTTCCCTATTAAGGACACCCTCGGGAGTGACACATGCTGTCCTTATAGAGAGGTCTCCTGATTAGAGGGGTAAAATTTAATGGAATCGACTGATTTGGGACCAAAACTAGTGTCCCAAATAGAGAGGTTGTCCTTAATAGAGAGGTATCCGCAAAGGGAGGTTCAACTGTATGTTGAAAAATATGGTGACTGAGTTGAATCAGGTACCATTTGTACAGTTCGTCATGTGAAATTCTGACCCAGAATCGATGCAATATTGTCCAAAAGGCACATCATAAATTATTAGTCAAAATTGGGTTTGTTGGTGATGAATACAGGATGAGCATGAGTGTCGTTCTATTGTCAACTACTTACATCCTGGTGGCATTTAGCATGTTGTCGACATACCTCTCACCTCTCCAATCGATTTCATACCCAGATTTCGCATAGGTAGGTACCATTGCCAGGGGCGGATTCAGGAGCCAGATGAAGAGGGGGTGTGCACTTCATTCCGCATCAAAATTCCTGCTGTGGTCCAAAATTTTATTGTCAATTTCTAAGATTTTGAATATGCCCCTGTCCCCGTGCATCCGGGCCTGATTGCCTCAAAATTTGCTGGGCGTTAGTTGTGAGCTTGGGCCTACCTGAACAGTACAAACTTAAGTTACTGTAAACCCCGTAATTTTCACAGCCCTATTTGTTTGCCACAGCATAATTTTCAGATTACAATTCCATCAACTTCTGTAAATGGTTGCATTTTCAAACGATACAAGCATTTTAAGTTCGCCATTTTCGCGCTCACAGTCGATTGTACACCATTGTTTGTACAGATGAGGTCAGGAAAATTGCAAACATATTAGGCTTGTGAAAAAAGGGATTTACAGTATTTTGTTCCCAAACGTACTGTAATCCTTGGTGAATTACAGTTATCTTGTGGTGTATTAGTGTATTACCTACCATATGCAACTTTGCAAAAATGTTGCAAAACTTTAAGGTTCGTTTGAAATTCTCATGACTTTTCTTCATGATTTGTAACAAAATTGCTCCTGTGCAGAGGTCATTGCTGGTGCCTTTACAAGAATAAGTGATCAGAATAACCCCAAATCAATATCAAACTCAACGTTTAAGAGTTTTGCACACAAGAGATTTGTTCGTTGCACATCACAGCGATTATCATCGCAGGTTAGAGCTAAAGTGATGTTGGTCAATATCATCATGTTTTGGTTGTGCTTGACGGATTAAATACTTAGTCATCGCATAAGGCAGTCGTTTGACTTGACGCATCTGTATAACATTGGTTCGACGTCTTGGAATAATCGGGTGAGTCACGGTGTGATTGACTAATGTTCTGATAAATATCTCAATACTAACAAACAGATCAATTACTTCTGTAATTATATGTGGATGTTCTGTATTTTGGTGCAACAAAATCTGTCAATCAGTGAACTGCCAATCAATTACAGTAGGAGTACCTGTCAATCAATTATCTCATAAGTCATCGTGTCAATCGATAATGAATCTACCATTAATCAAACGCTTTTGAGTTCAGGAAGTTATGCTTTCAAGAAAGCACTGGTTTCTCTTTGACTGTAGTCCCTTTAAAGTTACCTGTCAATCAATTATCCGACTAATCAATGTGTCAATCAATACTTGCTCAGTTGATCAATGAATGATTAATTTCCAGGAAGTTGTACTTAGGAGGAAAAGTACTTCAGCAGTGGTACGTACTGAAATGGTTCTCTTCTGCGGGTCGAGGATTGATAATAGCATGTCACTAACACAACCGCGGTGAAAAGGAGACTTTGATCGTTTAAAGATCGTGGTCTTCTAATTCCTCTCGTTATCGAAACTCGTCACATTAACGCTCACGATATCTAACTCATTTCACATGTAAAAAATCTCAACTTATCTAAACCAACATTCCTCTTATTTTTCAAAGATATCAAACGTGTAGATCAGTCAGGATGTACAATTTCCCTCTTATAAGATGTGATTACATATCAGAGAGAACGAATTCCGGAGATATTTTGATTAGCCCATCTAACACCACGGACATTAACAACAGAAAGACCTGTCCAGATTTTCCATCACATTGTTCCTGGACAATGAATTATTCAGACCAACTGCAGTGGTATTTTGGTATTTGACCCAACAAGGGAAGTGACTTGTTTTTAGGGCATGAGGCCGAGCAGATGTGTTTCTTTGAGTCATAGGCAATTGAACACTCTCATTGATCTCTCATGCGAGGTGCCTGGTGAAAAGGCAGTTTGAAACCTACTTGTTTTAACTAGCTGGTCAGAACGAGCCTGGTGAAAAGGCAGTTTGAAACCTACTTGTTTTAACTAGCTGGTCAGAATGAGCCTGGTGAAAAGGCAGTTTGAAACCTACTTGTTTTAACTAGCTGGTCAGAACGAGCCTGGTGAAAAGGCAGTTTGAAACCTACTTGTTTTAACTAGCTGGTCAGAACGAGCCTGGTGAAAAGGCAGTTTGAAACCTACTTGTTTTAACTAGCTGGTCAGAACGAGCCTGGTGAAAAGGCAGTTTGAAACCTACTTGTTTTCATTAGCTAGTGGTCGACCAACCGGCCTCATCCGAACGGGCTACTTGTGGCTTCAAACCGATATTTGTTGTTGTTTATTTGGGGACATGTGGTGCCCTCTTACACCATTAAACGGTGTAAAAACCATTCAATAAGAGGCCTTGGAGCCCATCTGCGAAGTCTTACAAAAACGTACAAAAAACTATGTAATTATTGAACCAAATAAAAAATTGGCTTTGCCTGACAATGGTCCAGTGGGTCGCAATGCTCTAATAATGCATTGAGCAGCACTTGAGATGACATGTAGGCCAGCAGGTAGAATTCAGTGCTTATTTTATTATGCTGTGTATAAAGTAATTATACCACCATAATGTACATGTACGGCAGTTCGTCTGTGATCAGCCGGTACTGTTTAGATAAAAAGCCTAATATTCTGTGAAATTCAGTATGTAACAGAGAACTCTGTGATGGATGTATTGGTGATTTTTGAAGGACGATCTTGATAAGGACTACAGGAGTGGTATTCAGAGTGTGTAGGAGAAGTGTGTTGTTAGAAATGATTTCCTGCTCCCCTTTGACGTGCAGGTCCTAAAAATTCAAGGAAGGATTTGGAAGTAGAGTTTGACAGGACTTTGAAGTTGTAGGTATTTGGATCTCAGTGACAGGTGTTTGAAGTTGTAGGCATGAGGATCTCTGTGACAGGTCTTTGAAGTTATAGGCATCAGAATCTCAGTGATGGGTCTTTGGAGTTGTAGGCATCATGATCTCAGTGACTGGTCTTTGAAGTTGTAGGCATCATGATCTCAGTGGCAGGTCTTAGAGGTTGTAGGCACCAAGATCTTAGTGACAGGTCTTTGAAGTTATAGGCATCAGGATCTCAGTGATGGGTCTTTGAAGTTGTAGGCATCAAGATCTCAGTGACTGGTCTTTGCAGTTATAGGCATCAGGATCTCAGTGACAGGTCTTTGAAGTTGTAGGCACCAAGATCTCAGTGACAGTCTTTGAAGTTATAGGCATCAGAATCTCAGTGATGGGTCTTAGAAGTTGTAGGCATCATGATCTCTAGTGATGGGTTTTGGAAGTTGTTGGCATCAGGATCTCTAGTGATGGGTCTTTGAAGTTGTTGGCATCAGGAGATCTGTGAAAGGTCTTTAAAACTGTAGGCATCAGTATCTCAGTGACAGGTCTTTGAAGTTGTAGGCATCATGATCTCTAGTGATGGATCTTTGAAGTTGTAGGCATCATGATCTCTAGCATTGGGTCTTTGAAGTTGTTGGCATCAGGAGATCTGTGAAAGGTCTTTAAAACTGTAGGCATCAGTATCTCAGTGACAGGTCTTTGAGGTAAAGCAATACCTTAAAACAGAGCAAGCCAAGAGAAGAATTTACTTTGCTAAGTCGCATTACTTTCCTCCACAAGTTCATTAATGTATTGATTCAGCAATAAGATATGATGTTGACATTTGGGCTTTATCATAATTCATAATGTTATGAAGTGATTGATTTGTGGCCAGGGTGGTTCAGTGCACTAGTTTGGCTTCAGCCTGTTTTTTCTGAGTCAGGGCCGAAACGACAACATCAATAGACTTAGAAGGTAGTAGGCCTTTCTCAATGTAGTACTAAAACAAGTACATGCACATGTACAGTAGAACCTCCATTAGCTGACACCTCTCTATCAAGAACAACCTCCCTATTGAGGACACTAGTTTTGGTCACAAATTTGTTGTAACCATTTAACTTGACCCTTTGTAATCAGTTCACCTCTCTATTGAGGACAGCACTTGCCTGTCCCGAGGTTGTCCTCAATAGAGAGGTTCTACTGTACATGTAATATTCTCCATTTATTGTTTGCATCTGGAAAACGATTCAAAGGCTTTGAGTAAATAGACCTGTAAACCTTATAAAAATACTACATTATTACTAATGTTTGCATTTAGTCCTGCATTAGGCTATAAGAGTTGTGAAGTGTGGATTTTTGTCAATTGATCAAATCGATTTGATACTCATTGAAAGTCTGAACTTGGCTCCTTGGCCTTGCTGAGCGTGCTCAGTGAGGAAGCTCTAAGTTGGAGGCATGGTCATAAAAGGGCCTTGTTTAGAAGTGACTTTTGGTTTGAGGCTAGATTTCCTCGGCGAGGTGGTTGGCCTTGACTCAGCGAGGTGGGATGTCCTCGGAGAGGTGGCTGCTCATTCCACAGGGTGATCTCAGACGGGCTGACTTTGCCCGTCTAGTAACTTTTAAGGTCACTTCTAGAAAGGGTTAAGTGTGCCCTATCAACTCAATATAATAGACGTCTTGGTAAGGTAGAATGGGGTAATTGTGGCCCCAGTTTATTTGTGGCCCCTGTATTATTTGATGCATGGGAATATCAATCAATATCATAGGCATGGGCTACAATTAAACCAGGGCTACAATTACCCCATTCTACCTTAAAAATCATAAAATAAATCATACTATTATATTTGGTTGGATTTTATGTGATGTCATAATTGGGATACTAGGCCTTTTCAATATATGAATTAGTATGTCGTTGTTTACGTCCTCTGTTGTGTTCCGACAAAGGCCTATTTTATATTCCACTCCTTTGTCCATGGATCAAAGTATTTGTAAACATCCACAGGCCTATTTCCAATCAGCTGGCCCTTTGGTGCATAGGCCCGTATAATATGCTCATAATGCCATCAAAAACATGCTTTGTAATTTTCTCTTTAACATGTTCATAGAAAAGTAGACTAAAGTAGAAACACCTATAAAGACTTCTTCAGGATTAGGAAATTTGATCGAGGTGTTTTGAAGTCCTTAGACTGTATTGGCCAGGTGGGACACACATATTGACTTGACTTTGACGTCAGTGGATCTCTCTTTTGTGGATACAGAGTTTAAGGAGGCTAATGGACGTTGCAATTGGAAGAAGTTTGCTTTGGCTGTGAGACAGCTGTGTGTGGTTGAAAAAAACCTTGTCGAAACCTTGCACAAACTGTCTTTATTTGAGTAAAAATGGTTTACTGATTTTTCTGTGTAATATTTCGACTGCTTGTACTACCGAGGATAGGGGTACTGTTCGTACTCGATTGATACAGGTTGGTTACTTGTGACCAGTACTTTTAAAGTTTTTGATATCATCCGTGAAAGTATTCTGTAAGTGATTCATAAATTGTCTCAGATTTGGAAGTTACAATTTCTTCGATTTGGACATAGATGAATCAGTCGACAATATTGGATAGCTTAGATAATTTGGATTACAATTTTGGATAGCTAAGGCAAATTGGATTTCAATTTCGGATAGCTAAGACAAGTTGGATTGGAATATTGGATAGCTAAGACAAATTGGATTTAAGTATTGGATAGCTATTAGATAAATTGGGATTACAGAATTGGATAGCTGAGCGGAATATATTTTATAGGACACAGGGTAACAGAAGACAATCATGGCCCAGTATAGCCACATGAATAAGGTAAGGCCGGTAAAATGTCATGTCCAAACTTCTCGATTTGATAACATAAGGGAACACAAATTTGCAAGAAACAATCAAGCATTTTCCTGTATTCCCTGAATAACCTCGACTTGCATGAACCTTGGTCTTCACACATTCTATGATGTGCAGCAGTAACCTTAACGAAATCTTAAAAATATTGGAAGGTCATGCAATCAAATTTCCCCTTTTAGATCACATCAACTGTTTTCCCCTTTAAGGTCACGTCATGGGACTTCCCCTTTAAGGAAACGTCATGGGACTTCCCCTTTAAGGTCACGTCATTGGACTTCCCATTTAAGGTCACGTCATTGGACTTCCCCTTTAAGGTCACGTCATGGGACTTCCCCTTTAAGGTCACGTCATGGGACTTCCCATTTAAGGTCACGTCATTGGACTTCCCCTTTAAGGACACGTCATTGGACTTCCCCTTTAAGGACACGTCATTGGACTTCCCCTTTAAGGTCACGTCATTGGACTTCCCCTTTAAGGTCACGTCATGGGACTTCCCATTTAAGGTCACGTCATTGGACTTCCCCTTTAAGGACACGTCATTGGTCTTCCCCTTTAAGGTCACATAATGGGACTTCCTCTTTAAGAACACGTAATCGAACCTCCCCTTTGATGCCACGTCATCACACTTCCCCTTTAAGTCACATCATTGTGCTTCCCCTTTAGGTCACATAATCGGACTTCCCCTTTAAGGTCACGTAATCGAATCTCCCCTTTAATGTCATGTCATAACACTTCCCCTTTAAGTCACATCATTGTGCTTCCCCTTTAAAGTCCCGTTTAGGCCTTCCCCTTTAAATTCCTTTGACACAGAAATGATTGGAAAGGGTAAACAAGTGGGGATGTTTGTTGTAGGCCTAGCATCTCTTTGGCTTGACTCTATTTGCTATCTTGGCTAGTCAGTGTGACATGCGCGTTTCAAGCATACCATGCTATACAGACAAGAAGAAGAATAGTTCTAAGGTTACACCTTCGGGTGAACAAGTGGATGTTAATGCCGCCGGTGTATAGCTGATATGAAATTGTGCTCGAGTGGTATTGAAATTCCCTGCCAAACAAAAAATATGGTCAATGGTGTCTACATTCTCCTTGGGTGTATAGCACGGTATGCTTGTTCAAAGTGTTACTCTGTGCTTTTGTCTGACCTTTCAGTTTGTGAAATCAGCCTACATCTTGATTTCTGATCACATGTCATGTAGGCCTAATAATGTCAACTGCTTTTGATCTGTTTGATAAAAATGACATCAGTCATGACAGTATAAAAATTAGCCTTTGATAGGCCTATCCTCTTAGTGTGGTTGTACAGTGGAACCTCCCTTAGCGGACACCTCTCTATTAAGGACACTAGTTTTGGCCTCAAATTGGTTGCTTCCATTCAATTTGACCTCTCTTATCGGGAAACCTCTCTATTAAGGACAGCACTTGTCAGTCCCATGGGTGTCATTAATAGAGAGGTTCTACTGGCATTTAGTGAAGTTTCACGACCAATTCACCGAGAATGATTCTTGTTCCCTTTCTCGATATCGGATATATAGAAATGCATTTCTGACCAGTTCCAGCAGCAGTTTTCAATGTTACGACCATCTCTTTTGTGGCGTAATACAACCGAAAACGCAAGGGTGATGCTAAAATTGAAGGCGGAGCCGAGGTTTTGACCAACATTTTACCTCCACTCGAGCACTTTTGGTGAGACAATCAATACTAACAGTGAGGCATCAATTTCTATTCTAAAACATCTCAAATCAAATAACGAATGACATGGTTTTAAAAATGCTTTCTGTCTGCTTCCACATTTTGCAGCAACCCAAGCGATTCATTCTAAATCCAGGTGTTTTAGAATATCTTCCCAAACATTGAATTTCTTCCTTGTTCTTCCCAAACTTTGAATTTTCCCATTGTTCTTCCCAAACTTTGAATTTTCCCATTGTTCTTCCCAAACTTTGAATTTTCCCATTGTTCTTCCCAAACTTTGAATATCCCCATTGTTCTTCCCAAACTTTGAACTTCCCCATTGTTCTTCCCAAACTTTGAACTTCCCCATTGTTCTTTCCAAACTTTGAATTTCCCCATTGTTCTTTCCAAACTTTGAATTTCCCCATTGTTCTTCCCAAACATTGAATTTCTTCATTGTTCTTTCCAAACATTGAATTTCCCCATTGTTCTTCCCAAACTTTGAATTTTCCCATTGTTCTTCCCAAACTTTGAATTTTCCCATTGTTCTTCCCAAACTTTGAATTTTCCCATTGTTCTTTCCAAACATTGTTATATGTACTGTTAACAAAACAATGAAACTCGCACGACAAAAATACTTATCTTTCTATTATGCTAATTGTCTCGAGTATCAAGTTCCCATGGCATCGAAATGACCTCCTAAAATTACCAGTTGTAATTAACCAATTATTTCCTATAACAGATACCGAATGTTTGCGAGAGATCATTAAGAAAACGAAGGTTATTTGTCATTAAATGTTACTTATATAAATGAGGTAACCTGGTGCTTTCAGTTCTTCATAGCATTGCACCAGTGAGGGGGGGTCAAAATATATTTTTTGATGAAGATGTTGAAGTTATGATGACCTAATTCTTGCCAATAAATTTGGCGTCAGTTGTCAATCAAATGACTTACCCCATTTAAAGGGGGAATATAGGCAGGTGTTAGGGGTAACATTGGTTGTGTTTTGGTGAGTAATATGCACAGTTTAGTTAGGGGACTGGGTAATGTTTCAGCCAGCAGTAAATATATTCCAAAATGTTGAATATCCAACAGCAATGATTGTGGAGATGAGAGCTATTTTCAACATTTCTGATCATCTTGAACCAAACTATAGTGTGACTTGCCTAGAGGTGACATTAATGTACCCACTGACATTTATCAAGGCAATTAGTCTTTGTATTTGACTTACATTAGTTTTAGCCTCGGGGAAGATCCCAGCGGGCTTTTAAAGACCTACATCATTCGTCTTCAATGTATTTTCTCGTGGCACAGGTAAATAGATATAAACATTATAGTGCTGTTATCATACATGCAAATTTGCTCAAACTTGGCATTTCGAGTATTTGTTTATCAACCTACACAATGGCACTGCTGAAATCTACATTCAGTACATATTAACCTAATTATAAAATTTCAAATTCAACTTTTCAAATTTTCCAATGAACGAAGTATGCCTTTAAGTGTCGGTAGTTTGAACTATCTTTTAGCAAGAAGTTGAGGTACTCATTGCCTTTCCCGCATCCATTAGAGATTTGGCGATGGCCGTCGGCTGTCGGTGAGATTGTCGGTCATGTTTCCATTGCGGCTTTCAAATGTAGAATGAAAAACAGCTGTCGTCAAGGAAAAATCGACTATTTTGTGGAGCGTTTGTAGGTATCTTGACTTCTGTACTCTGAGTTGATTATGAAAAAGAGCAGAGCTCCTAGGTACACTAAAACACACTGTTTTACACTGTGCGTGCCCAAATTAGGGGGGCTCAAAATTTAAAATTTTTGTTGTTTAGCCCTTCTGAAGTGTTATTTTATGCAAATATACTCCTATTCACCTTAATGACATCATACATTGAGTTCCCCCCCATGATTATCTCAAAAAAAACCCCTGAGTTTGTGGCTCGGAAGATCAGTGTTTTTGCGAATGCGATCAAATCACAGTATTCTGCATCAAAACGGTTCATCAACCCACAGGTTCTCCTGGTCATTGTTAGTGAACTGAACTCTTCTCGACTTGCATGAACCATATTGCACTGGAACCAAACAATATCCATTTCGCATCTCAGACATATGGTACCCTTCATCAGGATGTATATACAAAACCATTTTTTCGTTTCGACTTGAGCAAGAAATCTATAGAAATCAATAGAAAATGCGCTGCAAAATTTTGCTCAAGTTCGACAGAGTTATAGTTTCCATCTCAACTTGGTTGAAGAACTGTTTACGCTGTGATGGAAAATATAGTACGATTTTAGGTATTTTTGTCAGCACCTAGCCTCTATCACCTGATACGTCTATTAAACGTTAGTTGATATACCTGGTTGGCCAGAGCTTAGTTGGGTGGCTGGAGTGAGGATTCATCAAGATTCGAATCGAGCTCCATGGATTTTACAAGTTGGTAAATTTTGTACCCTTTTCGTTCTTTCTGCACTTGATTTCAGGATGTTAAGTCAAGTTTGCAAAGTGATGAGTAATCAGAGTCGGAATGATCTGCCTGATTCATCCTCCCATGGTAGGTCTTTGTGTCGTGTGTGCGTATATTTTAGAAATGGTCCAAAGGCCTGTTGAGGATGACAGATCGATCTTTATCTTCTGCTACTTCTTCTTCTTCAGAGTTTGCTCTGCACTTGGAGGTGATTTTCTCCAGGGAGTATTCCTCCCCCAAGGCTGGGTGAGCATTTTGCGTGACACTACGCTTATGTGCCAGTTGGGTTTATTGGCCTGGTAACTCTGACTTCGGCCAGAGGTTGAGTCCACGCAAGCTACTCGTGTAATTGTTCTCGCTTGGTGGGGTCTTTAACCTGCCCTGGCATAAACACCAGATACAAGGAACCTCGGTTTTAAGTCTCATTCGAAGGACTGCGAATTTTAGCTTCTTGAAAGCCTCGCCAGTTCATCCAGACATTCAATCCTGGGTTCTCCCCGGGATCGAACCCTTGCCCTATTGCGAGGTAGCCAGCAGTGTTAACCACTAGGCTGTGAGGCTCCATGGCGGATTGATCAAAGCCTTTGTGAGAGTATTTCCTCGAAAAGATTCATGGGCCTGCTGTGAGAGGATGGTGTTTGACAGTTATTTGGTCATGCGATTCCAATCTCGGGATTCATTTCAGGCGGATACGCCTTTTTGGGATGCTTGGATTGGCCAAAAGTGGCTGTAGAGACTTGGGACAGTCATTTTCTCAGGATTTGGGTCGAGCAGTAGATGGCATCTGGCTTTGGCAGTAAATAGTTGCGGTTCCACTACAGGAAAGTGCGGACTACATCCGAATTAGTTGTGATTCCATTACAGCTAGTCCGGACTAAACAAGTCCGGCTCTCACTAAGAGCGGTCTTATTAAGTGCGGATAGGACAAGCGGATTTAAGCCGAACTTAGAATAGACCCGGATCTAAAGCAGAAATTACCTGTAATGGAACCGCATTAGTCCGGATTAAGATCAAGTTACTAAGTACGGCTACAGGTGGCGTGTCAATGTGAACGTATTGCGCATGAGCGGAAGTGTTGGTTCTGTCAAAACAACACGCGGTATTTCTGTCAGGTCAACTCTGATTCGTTCTCATTTCTCATTTCATTATTCAATTCTTAATTAGAGTAAATTCTAGTGCTTTATCCTAACTATGGCTCGCTGTTCATGGACAGAGGTGGAAACCCTCGCGATTCTAACCATTTGGGAGCGTGCGGACATTCAGGCCCAACTAAATGGGACCTGTAAAGACACGAAAGTATATGCTAAAATAGCAAAAGAATTGACTGAACTTGGTCACCCAAAGACCAAGGAGTTTAGCCTAACGTGCATAGAGTGGCGCCGCCTGTAGCCGTATCTGTTAACTTACCAATCCTGTAGTCGAACTGCACCACATTCGTTAGTCCGGACTAAGCTAAGTTCGGACCTGATGCGGATGCGATAGAAACGGATCTAAACCCTGTAGTGGAACCAAGACTATTGTTTTTCGGGAATCTGGACAGGGCCATTTTTGGCATTCACTTCATTTTGTAAGACTTCTAGTTGCTTTTGAATTCAGTTTCTAGCCAAAATGGTGGTGCCTATGGTCAACCCTTAAAATCTGTATACACCTTTCCAGAAATGGGGCGCTGAGTGTCCAAAATAGTGATGTTTATATTAAGGGGAAACTAGGCCTTATGGTGGAGGGACAAAGGAGATAGTCATGGTTGACCAACACACTTGAATGCCTTTAATGACGGACAAGGGGGAAAAAGTTAGTTCCAATGCAAGCCACCAATTTCGGGAAGCATGTATAATTCTACGAGTCATTCATTGTCAATACTACTGGTAGTATTTATACTGAACCATGTGTTGATACTTCTAGCATAGAAGCATAAGCCAACATGTGGGGCCTATGTATATCCGTATACCGATATTGTATACACACTGATATAATTGCATGATATGTGGAGTGTACTTTTTTATTGGAATTTATATTTCTAGTTTCTGTTTTGGCTTACCAATTTGATGCTGATACGAGGTCTGGGAGATGTTCTGATTCTGCCAAAAGGGGAGTCTGTCCATTTGATCAGGCTCAGCTGTTGTTCAAGGCAAGCAGACAAAATTAAAGGGGGCCTATAGGCAGAAAGGGGGGTCAAATTCTTCATGTGACTTATATGCACAGATAGGGGACTACGTTGTTTTTAAGTCAGCTGTAAATTTATTCCTGGTGCAAGCCTGAACAGTTTCGATATTCTGTGAGATAGGGGAGACCCCTATTGGTGTCTTCGTGTAACCTAATCTGACCCACCTGGCTTTATGCTGCCTGTAGACTCCCTTTAATCAAAATTATCGCTACCCTCATTGATTGGACAGTCCATAGACTCCTTTCAATCAAAATTACCGCTACTCTCATTGATTGGACAGTCCATAGACTCCCTTTAATCAAAATTATCGCTACCCTCATTGATTGGATAGTCCATAGGCTCCCTTTAATCAAAATTATCGCTACCCTCATTGATTGGACAGACCATAGACTCCCTTTAATCAAAGTTATCGCTACCCTCATTGATTGGACAGTCCATAGACTCCCTTTAATCAAAATTATCGCTACCCTCATTGATTGGACAGTCCATAGACTCCCTTTAATCAAAATTATCGCTACTCTCATTGATTGGACAGTCCGTAGACTCCCTTTAATCAAAATTATCGCTACCGTTATTGATTGGACAGTCCATATACTCCCTTTAATCAAAATTACCGCTACCCTCATTGATTGGACAGTCCATAGACTCCCTTTAATCAAAATTATCACTACCCTCATTGATTGGAGAGTCCATAGACTCCCTTTAATCAAAATTATCGCTACTCTTATTGATTGGACAGTCCATAGACCCCCTTTAATCAAAATTATCGCTACCTTCATTGATTGGAAAGTCCATAGACTCCCTTTAATCAAAATTATCACTACCTCATTGATTGGACAGTCCATAGACTCCCTTTAATCAAAATTATCACTACCCTTATTGATTGGACAGTCCTTCAGTCCTATTGGTTCTGCAATATCTATTTTAGGGTTCTTTGGGTCGAGTTTGTTTTTAGCACCAAAACGTATTGGAAAAGTCTCGCTTTATATCTGCTATCGTTTAATGTTACACGGTTTGTACGATGATTCGCGCGGCATTTACCACAGGCAGAAATCCCAGCGAAACTGCCGTCATATTCTTTGGCTCAAAGCCGAAAGATGAGATGTTGTGCCGGCTTCTGTTTTCCGTGAGGGGATAGTCTCTCAGTGCCGAGTTCTTGTATGCAGTTGAATGTCATTGTGGAAATATTATGCTAGTATGTTCACGGCAAGGGACCTTGGGGGCAGTTAGGCCTGTAGCCAGCATTTTGGTCGCAGGGGGGGACAAAACACCTGTTTTAGCGCTCGTAACGTACTTGATTATGTGGCCAATGAGCTGCATGAGAAGTAATCAAAAATTGAGTTATTTTTACCACATTCAGCTAGTCTATTGTGCCATGACTGGATCTCTTTAATGGAGACCCTCAACAGGTTGCCTGGTGTGGTAAGAAGATGAGCAGAACACTTGCCTTCTTTCATATAAAGTAGCTGTATGGGCAGGTGTTTCCCATCGAAGGCATGTATTTGTATTATCCCGATGTTGTGCTCCAGGTGAACTCATCACCATCATCAACAAGGAGGAGCAAGATCGGATTCAATCGCTTAGACTAACTTCCGTCTTGATCAAATGTCGGGGAGTTGTGTTTCTTTTTGGCAGCAATAAAACGTTGCAGCTCCCTGCCCATATCTATCAGGGCCATGTAGAATGAGCGGAATGAGCGGAATGAGTGGAATGAGCGGAATGAGTGGAATGAGCGGATTGAGCGGATTCTGTACAAAATAGGATATAATTTCATACAAAATGGAACTTAATGAATTCATTACGTTTTAATTTGTTCGATACGCCACAAAGATTATTTGAAAATCGCTTTTTACAGTCGTTAAGCCATGACTCGCAATGAGGGCATGAAAACAGGTCTGTAGGGACCGTTTAGTTCAGTCGGTAGCCGTGTGCAGCGCTGTGTTACCGTACCTCCTTTTGTCTTCAGAGTTCAGGCATGGCGACGATCATCGCGACAAAAACTGGCTTTTCCAGGTGATTGAAGCCCAGATCCGTTCATTCCGCTCATTCCGCTCATTCCGCTTATTTCGCTCAGTCCGCTTATTCCGCTCAGTCCATTATTCCGCTCAGTCCGCTTATTCTGCTCAGTCCGCTTATTCCGCTCAGTCCGCTCAGTCCGCTCAGTCCGCTCAGTCCGCTCAATCCGCTCAATCCGCTCAGTCCGCTCAGTACGCTTATTCCGCTCAGTCCGCTCAGTCCGCTTATTCCACTTATTCTGCTCATTCCGCTAATTCTACATGGCCATCTATCAGTTCCCCTGCCTTTGTTCAGAACCGCTAAAAAAATGTTAGAACAGCTAACATTTTCTATTGCATTAGGGCACTGACCCTGCCCTTCTCTCAGTTTACCCTGTTCGATGGTGAGGTTGAGAACAGCAACTTGATATGTCACAGATTTTACCCTCGGTAGAAGGTGGATGAATTTTATGTATATTTCGATTGGTATGCGTTTAAGGATCTGCGATAGTGGCATCTCAACCTCCCTAATGCTGGTGGTGTCAGTTGTCTATGTCACACACGCTTTCAATGTTTGCTCAAAGTGCAGACTAGACGTTTAGTAATATCTTAAATGTCACTGGGTGTCTAGAAATATAAGAAGCCTCATTTAGATCAGACGCATAATAAGTCTGCTAGAGGAACAATTTTGAGTATAAATAATATGCCTGGACAATGGTTTTCGTGGATGTGGATAGAGTAGGTTTGGAGGCTTGTAGCAAGCATTTTTATCACAGCGGAGCAACACCAAGTCAGTAAATCGTTTAAAGGGATATGCCGTTTGTTATTACTGGTTGTCCAGGAAAATAGAAATGCAGTAATACACAATGCCGTAAAACTCTTGGTTAACTTGACACTCTGTCAAGAGGCCAAATCTCATGGTTGACACTGGACATAAAAACATGTTTTATTTCGACACCTTGGGTCCGCTGGGTATGACGCATGGCCCGGTTTCATAACTCATTCATTCACTTCAATCAAGCTAACTAAGTGCCTTGCACAATGTCACAAACATAAGAATATGCAACAAATCAATTAAACCTGATTGGCTCACCACATGAGTCGAAAGTGCTTCTCTGTTCTCACAGCACCATTGCTTGGCATCAATCAATCAATGGCTACCCTCAGCAGTGGGGGTGTAAAACAACAGCCATACCGTAACTCTAGCAGTGGGAGTGGACACAAATGATCAACCAGCTTAATGAACTGTGACTGGATTTCCCCTTGCATATTATAGCGGACAGTCATGATATCATAGGGCAAATGCCTGACAGAGATTGTAATGTCAACGCTTTGATTCACTTGCGCATACGTAAGTGTGGCCGATTTGTTTGCGCTGTGTGGATATAATCTTTGGGCTTTCGAAGTTGGAATACTTTCGTGAGGTGTCATTTGGATACTCAGTTAGGATAAGTCTTCTCGGATATCTCGAATTGGAATACGCAAGTAAGTTGGGTTGAGGGTTGGTAACAGGTACCACTATTTTGGCTAGAACGAGAAATCCAAAATCAATTTGAACTCCTTCAAAATGAATTGAACACCTATTTAAAACCTGAGAGGCTGTTTTCTCGAAAACAAAGAACTTACTCCCACCCTTGAAATTGGTATTCACTTTGTTTGGAAAGAGTTTTAATTGCTTTAGATTTCAAGTTCTAGCCTAAATGGTTGTACCTATAGCCAAGCCTTTAGCCAAGCCTTTAGCCAAGCCTTGATTAGAATACATAGACATTTACTATCTCTGATCGGAAATGACATAGTTTGATCACATTCAACTATAAATCTATTGAAAAAGACTCTTATTTGGTCAATTGATGACTTTTTTGGCCATGTTCGGATATTTTAAACTCCCTATTAAGTTGGCCCTGTGTTTTAGCTTTGAGTTAGACGGTTGATGTTGACATTCTGTGACAGAGCTGAGGGTATATTCTTCTTGTGATTGGTCTCATGTCTGGACTAAGTAGGAATTTGGTAAGGGGGGGGGGGTGCGATGGCCACAGGCCTGTCGACGTTTGAGTGGGGAAGGTGTAGAACTTTTTTGCCCAAAAGAGTGGGTTGGGTTGGTGGAAAAGCTTATCAATCAATCGTCTGAAGTCCACTGAAACTCCATTCCTGAATGTCACCATTTGGAAGTGACTAATACATTCTATGCAAAAGAGTGACCGTCAGTTGGGAAATTTTATCTTTTAAGTATCCTTTGGTGAGATCGATTTACCTTGATTGATCAAATTAAATCAGTCAGAACTAATTATAAATAATTTTTTTCAGTAATTGAAGTTCGAATGATTTTATCATGGGCATAAATTGATACCGATACTGATCTCGATGGCCTAGTGGTGAAGGCGTCCGCCTCGTGAACAGAAGGTCGAAGGTTCAAAGCCCGCTGATAACCTCTTTCCGATGTGGCCGGTTGGTTAGCCGCCAGCTAGTTAAATATAGGGTACAAACTGCCTTCTCTCTGGGGGCCTGGCATTAGAGAGAGGAGTTTGGAAGTAAAGAGTGTCTCATAGCCAAAGCTGGCTGGCCCTTTCATTAGGGGTGACACTATAATAGTGAGGTTTTGCAACCACCAGGTTATGCCCTACGATGACGTTTATTTATTGTGTGAGTTCACCCGGACAATAGATAAATGTCGTTGTAGGGCCTAACCAGGTGATTGTGAAACCTCACTATTAAACAAGCTTTACTTTTACTTTTAAATCGAATGTCACTGCCCTTATAAGGTCAGGACGCTTGATTGAATATATCAAATCATATCTATAAAGCACATTATTCATGGAAATCACTATCCACATTGTGTCAGTGCATATGTTTGTATAAGATGATATAGTTACATGATGTCCATTGTGGGAGAGTTGTGAAAATTAACCCTCAGAGCCTCAAGCCGATATGTCATGGGGTGACAATAATCAGCCTGGTTCAAATCCCTGATGTGACAAAAATTTAGGCCCTTTGGGCTGTAGACATATGTGAGGGTTATACCACCTACATTATTAATAGTAGTGCACTAAGAGCATGATCATTGTTTTTGTACTGAATGACCAAAATATGACCCATGCTAAAGGAAATACAGGCCTATTAGGCTATAAACATTCATGTAACAAGGTTTAACGCTGTCATTATCAGGCCTTTAGACTGTCATTTAGGCCCTAACACATTCCTTGTGTCCTTTCGAAACCAACAATTTTGTCATGAAGGCAATTGGTGATTATTATTCCAAATGATGGCCAATGTCCATGTTGACCTTCACTTCCTCTTGTCTTGTTCACTCTTTCACGACCATATCAATACAAGGTCTGGCCACTGCGTCCTGCTGGCCCTCAGTAATCCGTACTCCCCACCTCTGTCATTCAAGCACAGTCCCCATAAGTCTTTGGTCGGTGACACCTGAAAAAACCATGGGCCAAATTCATAAAGGGCGTTTAGCTTAAAACAGCATTTAACTACTGAATAGACAGATTCAGGTCCTTCATGTGAATCTTCACAGAATATGAATAGGCCCTGAAACTGATTAGAGAGAAGTTGTACACGTCTAACCCTTAAACGCCCTTTATGAATTTTGCCCAATGTTTCCTTCTTTCTGTTGGCTTATTGTGAGCATTTTTGGTTGTGTTCATTGACAAGCGACATCTTTTGCCAGGAAGAGTCAGTGCCTATTCATAGTCTGCTTTGATTGGCCATATTGCCTTAGCACCGCTGTCTCGTTTGAAGGATGAGGCAATTGAAGTGCAGTGTCTTGCCCAAGATCACAAGCTCAGTGCAACAGCATCTTGTATCAAACTATGGATCATGTTGCCTTACCATAAGACTTTACCTCCCTCACTCATTTGTAAACCATTTGTTGAAGCAATATCTCATGTCAATCAGCCATTAAAAATAAAACGCTATGACAGGATCATGGCATTAAAACGAAAAATTGATTTTGAAAATGTGCTTCAGTCATGCGATGAATCCTTGGGGATTGTTTGATGGATTAGTTCATAAATAACGCCATTAAAGAGGTATGCCATTCGTAATTATTGGAAATGCAGTTATACACAATGCCGTAGTGCAGTAATTATGCATACAAATTTGCTGAAACTTGGTATTCATAGTATTTGTACATCTGTCTATGAAACGGCAATGCGGAAATTTATATCTAGTGCATATCAACGCAATTGGAAATTTTCAAATTCAATTACAAATTTCGAATTTTTGACGAAAGGTGTAGGCCTTTAACTACAGCCGCTATTCCAAGCTGTTTCACCACATTGTGTGTTGTGTATTGTCGTGGCCATCATTCTAAGCGCCATCTATTTGCGACTTGTTACAGCAAAACCAGGCACATGTCGCTTTGAGCTTGGCAGGTTGAGACAGACTGTTTGTTCATTTCTCTATTGTGTGCCTTTTGGGAAATATGACCACATCAATTTCTTCCATTATCTCCTGGTGTCATTAAGGCTCATTCTGTGCGACATGTGCTTGGTTTTGCTGTGATGGGTCACATATTTGCAACTAACTTCAAACCATGGTGTTGATCACTAAGGTGCATCACTTTCTATTAGCCAGTGCACTGATGTCAGCTGTAACTTGTGTGGCTGCAGCAAAATCAACTCTGCTCAGGGCTAAACTGACCTTCCCAGATAATGTAGAAGCTATGATTGAGGACAGCTTCAGCAGTTGTATCCTTGATGAACACCGGTTGCTAACAAGAGGGCAACCAAGTTCAGTTAGGCTATCATCGTGGTGTCGATAACCAAGGTGTATCACTTGCTATAAGCTGGTGACATCAGCTGTTACTATGAGGAGTCTGATAGCCTATAGTTAGCACTGCAGGCTACCACACAGAAGGACCCGGGTTCTATCCCAGAGAGAACCCAGGATTATATTCTGGATGAACCTGTGTGGCTATCAAGAAATTAAAATTCCTGGTTCATCACAGTCCTTTAAAGTAGACTAAAAGCCGAGGTTCCTTGAATCTGGTGTCTATGTCGTGGCAAGTAAAAAACACCACCATGAGTCGTTTGCGATGACTCTACCGCTGGCTGAAAAATGAGTCTCTAAGTAAGTCCAAGTAAATGAGTCCAAGTAAGGTCCAATATAGGTGGACGGTAGCCTACAGGTGACATCATACCTCTGGCAAATCCAATAGGGTAACAATGCCGGTGTACACAAGCGTCCTGGATACCCCGTTTTACAAATTAACCTTATGAATACCGTGCAGCCAATAGTTTCAGGACTTCACGTTACACCGGTAATCATGAACTCTAAAGTAAAACTCGAATACCACCCCCCCCGAGAAAGAAAGACCTGAGTAATGGCAGGTTGATTCATATCCCTGCACAAGAAGATTCGAATACATCCCCATGACATCCAAGAGGAACTACCTGACTCATAGCAAAACAACGAAGCTCGATTACGATGTCACATCAAAGTATTGATCGCAAGGTGCATCACCGGCAAGTAACGTCAGCGGTAACACAGCAAGTCAGCTGTAAGGCGGCAATGCCCGTGATTCGTAGAAGTTGTGACTAAAGGAACAGAAGGAGATTATTGTCTTGAGACAGTGTACGATATGAAAGGAATTTGAGGGAAGTTATTAAATTTCAGCTGAGCGCCAGGCGCTTGGGCCTCTTGTTGATGATTTCACAGCATAGAGCATAGTAATAGTGTGCTCAGTGGTGCTGATCATCTTATAAACAGCTTTGACAATGTGACAACTGGGTGACATTTCCAGCCACGGGTCACAAGGTCATGCTGTCATTTTGTCAACTTGGCTCTTGAGATTACTGAGCCACGATGTTGTCAGTTCAATAATAGCTATCAGGTCCTCGATTGCTGACCCTGGCTTTGTGATGCAATGATCCTGACCAATTGAATGAAATGGAACTGGGTGTCAGATTCATTGTGGAGTGAATTTACAATTGTTGGATTTTGGTATGGTCATTCCACTTGATTTTCATAAGGTTTGACTATTGAAAGAATTCAAAGGTTTCAATCGACCATGCTGATGTTATCCAACACACTGGGAACCACTTCAGGGCCAAATAACACTGTATTCAGTGACTTCACCAATGATAAAAGAAGCCCTGGCAATAGCTGTTCAGTTTAATTTTAGATTGTCATTTTTTCAAAATCTCTTCACAAGCTGAGAGGGATAATCGACAGTGTTATCACACCTATCAGTTTCAGTGATACCTATCAGGTCCTTGGTTGTTGACCCTTGCTTTGTGATACTGTTATCTTGGTTAATCGAGAGATTATAGCCGCGCGTACACCACCTGAAAATGGACCACCAATCTTGGTTCGCAAACCAATGCCGACCATCGAAAATCCACCAAGCGCGTACACCAGCGCTGCAGCTAGTTATAAAATCCGGCAACAGGTGGCGCGCAAACAATAAATTGCATGCGCAGAAAGCGCCATTTCGAAAGCGCCACCTGTCGCCGAACCATCTAACTAGCTAATTGCCGATCCATTAGAGCGTACTCCACGGCAAAGCGAGCTTTTAACAAGCCGGGCGAATTTGGACCATCAAGCTTCATGGGACAAATTCGCCTGGCAATTTGTACCGGCAATGGATTGCCGAACAAATTTGTCGCGGCAATGTGGTGGTGTACGTGCAATTGGTCCACCAATATTTCGTGGTGTACGCGCAACTATGGAATGGTGTCAGATTTAAAGTGATGGACATTCACACTTTCTAGAAAATGAATACCCTTTGAGGTCTTTCACATTAAGGGTTGACCACAGGTATTGCCATTTCGGCTGGAACTTGAAATCATAAAGCAATCAGAACTCCTTCAAAACGTAGCTGATTGCTCATGTCAAGGGCTGGAGCCTGTTCTTTGTTTTCCAGAGAACAGTCTCCAGGGTTTTAAATGAGCATTCACGACGTTTTGAAGAAGTTCTAATTGCTTTATAATTTTAAGTTGTAGCCAAAATGGCGGTACCTATGGTCAACCCTTAAGGCACTTTCGTTTCTCTGAAAAATCTCTCGGGGAGTGAATACCTGAAGTGTTTTTCGGAGAAACAAAAAAGAGTTGAAGTTTTTGAGCCTGTGAAAAATCGTAAAGGGTTTTCCATTTCCCTGAAAAATCTCCACGGTGAAAATTTGTTTTTGCTGACGAAACCCAAAACGGTTTTCGGGGAAAAAGGTAAAAAACCTTTATTTTTAAGAGTGATTGGATTGGGAACACCGGGTTGACTTTTGATCATGATGTCAGTTTGCGGCTTGGCAACTGTGTCGATTTCTTAGTAATCGATAAAGCGATCTTACATCGATGAAACAATAGGATTTCTTGCCAATCATGCCAGCCCAGCACCTCTGAGCCAAGAAAGTTGTGACGACTCGCTGAATAATTAATAATCCATTACCAGACGACCGCCAAATGGTGGCTGTGGTGGTTGGCCTTGAGCTATTTTTACAAACTTTATTACTAATATTGTGTGTGTACATTGACCTTATACAGTAGAACCTCTCTATTAAGGACACCTTTGGACTGACAAATGCTGTCATTAATTGAGAGGTGTTCTGATGACAGAGGTCAAATTCCATGAAAATTACCAACTTTGGACCAAATGTGGTGTCCTTAATAGAAAGGGTGTCCTTAGTGGAGAGGTGTCCGCTATTGAGGTTCACCTGTATAGTGTTAAAAGTCAATATTCTTACTTTTGACATAACTTTTGCATGACATCCATTTTAAAACATTCAGTGCTATATTAAAAAGCACCCCGCACACAGGCAATTATGATTGCAGCACCTATGATAATTATCACATGCAACAATAATTGCTTGTTTGGTAGGTGGTCTGTCACGAAGGTATCGAGGCCGTAGAAAGATCATTGAACCTCATAATCTAATGATAGATATATTTTGATTAACATAATTTTGGGAAAGAATGATGGGTGAGAAAGCTTTCACAAGACAATCTTAAGCCAACCTATGTTGCATAAGACCATAAACGTTATTTACCCCCTGTAGTATGTCTCTGGAGAGTGTGCAGTGACGTCATTCGGGCATCCACTTGGACGTCAATCGTTGACCTTGACCCTGCTGACGTCGCTTTTAAAGTGTGCCACGTGTGAATGATGTCTTGGTGGATGTCACCGTACTTCATTTCTGCCATTGTTGAGTTGCTTCCAAGTCCGCCACGTGGGTCGTAAATTTGACATCTGAGGTGACGTCTTTTCAGTGGTGACGTCTTTTCAGTGGTGACGTCTTTTCAGTGGTGACGTCTTTTCAGTGGTGACGTCATCGGTACCAAAAGCTAGCAACGACGCAGACATTTATGATTATTCCCTCGCACCTCTAGCATTGTATCACCAGAAATATCAACTTCCGTCCAATAATTGGAAAATTTGCGTACACGTTTACAATCGTGATTGCAGCCTTCTCTCGTTATTTGTAGAGCCTGAATCAATGGATGGATTTCAATCCAGTGACCGCAGAATATGTGTTTGTCCAGGAAACTGAGTGACCGGACTCGATCGTCAGTAGTCCAATCAGTTTCATTGATTTCTTGACGGGGTTTGCTTAGGGGCAAAATATTTTGTTTATTGGGAATATTTTTGCACTCAGTTGGCCTGTGTTCTGACCATCAGTGGTGTCTGATAGCTTGTTGGCTACTGGTGCTATCAACTTGAAACTTGGTACCTATGTTTCCCTATAAAACTTCACCAGGAAGACCACATTTTGGTTTCGATTAGATTCCTTGTTTGGCCACCAGGTGGCCAAAATCGAAAACTCGGGGCTTGATCATTGGTTAATTTGTTCCTGAAAGGGTTAATAAAACTTCTCAGATTAGAATTCAGTTGAAAATAACCAGTAGGAAGTTGTTTGATTGGAGCATGAGGAAGTAAGCTCAAAATAACTTTTCTTTCCACGAACAGGGCAATAATAGCTTTTAAGCTAGGTTAAGTCCCAACAGATCTTGGTTAATCACCTGTGGGGTTTCTGATAGTTGGAAAAGGAGTTCTTTTTATTGGTATGGCCATTTATTGTTAATTACGTAGGAGTACGCTTAGATGCCACAAAGGCTGCATCCTACCATCGTTGGTAGGGCTTCTGCTGTGGAACACCCAAATCCTAGATTACCTGCCATCACGTTCTGCCCAGGTTTAAAAACTGAGGTTTTCTTCTACTAGATATGTTACCAGGGTTTAAAATCTGAGTTTTCCTTCTCCTAAATACCAGCCAGAGCTTATCAAGTGTCGTTTCCCATCTGGTAGATGGATTCCGTTTCCCATCTGGTAGATGGATTCCGTTTCCCATCTGGTAGATGGATTCCGTTTCCCATCTGGTAGATGGATTCCATTTCCCATCTGTAAGGTGGATTCCGTTTCCCATCTGGTAGATGGATTCCGTTTCCCATCTGGTAGATGGATTCCGTTTTCCATCTGGTAGATGGATTCCGTTTCCCATCTGGTAGATGGATTCCGTTTCCCATCTAGTAGATGGATTCCGTTTCCCATCTGGTAGATGGATTCCGTTTCCCATCTGGTAGATGGATTCAGTTTCCCATCTGATAGATGGATTCCCTTTCCCATCTGGTAGATGGATTCCATTTCCCATCTGGTAGATGGATTCCGTTTCCCATCTGGTAGATGGATTCCATTTCCCATCTGGTAGATGGATTCCGTTTCCCATCTGGTAGATGGATTCCGTTTCCCATCTGATGAGCTCCATCTTCCCGGGCTGTTGGGAGTGGCACGATGGAAACATTGGTGCCTTTCACCTCTGGGTTCGATTCTGAGTTGGTACTCTAGTTCAGACTGGTATTCAAATCATAGAAAGGCCGACTCTCTTGGACAGTGTGTGTTTCCTCTCGATTGCCCGGTTTCCTCCTACAGTACAAATCGCCCAAATGTTGTCTAAAGGGGAAGCAATGCGCCATGATAGCTTACGTATTATAGACTCAGTCTCTTACAAGAAAAAAATATCATAGTGAGCGAGATTCTCTTGGACGGCTTGGATTTCCTCTGGGAACCCATTTTCTTCCTACAATACAAAATTCCCCAAATGTTTTCTAAAGAGTATTAATGAGCCAAATCAGAGCTCACTGCTCTTGACTCAATATCTTAAAATGACTTCACCAAGTCTGTAGGTTTTCAGAGAGTACATCCAGTTCTTAAAAATACTACAGGATATGTTATAAACATAATAAAAACTGATTGTCATAAAAAGTCAATCAGCTGAAAAACATAAGCTAGGATTTTGCCCTCTTTGATGTTGAACAATACAAAACCCAAAAGACAAATCAACACAGTGATTTAGAAAAAATCCTATCTTTGATATTTCTGATACGAAAAGATGAGGTCTGTATCCGATTAGATTTCTTATCAAAATGGATTTTCGGCGTCCGGAAACCAGCGATTTTTGTGGCTATGACCTGCAATCGTGATCCTATAGGACAAAGTTCTTTTGTTTGTGGCGGTTGTCAGAGATTACCGCGACTGGCATGGTTGGAAAATTTGGCAGAATACAGTATGACAGGGTGAACTTTTCTTTCAAAGACTGTAAGTGCTGAAAAGTCTAGCTGAGATTTTCAAGCACTCACCATTTTCCCTTGGTCTGCGACGTAGTTTTAAAAGCCAATCCACCGGTTACATTAGTGTATTTGCCACCACTTAAAAGATGCTTTGACATGTTTGAGCGCTGTGTAAATCAAAATATTTTTACGGATGACCGTAATGTAAAGGTGAGCTATTTGGAGATTGGTCCATTCAATGAATTTCTAGCGTTGTCAATTGCTGTAACTTCTGCTAGGTTTTTCAGGGTGAAACGTCCCAAGGCCACGACTTAAGTGATCCTATAGTGTGATTGTTATTGCGTCACTGTGCTGCTCATGTCAGTCAATCAATCAATCAGTTAATCAGTCATTTGATTAATCGATCGGTCAATCAATCGATCGATCGATCGATCGATCGATCGATCAATCAATCAATCAATCAATCAATCAATCAATCAATCAATCAATCAATCAATCAATCAATCAATCAATCAATCAATCAATCAATCAATCAATCAATCAACCAATCAATCAATCAATCAACCAACCAATCAATCAATTATCCGGATTTCTGAAATTTTAAAATTAAATCCAAACATTTTTTCCAAAATTTTGTAGAAAATGTTCGTGAATCACGAAACAAATAAAATGGTTATTGTTGACAAGTTTGCAGTCTGTTCTAAAAATAGTTAACTGGCAAACTTTACATGAAATAGCGAAGGCCAAATAACACAATAAAATAACAAACATCAAACCCGGAACTAAATTATATCAGTCATATTTTCATCACTCTTTTCATTCGTTGTGGCCAATAAAGCCAGGTATGCTGTCTGCTCATAACACCCATTGAAACTAGAAGCAATGTCAATAAAAAATGTCCAGTAAAATCGCAAATTGGCCATTACCGTCAGAACAGGTATAAAAGCATGTCAGACGTCATGTCAATAGATTTGTAATGCAATTTATAGAAAATTTATTCGATTGGTTTAATCGATCTGTGGCTGAAATGGCATGGTGGGGTTGGGAGAGTGGTGGTGCGGGTTGGTGGGACTGAAACAGGTGAATTTAGTGTGGTGAGTTAAAGATATGTTAGCCAACAAAGCACATGGCTTTCCAACTACTATAAGATGGTCGTTGGAGTGTCTTGCTGAACCAGGGGGCACCAGAAAACCAACAGGCTGCCCCAGGGGCCAGCAGGCTGCCCCAGGGGCCAGCAGGCTGCTGGGGTCCGCAGCCTGTAGCAAAAAAATTCAAATTTTGTTGTTGTTTTTTTTTTACTCCCAATCACTTTTTAACCACCAAACACATGATTAATGAGTATAAACAAGTCCATTTCAGCCTGGAATTCTGCCTTATTAGGGCTAAATAATGCATACAATCAATTCCAAAAAGTGAGTTTGTGGTCGTCGCACATTTTTTCCGGCATTATCTCTCCATCAGAGACCATCAGCAAGGACCTGCTCTGTGGAGAAGTTGGAAAGCCCGGCAGGCAAACTATATCTGCTCACCTAAAACAGTGCTAACCCCTATGCTCCGAGGCTCGTTTGGAGAAGTAATGACAAGTGCAGAGCGATATCACTGCCTACACCCCCTGGGCCGACAAATAAATCACTGATTAACGAAGAGAATGAGACTAATTGAATCTATTAATCGTGGCTTTGATGCCTCGGATGAGAGCAAGTTCTACCGGAAGCGTTATTTTTAGCCAAGAAGCCTCCTCGGTTGGGAGTCAATGGTTACGGACCTGGTAACCTCGAGTACGAGGGAGGTGCAATCTGTCGTCATCTGCTTCGCTGAGCGATGAGGGTAGATTTTAAAGGTGCACGCCGTTCGTAATTACTGGTGGTCCAGGAAAATGGAAATGCAGTTATACACAATGCTGTTGTGCAGTTGTCATGCATGCAAATTTGCTGAAACTTGGTATGTTGAAATTTGATTGATCCCTTGTTGACCGAGGACGGTTTATACGGAGTTGTCAAAACACTGAATCAAAAGTACAATCCAAATCACATTTATAGATAATTGACCCTTGTTTCTTCCTCCTTTCTTTCTAGGAACTGCTGAGTAGGACGAATCTAGAAACTCACAAACTTGACTTGATGGCGGATATCTCAAGTTTGAAAATTCGCTTAACGTCTGCTGAGAAAGAAGGAAGGGATCAACAGGAGAAGTTACATCATGCACAAGTAAGTCATAGGATAGGTGACACCATGTACTAGTACATCATTGGATAGGTGACATCATGTACAAGGAAGTCATAGGATAGGTGACATCATGTACAAGTAAGTCATAGGATAGGTGACATCATGCACAAGTAAGTCATAGGATAGGTGACATAATGCACAAGTAAGTCATAGGAAAGGTGACGTCATGCACAAGTAAGTCATTGGATAGGTGACACCATGTACTAGTAAGTCATTGGATAGGTGACATCATGTACGCATAAGTCATAGGATAGGTGACACCATGTACTAGTAAGTCATAGGATAGGTGACACCATGTACTAGTAAGTCATAGGATAGGTGACATCATGTACTAGTAAGTCATAGGATAGGTGACATCATGTACAAGTAAGTCATAGGATGTGTATGAATGTTTAGAAATACAGCTTAATTTAGTAAAAACACTATTTTGGAATTTTCTGTCATTTCAGGTCAAAATAGTTTGCAGATTCATGTACCAAGGACAGAACCTGTCGAGAACCATATTACGATAGCATATCATGACACACACTTTATCCATTCAAAGCTGTTTATTTTTAATTGTGCATTCTCGCCTTTCCATGCCTGCCATTTAAGAGTCGCCCTTTCGCGTTTTCTTCAGAGACACATCGACGACTTGACAACAAAGCTGACAAAACGAGACTCTGAGATTACAGAGCTCAAGATCAAGTTAGCGAAAAATGGCACAATCCCGTCACAAGTTTCTTCACAAACGGCAGGTGAGGCTATGTGTGAAAAGGTCAACGACTTATGCTGCAGCCAATGTGAAACCTGTACCACCCCTGGTCAAGGCTCCACACTGATTTAAAAATAAGAGTTGAGCTCTGGGTGAATATTTTTCACCGTCGATCAAAAAATATGTGTTGAATACCGGGCAACTTCTTCAAAATTTTCTTCAATATCAAGTTCCTTAAGAGTGTGATGTTTTGGAAAATTTGGCGAACTCCAGATGACTTCATTTCAAGTCCTGGACCAGGTTGTCCAAATCAAATTTTTGTCGCTAACGTTAGCATTAGCTTAACTTGGTGTTTTCTCCTTCAGTGTTAAGTCCATTAGACTTAACGCCAGCATTATGGACCAAACTTGCTTTGAACACAACCGGGCCCTGCTTAAATTAGTTGCAAATCCTGGCCAAAGAAAAAAATGCCCTGTGTTGACTTGGCGATTGCCTGACCAGAGGGGGTACAAGGTTTTCATTGATTCTGCATTACTTATTTGTAAACTTTTTAGGTTTCCCCTGTGATGTTTAATGCCGTGTCTCTTTGGTCTATATCACACTTTTATCGTTAGAACTACAATCAGGTACAGACAAAAAACTTAATATCGTATCCATGGTTACTAAATTCAAAAAATCCTGTTGGTCGTAAGGCAAGGATAAAGAAAAACCAAAAAAAACATTAAAAAATTCAAAAAAAACATCCGAAGAAATGCGATCCGTGTTTTCTGCACAAGAGCACCGTAATGATGTTGACAAATGGTTTACGAATGGATGTAGTTTTAAGCGGGTGATAAAGGGTCGCAGTAGATTTAACAGCGAGAGTGTTGCATATTTAGTGCAGTGTCACCTGTCACGGACAGTTATAACTATTTTATTATTTCTGCTTCGGGTGAAAATTCTGCAGAGCAAAGATGCAGAGCGGAAAATTCTGCAGAGCAAAGATGCAGAGCGGAAAATTCTGCAGAGCAAATATGCAGAGCGAAAAATTCTGCAGAGCAAAGATGCAGAGCGGAAAATTCTGCAGAGCAATAATGCAGAGCGAAAAATTCTGCAGAGCAAAGATGCAGAGCGGAGAATTCTGCAGAGGAAAGGTGCAGAGTGGAAAATTCTGCAGAGCAAAGATGCTGGTTACAAAATAAACTCAGGGTTTTTGAATGGGCTGTAGTGTTCCCTCTCTCCTTCCTTGTTCCTCTTCATCATCTAATCTTTCCTATCCCTCTTCTTCCAAGATGAGACTGCAATGTCTAAACTGGACAACCCCGAGAGTTGGCGAGGTTGGTAGTTCTTTTGTGTCTTCTGTAGGAGAATGCATAACTTGCAAAATGCATAACTTGCAAAATGCGTAACTTGGAATGTGAAATCAGAATGCGTGGAATGTGAAATCAGAATGCATAATTTGGAATGTGAAATCAGAATGCCTAACCTGGAATGTGAAATCAGAATGCGTAACTTGGAATATGAAATCAAAATGCGTAACTTGGAATGCCTTTATTAGAATGCGTAACTTGGAATGTGAAATCAGAATGCGTAACTTGGAATGTAAAATCAGAATGCAAAAATTGGGAATGTGAAATCAGAATGCCTAACCTGGAATCTGAAATCAGAATGCTTTACTTGGAATATGAAATAAGAATGCTGATCTTGGAATGTGAAATCAGAATGCGTAACTTGGAATGTGAAATCAGAATGCTTAACTTGGAATGTGAAATCAGAATGCTTAACTTGGAATGTGAAATCAGAATGCATAGCTTGGAATGTGAAAGTAGAATGCTTAACTTGGAACGGCTAATACTGAGAATGATTACCCTGAATGCAAACTCGTAAAACGTGACTGGGTGTGGAAACTTGGAATGCGTAACTCGGAAATAGTAACTTGGAATGCATGACTCATAAAATGTAACTTGGCATTGGAGACTGGAATACTTAACTCAGAATGTGTAACTCAGAGACAGTGGGGGGAACTAACAATGTATAAGCTGGTGTGGGGAATTTAAAATGTGTAACATCAAATGCAAAACTTGCCACGGGAATTGTCACAACAGTATCAGAAACCACCGAATACAAAGGCAACAGTTTCATGCTCCACAACCTGACCTCATAGATGGCAAAACCTTTGGGATAATGGCAGTGCTGCTCATGTTATCGTGATGTGATAAGGCAACTGAGTCAACAGACTTTGGATGAAGCTTGGCGTATTCTCAACGATTTCAAACTCCTCTGCAGCAGGGCTGCATAACCAGCCGTATTTGCAAGGCTGGTATAACCCTGCAAACATTCAGATGCATAGAAATATGAGTTTTGCAGGACTGGACTAATAAAATCAGCTCCTTCAAGCTCTTATGCTGCAAGGGTTCATTGCCAGCAACATCTGCGAGGCTGGTATAACTCTGCAAGGATTCAGATGCATAGAAATATGAGTTTTGCAGGACTGGACTAATAAAATCAGCTCCTTCCAGCTCTTATGCTGCAAGGATGCATTGCCAGCAGCATCTGCGAGGCTGGTATAACTCTGCAAGGATTCAGATGCATAGAAATATGAGTTTTGCAGGACTGGACTAATAAATTCACCTTCTTCCAGCTCTTATGCTGCAAGGGTGCATTGCCAGCAGCATCTGTGAGGCTGGTATAACTCTGCAAGGATTCAGATGCATAGACATATGAGTTTTGCAGGACTGGACTAATAAAATCAGCTCCTTCAAGCTCTTATACTTCAAGGGTACATTGCCAGCAGCATTTGCAAGGCAGGTGTTACTCTGCAAGCATTCAGATGCATAGACATATCAGTTTTGCAGGACTGGACTAATACAATCCGCTCCTTCAAACTCTTATGCTGCAACGGTGTGCTGCAAGTAGCATTTGCAAGGCAGGTGTTACTCTGCCAGCATTTGGATACATGGAAATATGAGTTTTGCCAGACTTCTCCTTCAAAGTTTTCTGGAGAAGGGGCACAACACCAGTAGTATTTGCAAGGCAGGAATATCTCGGTGAGCATTTAGATGCATCGAAATATGAGTCTTGCAGGACTGGACTAAAGAATTCTGCTCTCATGTGAAAACTGGCTGTATCGAGACTTGCAAATAGATTGAGATTAAGATAGGTGATGACATCATGAACACCGAAAATCCTTTCAGCCTCTCGTTAATAGTACGTTGTGTGTTATGACACGACAGCTGATTCAACAATCTCTGCATGGAGCTTGGATTGATTAGAAGACTTCTTGAGTGGGTATCGACACGACAACTGAATCAACAATCTCTGCATGGAGCCTGGATTGATTAACGATTAACAAAACCCTTGAGTGGATATTTATCGGTAGATGATTAATTGTGTTTTAATTGCTTCTTGCATGGTTTATCAATCTTTGAATGAGTTTTCGTGTTTTGAGGCAGTCTGTTGTAAAATTATATTTTCTAAATTGAATTTGAATTTCAAGATTGGGATGTTGAATAAAACCCTTTCCATGCTACTGGCAAACATAATCCGCCCAACTTGATCTCACTCATCCTGTGGTTGGCGAATCATGTTCAGAATATCTTGAGGGAGTCGATGTTTTTGGGAAGACCATTCCCCAGCACCGGAGCACATCATGAGATACCGCAGTCTCCAAAACTTTTCAAAGTTTCCTTGAGAGAAATTTTGACGATGTTCGTTTGAAATTGTTGTTTGTTGGCCGTCGTCCTAATAGCAAGAATTGATAAAGACGAAATTCTTATTTCACGAAAAAATGGCACTGCACAAAAAAAAACGTAAAGCGTAATTCCTATGACAAGTACAATGCTTTTCCCTCACCTCAGTAGATATCAAAGCATCATCAAGTCATACGCAAGATACTAAATGGAACCCTGTGAGGACCATATGTGACCCGCCATGGCAAGATGAGTCGCATGTCGCTCCAAGCTTGACAGGTTGAGACGGACTGGTTGTTCATTTCACTGTTGTCTACCTTTTGTGACATCTGAGAACATCAATTTCTTCTATTATGTCCTGGTGTCATTTTAGGCTCATCTTCTGTTCGACATGCGACTCATTTTGCCGTGGGGGGGTCACATATTGTCCATATGTTCAGCAGGCCTAATGTGAGTCAGTTCATTTTCACCGCCCGAGAAAATGTAAAAAGTAGCCTGAATCGTTGGTGTGTGAAATCCCGTTTAAAATAGCTGGGAAAAGTTATTAATAAATTGCACATTCTTGTCATGCTACATTTTCTCCTGAAATAGACTACAATCTTTCTTCCTTCTTGCTAATACAGGTTATCCTTGCCTATAACGTCTTTGGGTGACATTGCAGTGAGGCCCTATGGGGTACATAATAGTGGTTCTTGAATAGTCATACGTGACCTAGCAAGACTAGGCCTAGAGGGCGGAGTTTACTACAAAGATTTCTTGAGTATTCACACCCACTCCTGGTGATACCCCTTTGTGGGCCTAATTAAATGTATGATACATCTTCAGTTGTACAAGAAGGTATAGACGACGTTATAGGCAAGGATAACCTGTATATACATGTACATGTATGTCAAGATCATGCCCTGATTTCGTGTTGTCGTTAATTTATGTAACTGTATCCGTCCGTTCCAGATTCTCTGGCCGAGTTAACGCGGACCATCGAGAAGGAACACACGTTCGATCGCTTACGGCGAAAACGTAAGAAACTTCATCGGCCGAGTCTGCGTTCACGCTACTAATCCTGATCTTTCTTTATCTAGTGCATGTTTTGTCCCCAGTTTGTCCTTATTAGATGAGAGTGCTACAGATTTATCCGGATATCCGGATTTTTGGGATCTGTATCTGGAGAAAAACATTTCAAAACTTTTTGTAATTTTGAAAAAATTCTTTATAGATTTATCCATGTATCCGGATTTTTGGGATCCGTATCCGTAGAAAAAAATTCCAAAAAAGATTTGAATTTTTTTTCTTTTGAAAATGACCCACTAATAGATGAGAGTGCTATGGATTTATCCATGTATCCAGATTTTTGGGATCCGTTTCTGGATAAAATAATTCCCAAAAAATTTGAAAAGTTTTTCTTTTGAAAATAACCCACTAATAGATGAGAGTGCTATAAATGTATGGATCTATCTGGATATCCAGATTTTTTTTATCGGTATCCGGAGAAACTTTTTTGAATTTTTTTTTTGAAAATGAACCACTATGAGAGTGCATGAGAGTGCTATGGATCTAACCAGATATCCGGATTTTTGGAATTTGGATCCGGAAAAAAAAATGCTCTAAAAACTGAGGTGGTTTTCATTTCTTTGCTTCTGCAAATGATCCCTTGTAAATGGACTCAATGGGGTCCAAAAAGGCATTTCCAACAGTAAAAGAAATCAGTTAAAAAGCTGTAGTTTCGTCGACAACATTTTACCCAGATTTTATTTAGGTTGGCCTCTCTTGTCCTTTGTCCATGTTCATCTTCTAGGGCAGTCTTGTTCAGTTGTGCTGGTACTGTATTGTCCCTGGGGCAAAATTGGTCCCCATTTTATCCAGAATGTTGGAAAAAAGGTTTAAACGGTCTGATGTGGGTCCACATAATGGACACTAATAGATATAGGGTTGTAATGGAAATGGTCGTGCTCAGGGTGTCTCAAAAAATGGATATCCTAAGATAATCTATAGATCATGAGACAATTCTGCTAGCTGTTTTACAGAGCGTTGCAGAAATATTTGGTTATTGGTTGCTTCTGGCCATTGTGGCCATTGGTATCACCGGGAAATTGTCTATAAGTGAGTTTGGAGTTGCAGAGAAACACAGTACAAGCTCTCGCTGGCGTTTTTCTGATACACCCTGTATGCGCTGATTTTAAATGGCCGTCACTGTCACCAGCTATACAGGAAGTATGACCTCTGATACTAGGCATCTGTTGTCGTATTTGACTGTCACACTCCGAATCAATATACAAACTTTTACCTTGTATTTTTCTGTAACACCCTGTGTGCACATATTTTTAATGGACCTTCAATCTCCTGTCTGAACAGGAAATTCGCACCTCTGATACGATACGCTATCCTTTGATGTTCGGCTGTAACACCTTGAAATCAATATACCAATATGTCACTGCACATCAGACAAAGTTTTTTTTGCGCTGTATATCGGGTGGATTGTTGGCACAATTGAGCAAGACTGGTGTTTCTTGCGTTTTATTTGAACTGGTATGACCCGACGTGTTTGAAAGTTGGATCTTTTCGTGGGATTGAAACTTACCCGATTGCAACTTACCCGTGGCTAGTCATTTTGTTTTCAACAGTTCCGTGGTCCACCACAATCCCCTCAACACCCTGTGGAACTAACTGTAACCTCTCGAAGCAATTCCCACCTCTCTGAGTAATGGCCAACTACCTCTCCGAGCAATCCAGCCTCACACTGTAAAAAGTGTCCACATATGGACCCCTCGTCCAACATACAGCTTCCTCAAGGTGGCAAGGCTGCGCAAGGACACCCAAGGAGTCATGAAGGTGGTCTTCAGGTTGTGGCTAGATTTGGGAGAGGTGTTAGGCTATGACTCTGAGTGGTGAGAGATGCTTGGAGAGGTTGCACCTGATTCCATGGGGTGCTCATCAGTAGAGGTGTGAGGTGCTTGGGAGAGGTTGCACCTGATTCCATGGGGTGCTCATCAGAAGAGGTGAGAGGTTGCACCTGATTCCATGGGGTGCTCATCAGTAGAGGTGAGAGGTTGCACCTGATTCCATGGGGGGCTCATCAGTAGAGGTGTGAGGTGCTTGGGAGAGGTTGCAGCTGATTCCATGGGGTGCTCATCAGAAGAGGTGAGAGGTGCTTGGAGAGGTTGCACCTTATTCCATGGGGTGCTCATCAGTAGAGATGTGAGAGGTGCTTGGAGAGGTTGCACCTGATTCCATGGGGTGCTCATCAGTAGAAATGAGAGATGCTTGGAGAGGTTGTACCTAATTCCTTGGGGTGCTCATCAGTAGAGGTGAGAGGTGCTTGGAGAGGTTGCACCTGATTCCATGGGGTGCTCATCAGAAGAGGTGAGAGGTGCTTGGAGAGGTTGCACCTGATTCCATGGGGTGCTGATCAGAAGAGGTGAGAGGTTGCACCTGATTCCATGGGGTGCTGATCAGTAGAGGCAAGAGGTCCTTGGAGAAGTTATACCTGATCCATGGGGTGCTCATCAGTAGAGATGTGAGAGGTGCTTGGAGAGGCTGCACCTGATTCCATGGGGTGCTCATCAGTAGAGGTGAGAGGTGCTTGGAGAGGTTGCACCTGATTCCATGGGGTGCTCATCAGAAGAGGTGAGAGGTGCTTGGAGAGGTTGCACCTGATTCCATGGGGGGCTCATCAGTATAGATGTGAAATTTGCTTGGAGAGGTTGCACCTGATTCCATGGGGTGCTCATCAGAAGAGATGTGAGAGATGCTTGGAGAGGTTGCCCCTGATTCCATGGGGTGCTCATCAGTAGAGGTGAGAGGTGCATGGAGAAGTTGCACCTGATTCCATGGGGTGCTCATCAGTAGAACAGATCTAACTTTCAAATATCGTCAAAGCTTTCCTGGATATAGAACTCCCTTCACTCCGGATCGGAAATATCTTCACCCGACTCGCAGCTTCAGGGTTTTGATTTGGTGCAGTAAGGTGGATCAGCTCAATTGGTTGTGGTTTTTCTTTATTGGTTACAGGGAAATGTGTCAGTTGCAGGGTGCTCCAAAGATTTCCTAAACAAAAATGTTAAAGTGTTGAATATTAGGTTTTTGGTTATTCACGAACATTTTTGGGAACGTATTTTCTAAAAAGCATGATTACCCTACCAAGTTCTTGAAAACTTTGTCGCTCCTAAGTCTTTTCCGCAAATTGAATTTTTTTACTGTCATGTGATACTTTGAAATAACAGCATGGTGTTCTCGACTTCACCTTTAATCAGTTACATGATAGTGGCATCAGAGAATCTTTGGCTGTGCCCAGTAATGGCATCAGAAATCCACATCTGGGCTTAAAGAGGCATTAGGAATTTGCTGTTGTACCAAGTATTGGCAACAGGAATTCTCTGCTGTGCACAACAGTGGCATTTTGAGTCTTCTTCTGTGCCCTGAAATGGTTTCTGGTGTTCTATGCTGTACCCAATAGTGGCACTGGAATTGGCATTGGGATTTCATTTAGTTGCACATTAGTGGCCACAGGAAATTCTCTGTGTCCCAAAAATGGCATGAGGAATTCTCGGCAATGGATGTCAAAGGTGGGATAAAGGAAAAAGTATTTTCAATGCTGTTTCCCCCCTGCTTCGGTTGAGGGATTTCGTTCTGCAGCATTTTTACCAAGCCTAGTGTTCACCTAACATCAAAAAGACATCACTAAAGTGAGATACTCTGGTTTAATTCATTCTCACACAGCATTGGAAAAAGAACTTGTCACTTTCTCTTCCACCCAACAAGAGGCATAAAACACTTACACTTTCATTGACCCATACATTCTTTCTTTACTTTCGTTAAATACATCTTCTGTGTTATTAAAATATTATTGCATATCCAAACTACTAAAAGTAGATCATGATAACATAGAATAACAAATTATCATAGTTCTAAGGCACTTTCGTTTCAACAAATATTTCGTTGCCCCAAATTCCATGTAGTAAAAACCTACGCATGACTAACTAATTTTACTTCGGATTTTTGCAGGGATTTTAATAGGTAACTTTTTTTCACACTAGGAGGCACAGGGGTTATTTGATTTCTTTGATTGAATATCTGGTCATGCTGGTAGTTTCTATTCTCCTTGCAAAAAGGTTACCAGTACAGAAATTTATGTACCCAGTAATTTACTTTAGTTTCACCCAAAAAACTTGCTGCCACAGCGAAAGGGTTCTGGCAAAATCACTTCAGAAATATCAGATTCAAAAACATCTGATATAACTTCGGATAATAGGCTTGGTTGACTATGAGTAGCAGGCTTTATTGCCGGATCTCACTCTAGGGCCAACTTCGAACCCCATCCCCCCTCAGGACCGCCCCCCAAAACCCTGAACCCAGCCGTCGCGATTCCTAAACACAGAGTTAACCGGTTACAGCAAAAGCCCATTTGAAATATCTTATATGAAAATACCCTGCTTTTCAAAATCTCTTTGTCTCTGAATGACGTCGGATAACAAGGCTTGTTGAGTATGAGTAGCTGGCTTTGAAACATCACGTCAGCTGGTCCACAGGGATCAAAGTGTATGATAGACGAGGAACAGCTATTGGGAAAACGTTATCAGCACAAAACCCCATCCCCCCTCAGGACCGCCCCCCAAACCCTGAACCCAGCCATCGCGATTCCTAAACACAGAGTAATAACTGGTTACAGCAAAAGCCCATTTGAAATATCTTATATGAAAATACCCTGCTTTTCAAAATCTCTTTGTCTCTGAATGACGACGGATAACAAGGCTTGTTGAGTATGAGTAGCTGGCTTTGAAACATCACGTCAGCTGGTCCACAGGGATCAAAGCGTAAGATAGACGAGAAACAGCTAACGCGGAAAACGTTATCAGCACAAAACCACCCCAGCCTAACTAGGTCGGGAAACGCAATGCATTCCTTACAGCGAGGTGCATGTGAGTGTTTCCTAGATTCTGATGAACTCGTAACCTAAGTTTTGATATCGAAGTAGTGACACTTACTTATTATTAGATATGCTTAGTTTATCGGAGACGTTTGTGACATCAATGCTGACTAAGAACTTGTTACTTGTGCTGAAAATTGCCAGAGGAGAATGGAGGGTTCAGTTGGCCCTTTGATGTTTGCTTAGAGTTGCCTGCTATAAGATTGTGATGGGGGAGGCGGGTGCCTTGGTGTCATACATTAAAACGAATCTGATATAAGCAATACACAGCCCTTCCAGCGTATCAGTCTGTATCAAAACAATTGAGGCAACATTTAGTCACACACGAGTTTCTGCCCGGCCTCTTCTTAGTTTTGTTATTTTTTGGCAGAGGTATATTATGGGTTGCTTCATTTTTGTTAGGTTGCAGGTTACTTGGGTACTGTTTGATTAAAGGCCATTGCCGTTTTTAAAAATTTGAAAATTTGAATTTGAAAATTGAATTTGAAAATATGGTGCTTTCAAAATATGATATCCAACAATGTGTGAAAGGTATTTGACATTTTTAAAAATCTGGGAAAGTTGAAAATTCGCTTTAAGCTTGGCAGGTTGAGACGGGCAGGTTGTTGATTTCCCTTCGTCTGCCTTCTGTAAATCTGAGTAAAGCAATTTCTTCCATTATCACTTTGTGTCATTTAGGCTCATCCTATGCACGTTTTTGCTGTATTTTTTGTTGCCAAATTAATATTAGATTTCCTAATGAGCCTCATTTCGTGTCGTTTCAGACTTAGAAGTAGAAAAGCTTCGAAAGGTCGTTGAGACCTTGATGATATCGAATGAAGAAAAGGATGCAAAAATAACTGAGTTACAGCGCCATATACGGAAAGTTGAAGAGGCGTTCCTGCACACGCCGGCCAAGAAAGCAACCGACATCCTCGCCCTGCTCGACGATGATCGCCATAGCGATACCAGCTCAACGCCGTCAGTCAATTCGGGATCCATTCGAGGGGTAGGTACCGCTGTGTTTTTGGTGGCGTCTGTGCAGTTAAAGAGTTAATGTTGGATTTAACCCTTTAGGTCCTGGAACACTTTTATGTGTTTCCGTACTGGAGCATTTCACCAATTTTCACCCAAAAAGACCACCGAAAGTACACCCTACCAGCCAGTCACTAAATGTCCATAGTATTTCAAGAATAGATCCCTTACCGGCCAAAAACTGGCCTTAGTTTCATTGCTTAAGTAGAAATGGCGATGGTGTTGCTCGAGAATAGGTAGGTACTGGTGGGTGGTAAGCGGCCGTTTAGCGATGTAAAGACAAAGATTTGTGCGTGGATATCGGCCGGTTTTGATCCAATGGGTTAAATTCAGATAACAACTGCTCAGTAGGTGTGTCATCTGACTTTACCCTTTAATCCATGGTTATCCTGAATACTTTTAGTAATCAGATTTTATTGGTATTGGGCCTTAACTGTTACCGTAACCATGATATTTTTACTCGGGTTTGTTTTTGCAAAAGCACTGCTAAATGCAAACTAAAGCATGTATTAATTTCTCCGTCATAACAGCTGTTAACCTAATCTATCTCCAGTTACCAAACGGTGATCGTTACGAGCATGAGCGCCACCTTATGGCCCCCACAGCCACTAGCACCCCGGACGGACACCGCCTGCCTTATCCAGGGTCCATACCCAGTCCGTCGTCGACCATCCACAGCTCGCCTATACCCCACAAGTCCAGTATTCCGTCATCAGAGAGCAGTGGTTCACTCCCGGGGAAGATACCAGTAAGAATAGTTGTCATGTAACATCAGTGGACACCTTTAGTATGGGGACTACATTTCGTCCCAAATTGGTCATTTATATTGAATTTGACCTCTGTAATCAGGACACCTCTCAATTAAGGACAGCATTTGTCACTCACAAGGGTGTCCTTTTAATAGAGAAATTCTGCTAGAATGATATACCGATGATAAAAGAGCAGTTGAAAGCGACATGGTTATTTGATGTACCGATAATAAAAGAGCAGTTGAAAGCGACACGAATATTTGATGTACCAATAATAAAAGAGCAGTTGAAAGCGACACGGTTATTTGATGTACTGATAATAAAAGAGCAGTTGAAAGCGACACAGTTATTTGATGTACTGATTATAAAAGAGCAGTTGAAAGCGACACGGTTATTTGATGTACCGATAATAAAAGAGCAGTTGAAAGCGACACGGTTATTTGATGTACCGATAATAAAAGAGCAGTTGAAAGCGACACGGTTATTTGATGTACCGATAATAAAAAAGCAGTTGAAAGCGACATGGTTATTTGATGTACCAATAATAAAAGAGCAGTTGAAAGCGACACGGTTATTTGATGTACTGATAACAAAAGAGCAGTTGAAAGCGACGTGGTTATTTAATGTACCAATAATAAAAGAGCAGTTGAAAGCGACACGGTTATTTGATGTACCGATAATAAAAGAGCAGTTGAAAGCGACGTGGTTATTTGATGTACCGATAACAAAAGAGCAGTTGAAAGCGACGTGGTTATTTGATGTACTAATAATAAAAGAGCAGTTGAAAGCGACACGGTTATTTGATGTACCAATAATAAAAGAGCAGTTGAAAGCGACATGGTTATTTGATGTACTAATAATAAAAGAGCAGTTGAAAGCGACACGGTTATTTGATGTACCAATAATAAAAGAGCAGTTGAAAGCGACATGGTTATTTGATGTACCAATAATAAAAGAGCAGTTGAAAGCGACGCGGTTATTTGATGTACCGATAATAAAAGAGCAGTTGAAAGCGACATGGTTATTTGATGTACCAATAATAAAAGAGCAGTTGAAAGCGACATGGTTATTTGATGTACTAATAATAAAAGAGCAGTTGAAAGCGACACGGTTATTTGATGTACCAATAATAAAAGAGCAGTTGAAAGCGACATGGTTATTTGATGTACTGATAATAAAAGAGCAGTTGAAAGCGACATGGTTATTTGATGTACTGATAATAAAAGAGCAGTTGAAAGCGACATGGTTATTTGATGTACTAATAATAAAAGAGCAGTTGAAAGCGACACGGTTATTTGATGTACCAATAATAAAAGAGCAGTTGAAAGCGACATGGTTATTTGATGTACCAATAATAAAAGAGCAGTTGAAAGCGACATGGTTATTTGATGTACTAATAATAAAAGAGCAGTTGAAAGCGACACGGTTATTTGATGTACCAATAATAAAAGAGCAGTTGAAAGCGACGCGGTTATTTAATGTACAATAATTCTCTTTCTTTCTTCCAGCAGCAGAACAACCAATTGAAAAAGCCCAAGACGGATGATTACAACAACGGCACCTATGCAAACGGTCAGGATGAAGCTTCGACTGTACCACGTAGAAAAAGTAACCGCTTTGCTTCATTTGGAAAAGGCTTCCTAAAGCTGCGATCGTCTGCGGGCAAACGAAGCACTTCTGCACCAAACCTAGGTGGTGGACATATTCTCCTTGTCCCCCTCAGCATGCACATCCCCAGCCATTTTGCCGTGTTTTCGATAACGTGTTGAGTCCGAAAATTGATTTAACTCCGTTATTTTAGTTCTGTAATGAGTTGTGGTAAGCGTACTGTCAATTTAAGTGTCTGTTTTCCCCATGGGGACGAGGCTGCTGCCAGGTTTGGCAGGTCGTTAAATCGGAAAAAAACTGGTACAAAATGTCTACTCCATTTGTGAAAAAAAATTGACTTGGAATTTGAAAAATTTGAAAATTTGGCTTGAGTTTGAAAATTTAACTTGAGTTTGAAAATTTGACTTGAATTTTAAAATTTGACATGAATTTGAAAATTTGACATAAATTTGAAAATTTGACATGAATTTGAAAATTTGACTTGAATTTGAAAATTTGACATGAATTGAGTGGTGATCACATGTGTGTCCAGTTCACCTCTAACCTGATAGAGGGCGCAATTTTTGATCTCGTCTCAGTAGGAGTTGATATCAAATTCCAGGCTTGACAAATTGTCTTAAATATCGCAAAATGGCTCATACCTACCTTTGTTGGTTCTCTACTAGAACTATTTGATGAAAAAAGTAAAATAATTTAGTTTTTTTACCCGTTTTACCTAAAAACAGTAATTAAACTCCGAAATTTAAATGCCCCTCCCCCAAAAATGAGCAAACTGGTTTTAGTCAAATGGTTCTGGTTGAGTGCCTGAGGAATAACCATCAAGTATGTTAACCCCTCCCTCGCCCATTCAGGAGACTCCCTGACCCCTGGGAAAATGATTGTCTGAAAAGAACTGAGACAAAACCATGCCCCCATATTCATACTCGATGGTTAACCTCAAAATGCTGCAGTAAATTCAAAGACATCAACATCCGAAAGTAAATTTGGCTTTTAAGTTTCGAGAATTTCAGAAATAACCTCGAAATAAAAATCACCAAAACAAATTATTGAAAAAACTAAAAAAAACAAATACACCAAATTATATTGTCTTTTTCATAAATTGGTCAAACATTGAGGTCTCGATTTTGAATTTTTCATGACAGTTGCTGTTGATGTCTTTGTTTTTCTAGTAGCTGTTATTTTGTCGATATTTTCCATGAAAATCTGGCCCAGGTGTTGCTTTGGCTTCCCTTTTACTTAAAAAGCTTATGTTTTTACTCCTTGACCTTCTTGGCCTTAAATATACGTTTTGAAAAGTCAATTGTTGACCGCCGGGACGTAGATTTACGTTAATTTGATTTGTAGTTCATCAAAACACCATAAAAAATGGTGGAATTTGAAGGTGTGTATTTGAAGTAAAAAAACATTGAAACCTTGAAATCTGTTTCCATGGAAAATGTCTGTTTTGAATTGATGACTTTTGAAGGCTTAGACTTCAGGCTTCTTAAACTTTTGATTAACACGATTAAGGGGGAAATTTACCCACACTTTATCTAGATTTTAAAAACTCGACAATGCAAGTTCAATTGTGTTTTGTTTAACAAGAAAGTGCACAAAATGGCAGCCTTCAGAAATCCTGTAGAGATTTATTTCATTGATAGCCAGTTTGAGAGAAACCAAAAATCCCTTTAATTAATTTGATCAGTGGGCCACGAACGAAATTGGTCAAGCAAGATGGGATTCATTGGGAGTGGGGTCAGATCATATGGTTTGGGTCCGTTGAGTGAATGTGGTTGGGAAGGGCTGCTCAGCAATGCTATTTTTCTTATCTATGTAAGGTTGGACCATCGCCACACCCAAATATTTGCATAAAATACTGGTCGGTTAAAAATTGGTAGTAGTATTGCGTATGGGGGTGGATGGAGAAGATTGAGAGGTTAGGTGTGCGAATTTAGTAACTAAGTTATAAAAAGCTTGTCACCCTGACCTTGCCAATCCTTTGATCAGAGATCACCAGGATATCGCCAATTCCTAGTCTTTTATTTGGTTTATAAAGTGGTTCTACTGAGATCTCATCAGAATCACCTCATTCCCAGGGTAAGATAAGTGCACAAGTGAGGCAATCTAAACATTAGAGGGTCTACTTGGGACAAGATTGATAGACGTGGTCCCCAGACAATACAAACTGAAGTACCCACTGATTCCTGGCGTTCGAGGTGGGCCTTTCTGGAAGATGGTTTGAATCGAGGCTAGCTTGAAGTTATACTTGAGTTTTAATATCTTGGCTATGGTCCTGGGGTACGAGGGTGGACATTCCAGAGGATGGATCAAATCGGAGCACGGAGATCAAGGCCAGATTGCAGTTATACCTGATTTTCAATGTCTTGATCGTCCTAGGGTAAGGGTATGCACTTTGTCCCTTTCCCCTGGTGATGGAAGGGTACACAAAGGGTCTCAACTCTCGATAAGTGTATTGGGAACGGTGCATGAGAAAATGAAACACCACTTGGATTTGGGTGCAATTCACTTGCTCTCTTGCTACACTGAGTCTGGTACTGCTGATGTAATCACTGACTTACCTTATGGTTCTTCTCATATTTGGCAAAGTTTTCTTAGATTTAAATTTCTAAATCATACGCAGAATCAGTCCAAATTTTAATTGTCACCGCTAAATTCGCGTCATTGGTGTGTCATTGGTACGTCACTGCGCGTCATTGGCGCGTCACTGGCGTGTCATTGGCGCGTCATTGGCGCGTCATTGGCGCGTCATTGGCGCGTCATTGGCGCGTCATTGGCGCGTCACTGGCGCGTCACTGGCGCGTCATTGGCGCGTCACTGGCGCGTCATTGGCGCGTCATTGGCGCGTCATTGGCGTGTCACTGGCGCGTCACTGGCGCGTCACTGGCGCGTCACTGGCGCGTCACTGGCGCGTCACTGGCGCGTCACTGGCGCGTCACTGGCGCGTCACTGGCGCGTCACTGGCGCGTCACTGGCGCGTCACTGGCGCGTCACTGGCGCGTCACTGGCGCGTCACTGGCGCGTCACTGGCGCGTCACTGGCGCGTCACTGGCGCGTCACTGGCGCGTCACTGGCGCGTCACTGGCGCGTCACTGGCGCGTCACTGGCGTGTCACTGGCGCGTCACTGGCGCGTCACTGGCGCGTCATTGGCGCGTCATTGGCGTGTCATTGGCGTGTCATTGGCGCGTCATTGGCGCGTCACTGGCGCGTCACTGGCGCGTCATTGGCGCGTCATTGGCGCGTCATTGGCGCGTCATTGGCGCGTCATTGGCGCGTCATTGGCGCGTCACTGGCGCGTCACTGGCGCGTCACTGGCGCGTCACTGGCGCGTCACTGGCGCGTCATTGGCGTGTCATTGGCGCGTCATTGGCGCGTCACTGGCGCGTCACTGGCGCGTCATTGGCGCGTCATTGGCGTGTCACTGGCGCGTCATTGGCGCGTCACTGGCGCGTCACTGGCGCGTCACTGGCGCGTCACTGGCGCGTCATTGGCGCGTCACTGGCGCGTCACTGGCGCGTCATTGGCGCGTCACTGGCGCGTCATTGGCGCGTCACTGGCGCGTCACTGGCGCGTCACTGGCGCGTCACTGGCGCGTCACTGGCACGTCACTGGCGCGTCATTGGCGCGTCATTGGCGCGTCATTGGCGCGTCATTGGCGCGTCATTGGCGCGTCATTGGCGCGTCACTGGCGCGTCACTGGCGCGTCACTGGCGCGTCACTGGCGCGTCACTGGCGCGTCACTGGCGCGTCATTGGCGCGTCATTGGCGCGTCATTGGCGCGTCATTGGCGCGTCACTGGCGCGTCACTGGCGCGTCACTGGCGCGTCACTGGCGCGTCACTGGCGCGTCACTGGCACGTCACTGGCGCGTCATTGGCGCGTCACTGGCGTGTCACTGGCGCGTCATTGGCACGTCATTGGCGCGTCATTGGCGTGTCATTGGCGCGTCATTGGCGCGTCACTGGCGCGTCACTGGCGCGTCATTGGCGCGTCATTGGCGCGTCATTGGCGCGTCATTGGCGTGTCATTGGCGCGTCATTGGCGTGTCATTGGCGTGTCATTGGCGCACTGTAGGTCATGCGTAAGGCGAGCGTAATTTACGCAAAACTTAGATAAGTGCATCATTGGCGCGTACGTTGCGCTTCAATGACGCGAAGCAAGATGGAGGTCAATTGTGATCTGGACTGTATCTGTTTTTGTGTGTTGTGTTGTGTAGTCTTCATAAGGAGTGATATGGTATGTATTTTAGTGTTGTGTCATGTAGTTTGATGTGTATAGCACCCCCTTAACGTTTTACCGTGGACAATCCGATTATTGTGCAGAAATTCTAATGTTGTAAATTCCTTCCCCATACCTCTAAACGTTAGTAAAATGAAGTACATACTGCTTTGCTAAACTATTGTCCCGATGGAATCTAGATTTAACTTGTACAGTGCCTCAGGGCTTTTTCACAATCTTAGAAATAAAGGTTTTTAAGCTTTTGAAACACTTAAAAGGTTTTTTGCCCAGCATAAATATGCACCCCTGAGTCAGTTTTTCAACCAAAGGAAAATCTCTTGAAGATTTTTCAAAATCTCAACAACAATTTGGAATTTTTCGTGATTGAAAAACTTTTACCAGGTGAATATTTACATTTACAAAGGAAAATCTCTTGAAGATTTTTCAAAATCTCAACAACAATTTGGAATTTTTCGTGATTGAAAAACTTTTACGAGGTGAATATTTGCATTGGAAGAAAAACCTTTAGAAGTGCTTCAAAAGCTAAAAAACCCTCATTTCTAAAAGTGCCCCCCCCCTCCCCAACCGTGTAACTGCACTTAAAATTGTACCTGCCTAATACTTGTGAAGCTATAGATGGAATAGATAGAAGTAGTCACCAGACTCTATTCTCTGTGTGGATGTTTCCGTAGGAAATTCAATTTTGCGATGATCATGATAATGAAGCATAGTATAAGATTGTCAAACTTGTCTCTAGTCTGTGCCAAAGATAGATTGGCTCAGTTTGACGATGGAAGAATTGGAGTTGAAGAGTTGGAGAAAGTTTCTGTCATGATCAGTTTTAATCTCAAGTTGAGTTATTTGGCCGTGTGTGAATTCTTTAAAAATAAACAATAAGAATGGGATATTACAAAAATCAGAAAGTTAAAAATATAATTTTGAAATTTGTATTTAATTGATAATTGTCACAAAAATCGCTCTCAAGGTGAGTTAATAGCACACAAACACTTAGTCAAATTTCACTGTTTCTCTGAATTTTCTAGTCGTTTTTCAATCCTCGAGTTTTCTATGCATTTCCGCTCTTAGTGTCCTCTTTGTGTGCTTTTAATGTTCCACCATAACTTAGCTTCGCTCGCCAGTCAGCAGATAAGGAGATTGTAGCAAAATGGTTATTTTTTCTCTGTATTATTTTCATGAAGATTTTGGTTCAAAATTTCGACAAGCTGTGCGTCGTTTTCTTTGAATCTTACAACAAAGAGGTTTATGTCTTTCATAGTCCTTTCCCGCGCCAATTTTGATTTAGATACATTTATTGACCTCTTCGGTAAATTAGTATAAATGAAGAAATTCGACTCAAAAAGTGTCTTCAATTCAGGTCACTAAAGCACCCAAGCAGAAAAGTAATTTTTATTGCCTTAACTTGCAATAATTATTGCTATGAGGATCACCGATAAAATGGGCAAAATCAATCATTTCAAAATAAAACAAGTTCGATATTTATTGCTCATTGCAGTGCAGTCCTCAATTCAGGTCACTAAAGCACCCAAGCAGAAAAGCAATTTCTATTGCCGTAACTTGCAATAATTATTGCTATGAGGATCAGCGATAAAACAGCCTAAATCAATCATTTCAAAATCAAACATGTTCGATATTTATTGCCCATTGCAGTGCATTGACAGACTCTTGTCTACAATGACAAACAATCGATTTTTATCCCGTGTGATAAATATCGCATGTTGCTCATTATCATCATCATTGGTATCGCCTCAATTTTCAAAACAGTAATATTTACTTATTTTTTCTTAAAATTTCAAAAGGTAAATTGGAATTCGTTGATAAGATACCAAAGAATTTCGTGTTCGGAATTCGAGGTTTGTTGATAGGAATTTTTTTATTGAGGTGGAGGAGTTTGGCCCCTTTTTGGTTCAGCCTTAGAGGATATAGGTTCTTAGTTTTCCCCATAGTCTCGAGGAGAAAGTTTGTTTTTTTCATTCCTGCTCAAGACCTATACTGTAAATAGAAAATACTGCAGGCCTTTTGGGAAAAAATTTGTTCTAAAATTTTAAAATTTCACAATTTTTATTTCGGCAGATTATGAAAATTGTTTTGGTTTTTCCCAGTAACCAAACTTATTGGTGTTTTGGCAAATCACATTTATTTGTGAAATCCTAAAAAATAAAATCATAAAATTGCTAAAGTTGGCAATTTCTGTATTCGTTTTGGTTCGCTAAAAAATCAATTCCATATACTTTGCCTCTTCTGTTCGGTTGGTTTTAAATTCTGCTAGACCTACAGTCCCAATCACAATTAACATCCCTAAGTTCGAGTAAGTTATGTGCAATGTATGCGCAACATACAAATTGTTTGCGCTATATAACTTTTTGTACGTGCTATATATCTTATATGCGCTATTGCTGTGAAGGTTTTTTGCATGTTACATGCAGCTTAATATATGCAAAACCTTCAATATGCTCATAACTAGTGTGAATGCGGCATCTGAGCGTAGGTTGTGCACACCTTACACGAAACAGAGGGTATGTCAATTGTGACTGGGACTGTAAATACAAAATTGTACGAAAATGAAACAGTTTGATTCTTTGAACTTGGGTAGGTAGTGGGTGTACTATACACACAGTCATGTCAATTTTACATCCAAAAATGTGCACAAAAACTTTATAGAATGTTTTTTGTGTCAATTTTCTGTCACATCAAAGTAGTAGTCCTCTCTAGAGGGGGGCAGTAAACTTTATCACTCGGTTGGCATTTTCTCGAGACACTGCTCCTTTAAGACTGGTGGTCACACGGAATCCATCCAAGGTGTCTTTATTGGAGACTTTGTGAGTTTGTCGTGTGATTTACGACATTTGTGAGTGACACTAAAGTACATTTGTAGGTGTCGTTATAAACTGTTTAGTGCGACGTTTCTTTTTGTTGCATTCGTAAAAAAGTCGCAAAAAGTCAGTTGGAATTAAATGCCTTACAGTTTGTTTTTTTGAGTGAATGTATTACTGGTTATGCGAAGTGTGGGGGGGGGGGGGGTTAATTTATATTCATAACTCTGATCCACTATCGATATAAATAAACTAGAAAATTATTGGCACAAAATTATTTTGGGGGGAGGACGAAACGGACCTGTACCCACTGGCTAGTGAGACCTAAACATTTAGGTGATATTTGCAGAATTCCTTCCTTATTTTTGCCGTCTTGTCGATTTCAGCTCAAAGTGAGAAGGACGAGGAAGATGAAGCCATGAGGAGGCTGAAGGACGAACGCGCCCAGCAATACAAAGCTATGCAGAGTCTGCCCGACGGCAAAAAGAAAAAAGGCATCAAAAAGATATTTGGAAAGTAAGTATTTAAGGCCTACGCCATTCGTTACAAATTTTGAATTTGTAATTGAATTTAAAAATGTCCTATTGTGGAAATACGTACAAAATATAAATTTCAACATTGCCGTTGTGTAGACTGATATACAAATACTATGAATACCAAGTTTCAACAAATTTGTATTCACAATAACTGCACTACGGCATTGTGTAGTAGTGCATTTCTATTTAACTGGACCACAAGTAATTACGAACAGTGTACCCCTTTGTGTTAAGGTTTGATCGAAGAAGCCGCCATTTTGGCGAGAAATTTAAATCCTAAAGCTACAAGAACGCCTTCAAAGTGAAGCGAAGGCTGTTTTCAAGGGTAGGAGTCGGTTCTTTGTTTTGCAGAGAACACCCTCTCCCATCCCTGTCAGACACTACTATTATACTTGTCAGCTGAGTACCGGGTCATTGGACCTCTTGTTATCATCCTGTGTGTCTGGAAAAAACAAGTTACAGAAACGCCTAAATTTATGTGACTTATAATTCATAATGTTTAAATCTTCATCAACATCTGATCACAATGTATCATTTTATCATAATCATTCCGCCACCTCTTAATTTTATTTGTGTCAACTCCTTAATTGCATAAGAATGATAGTCATTTTTTGTCGCGTCATTCAAACTTGTAATCTCAAATTTATGTGCACCACTGCAGTCCTTCCTAAAAATTTTGTTATTTGATTTGTTCAATTATCATGTGTTGGATTATCTCTGTGAAGAGGGTGTTGATGTTTCACAATTTGCGTAAATCAGAATTCATGACTTACCAGTTTCATTCAGTACCAGACGTCAGCTCTCACAGTCAAGAAAAATGGTGTTTTTGGGATCAATTCAAGTGTAACTCGTGTCAAATTTCACCATATAATGTTTTAGCTGTTTTTGACAAATGACTACGTCACTTTCTCATAAATCGGTAAGGTTTTCGAATCGAAATGCACATTTTCTAGAAATTGATGGTTTAATCCTGCCCGGACGGCTCGCTTCGATGCCGTTTTCGTTGATGACGTCACAAAATGAACATTTTCGCGGTCGCGGTGGTTTACATTCAGCGATTTTATAATAAATCTAATCAAAAATGGAAAATTTTAGCTTTACATTTGTGATCAACAACTAAAAACGGACGTATTTCCGCAAAGTTGTAAATCACATCATAGTATCACTTTAACATCCAACGCATGACAAATTGAGTGTTATGTGATGTCACGATCAAGGTAAAAAAGTTTATTTGTCCCAAAAACATGATTTTTCGGGACTGTAAGTGCTGTCCTCAAATTCCGATATCACCATCGCACTGAGATCTCAGGCATAAATGGTGAAATGGACAGGGTCATACCTATTGTTACACCTGGATGAACCACAATTGATTGAAAAAAGAGATGGATCCTTCTTTTGATTGAGGTTTTTCAGATATAACAGCTGGAATTCCCGTGTCCTTTTCACCAATCAGGCCCTAGGCCATAAAGTGGTGATATCCTAAAATTTCCATAGCATTGCAATGGGCATTTAAAAAAATATTACCAATCATTTAGGGGGAACTTGATAACATTGGTTGAGGTGTTTATGATATTTCAAATATTTATTGCATTTGATGGACATTTTTTATTGCCTGAATTTATAAATGTCTACAAATGTTTTGTTAGGAAATCAAAATCTACATCACGGTATGTACCGAGTCTGTCATTATTTTTGATGACACCACATTCAAAGTTCACCTCCTGTTTCTCCTGTACAGTCATGCTCAAAAGTTAATCAACACCAATTCTTTTCCGATTCTCTTATTATTGGCTTGAATTTGGAATTACAAATCTATCAGGGTTGGAGTTTACAAATTTGTGTTCAGGATGATGTCAACTTTGCAATCAGTTCTATCAGAGAAGATATTTTCAAGTTTTATTTCCGTCATTTCTACAGCTTTTCTCTAATTACCTAAGAAAATATGAAAATATGGTGTAGATTTACTTTTGACACACACTATACACATGTCCTGTCTGTCTGTCTGTGCATGTATAGCATGTGTCAATGCAACATGCTCATGTCGTGTCCGAATTCACCATCATTCCGGCAAAGATTTTCGGTGAGCCGATCTTGGGCTAAGTTGTTTTTTTTTGTATTTCGCCTAAATCGTATGATCATTTCCTGTGACAGTTTCGTCCACCTCAGTTTTAAATACCTACACCGTTTGTTAAAGAATTGCACACTTTTCTGTGGAAATATATGTGACTCGTCACAGCAAAAACAGGCGCATGTCACTCTGAGCTTGGCAGGTTGAGACGGACTGTTTGTTTTTTTCTCTGTTGTCTGCCTTTTGTGAAATATGAGCACACCAATTTCTTCCATTATCTCCTGGTGTCATTTAGGCTCATCTTCTGTGCGACATGCGCCTGGTTTTGCTGTGACGGGTCCCATATTTTCAATCCAGCAAAGGCTGATCAAAAAATTATGTATGGATCAGTCTGCAGTGGACAGCGACAATCCAGGCCAAAGGACCGCCGTCATTTTGCCAAAATACAATTCATATCAGCTTGATCGGTTCATCGAGTATCTTTGCTGCCGATTTCACCATTGGTGTTGGGTACCTGACCATTTGTCTACAGTTCTTAGAGATCAATGGAAACACAGTAGAACCTCTCTATTAGGGACACCCTTAGGACTGGAAAATGCTGTCCTTATTTGCAAGGTGTCATGATTACGAAGGTCGAATTCAGTGGGAATGACAAATTTTGGATCAATTGCAGCGTCCTTAATAGAGAGGTCCTCATTTATAGAAAGGTGTCTGGGATATTCCACTGTACAAGGTTGTATTGTGTACACTTCTATTTTCACCCTTTCCTGCCCGAAACCGTAACACTGATATGCAATACCAAATTTGTTGAGTGACCCTCCCTGAGTTGTCAGTGGCAGTGTGGGAAAACCTTTGAAGATGAGGACCAGTGTGAGCATTCCCTTGATGTTTCAAACTGCAAGATCTTTAATATTGACTATAACTAAAGCATGAAATATCCCTGAAATATCAAGGAAAGCCCAATTTGCAGATGATCTCCTAGATGGTATCACAGAACTCCTTACATACATTTCACCAGCATGACCCTGACATGACTTCATTTATCCTCATCAAAACATGCACTATTTTGTAACATCTTCCTCAGATTATCTTTCTGTCCATCCATTCATTCATTACCAGTGCATTTCATACGTGGCCATGTTTGATGGCCAATTCCTTAAGGTCGCACTTTGGATTAACACCTTGGATGCCCAATGACGTATATTTACGTTCTACAGCCAATGTTGGTGCCCAACCAATGACGTTAATCAACGTTGTCGAACAAGAGGGTTCCATATCTACATGTACAGTGATAATTGTCTCTTTAACAACACCCAAGGTGTTAATCATGATTTATCTTAGGCCTTGACTAATCTCATACTGCTTATCCCACACAGAGATACAAATAAGGACTCTTCTACAGAGAGGCAAGTAGTGGATTTAGGTGGACACATGATTTTCACTGGATATTAGAATTTATTGTCTTACACTGTGACCATTGACTTTATCATCTTACACTGCGACCGTTTACTTTATTTTCTTACACTGCGACCGTAGACTTTATCATCTCACACTGCGACCATAGACTTTATTTTCTTACTCTGCGACCGTAGACTTTATCATCGTACACTGCGACTGTAGACTTTATGGTCTTACACTGCGACCATAGACTTTATTTTCTTACACTACGACCGTAGACTTTATCATATTTACACTGCGACCATAGACTTAGTTGTCCAACACTGCGACCATAGACTTTATTTTCTTACACTGCGACCGTAGACTTCATTGTCTTACACTGCAACCATAGACTTAGTTGTCCAACACTGCGACCGTAGACTTCATTGTCTTACACTGCGACCATAGACTTTACTGTCTGACACTGCTACCATAGACTTAGTTGTCCTACACTGTGACCGTAGACTTAGTTGTCCAACACTGCGACCATAGACTTTATTGTCTTATACACTGCAATTTTTTTTGCTACTACACAGTCAACACGCATTTCTTTGCTCAAAATTTCAAACTCGTATCAGTTTTTATGCACCAAGATTATTTCATTTTATATTGCAGATTTTCATGTATATATGTGTTTATGGATATGCTTGCAAAGTAAGATACCAGCACCTTGTGTACAAATCTAAAGTTTTTTATCGGGACATCCTGTTTATAGCAATTTAAATAGCCTTGTATAACGTGCCATTTTGAACCATCCTACGGAATGGCCCGCCTTGAATGCCTTGAATCAGTGTGTACTTCAAATTGTATTGTTCAAGTTCAAGGGACCACCTCTATCAATCTCGTCCCCAAGTTGACCATCTAACACTTGGATTGCCTCACTTATGCACTTAGCTTGCCCTGGGAACGAGGTGATTCTGGTAAGATATCAGTGGAACCAGTCTTTGTCATTTGCAAGCACATCCAGTTCACGTCATTATCTGTGTTTTTGTGGTGCTTGGCTCGAGACTTTTAGAAAAGGGTGCAGGGTGTGGTGAGAACTATTCTCCTTAAAATATGTTTCATTTCAGTTTCATGCTTTCCTTCTGTGTGGGATTGAGTCTGAATTTACATAGAATTCACATTGTCACGTGTCACTTGTCATGAACATCTTCATTAACTGACTTTGGCTTAACAAAAGTGAAGTTTGTTTACTATAGTGTCACCCCTACTGAAAGGACCAACCAGCTTTGGTTATGAGACACTCTTTACTTCCAAACTCCTATCTCTAATGCCAGGCGCCTGGCGAGAAGGCAGTTTGTACCCTATATTTAACTAACTGGCGGCTAACCACCTGGCCGCATCGGGACGGGGTTACCAGCAGGCCACAAACCTTTGGACCTCTGTTCACGAGGCAGATGCCTCAACCAAAAGGCAAAAGGAGATATTGAGAGTACATGTACATGGGTCACTGACTTTCACTTCAACAAGCAAGCTATTCAATTCACTTTGTTAAAATACTGAGGCATAGTTTCGATTTCTTTTTTGCAGGTTAAAAAGGAGTAATTCAGATGAGGACTTAGATCGGGCTGGACAGCCGTCATTTGTCCGTGGTGGTATTCGATCAACGGCAGGGCCTAGGTTGGGATGGACGGTCAATAAGTGAGTAGCTATTTATTTATGAGATATCGCACTTTGTTGAGGGTAGGATGGATTTTTTTTGCCGCAGTAATCTTGTATTGCCCAAGGCTGCAGGTTAAGGGTGATGTTAAATTTTGAGGGACAGAAAAGTATGCCTTGCCTGAGGAAAAGGATTGAATTTACTTTATAACATGTCAACCCGGACTATCCAACATGCCAGTGGAGATAGCGGTTTGAAAGAGTTTATGTAATGATGTTGTATGCCGGGCATGACATCACCGGCCAACATCTTGTGTCACATGACATCACTAGCCAATCATGAAGGCAGATTGCGACGGCCGTCGAAAGCCTCGTGAAAATTTTAGTTTTCCCCACTGTTTAAGCGATGATCTCGTAGGCCACCAGTACAATAGCATTCCGCGAAGTTACTATTTATAGCTCACAAGGTCATTTGCATAAGATATTGATGACGTTTTAGTCACGTGACAGTCGGACATCGACACTTATTTCTACGCATTTGAGCTTATTTCAAAGTCAATTATCTTTGACCCTGCATTGTTTTTAGCATGAATGATACCATAGGGTCAGAGAGAGAAATATTCAGAACAATTATGTAGTATTTCCAACACTCGGACATGTGCCAGATTGAATCCAACTGCCCTTGTTAGAAAGCCTGAATCCATTACGAAACCGCATGTTTGTCCGACATTGCCTGTAATTCAGCGATGGGGAAATAGAGGGCAGCAGCTGCAGTGACGTCATCTTCGCGGAATGCTATTGACCTCATTTGCGCTGAATGATGTACATGATGCAATGCATCACCATGCGTCATGCGAAATCTCCCTCCATTTCTAACACGCTCATTCTCTTTCCAGCGACCTTGGTGTACCGTTCAGCCGGTGGGATGGTGACAGAGTTGGTGCGTGGCTCCACGCCCTTGGCCTCAACATGTATGTCAGTGCCTGTCGCAAGTGGGTGAAAAACGGTGAGCAATTGCTCAAAGCCTCGCCGCATGATTTTGAAAAGGTAAGACGATGCTTTTGACTTTAGTTCATGACTTGCTGCAGTTCCGAACTTTCTGTCATTCTGACGGAAGTCAAGTGATTGAACGCAGAAGTTTGCTTTGTATTCTCATGTTACAAGTAACAAGGGCCAGTAAGATATGGATATCTCAGAATTTCTGTCTTTTTCCTTGTGTCTCCTTCTAAGCGTTCCCCCTGTCTTTGGGGACGTTATTCTCTAGGTAGAATTCCTCCTCAAACTCGGGATGATCATTTTTGCATGCCACTACAGTTAGATGCCAATTGCTTCATTTTTAGCTCAGCTGAAAAGCTGAGCTATTCATATGAGTAAATGGTAGAATGAGTGTCCGTCTGTCTGTCTGTCTGTCTGTCTGTCTGTCTGTCTGTCTGTCCGTTAAACAGGCACGTTTCAAAACTATGGCGGATAGGCGATAGATTTTCCCTCTGAGGCGTTGAGACCCTTCAGGACTCCTGAATAGACCAAATGTGGGTCCGGCAGGATGAGCGGTTTGGCCACTAGGTGGCACCGAGCGAAATTTTCCAAAAACTTTTCCAGCAGCTGATTTCTCAGTTGGGGATCATGAATCAAATCTAATTTTATAGAGCAAAGCTTTCTCTTTCATTATCAATAGGCGTAGTTCATGAATTTCTCACCAGGTGGTGTTACTGGCGCAATTTAGTGAGCACCCCCCAAGAAGAGCATTTTAAATTTCGCGCGAGTTATCCCACGTCCAATCACACATGCAGCGAACGTCACGTCTCGAGTCTGCGCAGTTCAGACGTAAGGAGACCATGCTATGGAATAGATCGCGTTCTGTCAATTCAGAGGTAAGTTCTCATTAAATTCACAATTTCATAGGCGATAATATTTGGCTGCTTGTGTTATTGCATGTTGATGACATTAGGGAAGGCTTGGATTGTTTAATTGGATGTGATTAATTTGAAATAGTTCGTCGACGATCGTTGAAAAACGATCTGCGAAATGCAGCTTGGTTGGTCTGAGAAACGATGTCAAAGTCCGGCTTTAAATCATGGATTTCTCAACAAATAACTCTTGTCACATAGCAGAACTAATGTGAATAAACAAGACAATAATAAACATCGTTCTGATATCATCGGGTAAGGTTGCCAATGTACATAAACAGTGTAATTGAGGATCGACGCCAGCGATTTGAAATGTCAACAAACAATAAATGCGATATGATACACACTGACACTTGCACACTGTACATAGCACAATGCTTCAAACGGGGCCGATTCATCACTCTTATCACAATGTATTCCCAATCATATCAATGAACTTCCTTGATCATTCGGCCCTAGCGCCTTATCAGTTGTTGTTGGCCTTGTATTTGATATAAAACTTGGCTAGCCTACCTATTCTATCAAAATTAAAATGTTATCTCCTCATCATGTTTTGCAGGACAGGAATGATCTGCAGCTGCATTTGAACATATTTGGTGACCACATCTCAAAGATGACCAAGAGAGAGGATCGAGCTATGACTTTGCACATCCCATCGACTTCGGTGTTCACCAGTGCAATCATCAGAAGAGCCAGGCAATTCTAGTATTCAAGTATTTCATTCTGTAATACTTACCTCAAAATTTACTAAATAAAGAAAACCGCATGTGGCAGTTGGTTAAAAAAATCAAGTCTATCTGTTTAAAGTTTTTACTTGCTATCATTATTATCAACATTTCAATGGTGGCATTCTGCTAAGGTTTGTTAAGAGTTTCACTTGACTTAAGCAGGGTGTACACTAGTAAAATATTAGCAACATTTTACCAACATTTTACCAACATTTTACCAACATTTTTACAACAATTTTGCAACAAGCCCTTCAAGGCCCTGTGTTCACTAGCAACAAAATTGCAACAAATTAGCAACATTTTTACAACATGTTGGTAAATTGTTGCAAACTTTTTAGTGGGAACAAAGGGAAATAGGTATTTTGGAGGGAAAATGGATGATTCCAAGGAGAGAGGATGTGTTTTGAGTGCTTCTGCAGCAATTTTAGCTGTCATTGTTGAGAGACGGAAGAGGCGGCGAAATAACCAAAGAGAATATGGACCAGGCCCTGGATCAAAATGAGGGTGGATGATGGGGCATACCACTGCCTGTTAAGGCCGCGTATCCATAGGGTATGCCCTTGTGTAGTGTGGCGTTATGGCGTAACAGCCTTGTGACCTGGCACTATGCCCTGAGTCTCCATTGGATATTCCTTTTTGGTCATGGTAGGCCTTTGTAGTCCTCATTTCGCAGCGGTCAGTCGCGTTTATCCGCACGCTGTCATTATTTCAGAAGACGATTTCTTATGAATATTGAAAATGAAAATACAAGTAACTTGTATTTTCACTTGCAACATCAAATTGACATGTACATGTATATAAAACCTGACTTAAGCAACAAATTACAGGTTCGTGCTTGTTATGATAATCATCAGTTTCGGGGTCCCAGAGTAGTTCCCGTTGATGAACCTCTTGAATTAATTTCGCCTCAGACATTGCTTCCGTGTTGTTCACTCGCAAAAGAGTGGACATGTTCAATCCCAATATGGGCCTATATTCCCAATCCACAGTGCATATATGCCCGCAATGTGACACGGCATAACCTATGGGAACGATCAATAACACCAACGAAGGTTCATTGTCCGTGTTGCGCGCCAGGCGGTAAAAAGGGAATGTTGTGCAGGGCACGGAACAGCCTATGGATACGCAGCCTAAAGGAGTTGCGGCTGACTGACAAGCCGTCACACAAAAACTTCTAGAAAAGGTTTCATCACCCTACGAAGCAAGACACTCACTTGAGAGTTGCTATACCTGCTTCTTGTTCAAGTCACATGAACTCCGGTAGATCACATGACGCAAATCCTATTTCTGATTGGCTGAAGAGTTTGCAACATTTTTACAACATGCAACAAAGAATTGCATTGCATTTAATTTGCAACAATTTTACAACATGTTGTAAGACGCGTTTTGCTCTGTACACACTACGCAACATTTTTGCAACATTTGTTGCAACTGGAAATGTAAAAATGTTGCTAATATTTTACTAGTGTACACAGGCCTTTAGGCGATAATAGAGTTGGGTAGAGCATTTTGTTAATGTTACCCTTTTAGTTAGGGAAACTGGTGCCTTCTGCATTAGGTGGACCCCACTTACTCATCTGTCAGACCGGCCTCACACGTCGGCATTAGAGTTTAAGGTCCAGTCTGCGAGATTTACCCATTTCTACCCAGCCAAACGCGGGTGATTGGGCTAGTCTCTCCATGTGATTCAATTCGCATGGATTCTTGTGTCCCGGTGCTGAAAGGATCCCTCCACAAGGGCAGACTACATCCGGTGGCACTGAAGTATGGAAGAAAGACAGAAGACGACCAATTTGCGAAAAGGATCATCATCATCATCATCATGGTAACAGCTGAGGATAAATCATGTTGCTGTGTGTAGAATTGATGGTCCAATATAGGTTAGGTTATCTGTTTGCGCACACATTGCAAGGGTGGAGCTTGCTTGAAGTAGATTGCGCCAGTCTACCGTAATTCACTGTTACACATCCAGAAGCTAATATCCTTAGGCTTTGAGTCCTTAGTTTAGTAGAGTTTGACGAGTAATGTAATATATACGAACAACGCAGCAACAACTCAGCTGAGCGCCAGGCCCTTGGGCCTCTTGTTCTGCTACAAAGTGCAGTGATACACACTAGCTGCTACGGTAGAATATTATCTCAAAGATGTGGTACTAAAGCGCCGTAATAAAAAAAAAAACATTTCTCATTCTAGGAACTTGGCATGAAGCATCCGTTACACAGAAAAAAACTCCACTTGGCCTTACAAGCGATCAGTGCTGAGCAAATGGATAAGATGAGCGACTTGGACCACAATTGGGTGACTCAGTGGCTCGATGATATCGGTCTGCCGCAGTACAAGGACCAGTTTGTAGAAGCGAGGGTCGACGGTCGTGTGCTCCATTATCTTACTGTGGTGAGTTCATGGCCTTTGGCAATGCTCTTTACTTTGATTGCGATGTCCTTGGGATAAGAGACGTGAAACGGAGATTCCTACTTGGTTCCTATGCCAGGCAAAGCAAATGATGCGTAGCAGGTCCTGCTTACTGGTTTTGCCGAGATTTTAACAATAAAGTGGAACCTCCCTTAGCAGACACCTCTCTATTAAGGACAACCTCTCTATTAAGGACACTAGTTTTGGTCCCAAATGAATTGTTTCCATTCAATTTGACCTCTCTAATAAGGACACCTCTCTATTAAGGACACTAGTTTTGGTCCCAAATGGATTTTTTCCATTCAATTTCACCTCTCTAATCAGGACACCTCTCTATTAAGGAGAGTACTTGTCAGTTCCGAGGGTGTCCTTAATAGAGAGGTTCTACTGTATTTGAATGAGGTTTGCTGTATGTACTGACATCTGGTGTTTTCAAGAGCTAACTTTAACTTGCTGGGCTTTGGCATGGTTTGTCATTGTCTATAGTCTCCCTTTAAGGTGTCGAATGACCTTGATCAAATAAATACGGCTCATGCACTCTGACATTTTGTTTTCAGGACGACCTATTGCAACTTAAAGTGACGAATGCCCTCCATCATATCAGTATAAAACGTGGTATACAGGTGCTCCGGTTGAATAACTTCAACCCGAATTGTTTTAAGAGGCGGCCGGTCAGGGATGAGGTACGTAGAAGAAATTTTTGCAGTAGCATTCCGCGAAGTTACTATTTATAGCTCACAAGGTCATTTGCATAAGATATTGATGACGTTTTAGTCACGTGACAGTCGGACATCGGCACTTATTTCTACGCATTTGAGCTTATTGAATTATTTCAAAGTCAATTATCTTTGACCCTGCATTGTTTTTAACATGAATGATACCATAGAGTCGAGAAATATTCAGAACAATTATGTAGTATTTCCAACACTCGGACATGTGCCAGATTGAATCTAACTGCCCTAGTTAGAAAGCCTGAATCCATTACGAAACCGCATGTCTGTCCGACATTGCCTGTAATTCAGCGATGGGGAAAAAGAGGGCAGCAGCTGCAGTGACGTCATCTTCGCGGAATGCTATAGGACATGGAGCACGAAATGTATGTTTTGTGGGAAAACAAATGTAAAGTAGACACTACAGGGTGTCCCAGAAAGGTTTTCCCTCGCACAATAGAATTCTATTGTGTATCCATTGTGTGAGGGAAAATAATTCTGGGCCACCCTGTACCGATAGGTTGTGGGTGGGGGGGGGGGCATATTAGTGTTTGCCAGGTTCGTAAATCAGGGGAAATATTTGCACAGTTAAGGTCCTGGGTTTGGTATGACTTAGCCTGAGGAGAAGCATAGCATTGCAAGATAGTAGAGCCACCTACAGGTGACATTGTGTAACGTAATCTGACCCACCCGACTCCTGCATATGTCCTCCCTTTAATGGGTTTATCTTAGCCCTCTGATGATGAATATTGTACATTTCAGGACTTTTATGAGTGGAAGGTTAGTTTTAATCCGGGTTTTGGTTAACATATAGATTGAGTCGGTGCTAATATAACGAAACAATTTTAAAATATCTGTACCAGACTAAATTGGAATTTCTATTCATATATTTATATCAGTCTTTGTATAATAAGGGGTCATCTCATAGACTGAAGCCAAATTAAACACAATTTTCAGTTGCTCTGTCATTGTGGACCCCTCCCCCTAAAATATACTAAAAAGTTTACATTTTCTTCTTTACAAATGTCTGAGTCAGACCATGAAACTGACAATTTTTCCCTCGTTTTCATTTTTGAAGCTGCAACTATCACTGTTCGGATGCAACTCCTGCTATCTGAAAAAATGTGGTATGGTTGAGGGACAGCTTTCTGATTATGAAAAAATGCAAATTGTAAAATAAAATTAAAAAAATCTTTTTGCAGAAGATTTGCAAAAATGAACAGTTTCATATTGAAAGTTGAAATGCCCTCCCCAAAATGAACAAATGTGATCCGTCACAGCAAAACCAGGCGCATGTTGCACAGAAGATGAGCCGAAATGACACCAGGAGATAATGGAAAAAATTGATGTGCTCATAGTTCACAAAAGGCAGACAATAGAGAAATGAACAAACAGTCCGTCTCAACCTGCCAAGCTCTGTGCGACATGCGCCTGGTTTTGCTGTGACGGATCACAAATAGTTATTTTTGGCTTCAATATATTTTGAGATGACCCCTAAGTCCATTATCTAACATTACTTTCGCACATCAAACTACCCCTGTACTATTTAACAGTCAGATCAAATCTCAACTCAATGCAATATGGGATGGGTAAAATAAATCCATGGGCTCCTTGTATCGGTGATGTCTACGCCAGGACAAGCGGACGCCCCCACCAAATGAGTAGCCTGCGAGGACTCTACCTTTGGTTAAATTTGTACCTACAGTAGTGGTATGTGAAACTCTCGTCCTCCTTCCTTGGAGGAGGATTACTCCCTGGAGAGAATCACCTCCAAGTGCAGAGCAAATGCTCAAAGGGTAACTCGTGTCAAATTTCACCATATAATGTTTTAGCTGTTTTTGACAAATGACTACGTCACTTTCTCATGAATCGGTAAGGTTTTCGAATCGAAATGCACATTTTCTAGAAATTGATGGTTTAATCCTGCCCGGACGGCTCGCTTCGATGCCGTTTTCGTTGATGACGTCACAACATGAACATTTTCGCGGTCGCGGTGGTTTACATTCAGCGATTTTATAATAAATCTAATCAAAAATGGAAAATTTGAGCTTTACATTTTTGATCAACAATTAAAAACGGACGTATTTCCGCAAAGTTGTAAATAACATCATAGTATCACTTTAAGAACAAGAAGAAGAAGTAAAGATGTTTTTAACTACCAACTGGTGCATGGTTGATGTGATAATGATCTTGACATGGTTTTTCCCAACTCTGTACAATATCTACCATCAAACCTCTTAATTTACTATCTGTATAGGTACATATCTGTTATAATACACGGTGTACTTCTAGTCTAACTTACCTGGTAAGTCATGATATTGGAAAGAAGGAAACTTAGGCTGACTTAGTGAAGGGTTTTGCCAGTGTCTTTCTGTTGAAGGGTATAACTTTCAAAATCAGAAAATTTGTATCTGTATAGGTACATATCTGTTATAATACACGGTGTACTTCTAGTCTAACTTACCTGGTAAGTCATGATGGTGAAGTAAAGGAAACTAAGGCCGACTTAGTGAAAGGTCTTGCCAGTGTCTTTCTGTTGAAGGGTATAACTTTCAAAATCAGAAAATTTGTATCTGTATAGGTACATATCTGTTATAATACACGGTGTACTTCTAGTCTAACTTACCTGGTAAGTCATGATGGTGAAGTAAAGGAAACTAAGGCCGACTTAGTGAAAGGTCTTGCCAGTGTCTTTCTGTTGAAGGGAATAACTTTCAAAATCAGAAAATTTGTATCTGTATAGGTACATATCTGTTATAATACATGGTGTACTTCTAGTCTAACTTACCTGGTAAGTCATGATAATGAAAAGAAGGAAACTTAGGCTGACTTAGTGAAGGGTTTTGCCAGTGACTTTCTGTTGAAGGGTATAACTTTCAAAATCAGAAAATTTGTATCTGTATAGGTACGTATCTGTTATAATACCCGGTGTACTTTTAGTCTAACTTACCTGGTAAGTCATGATAATGGAAAGAAGGAAACTTAGGCTGACTTAGTGAAGGGTTTTGCCATCGCTGTTGTAGGGTATAACTTTCAAAATCAGAAAATTTGTATCTGTAGGTACATATCTGTTATAATACATGGTGTACTTCTAGTCTAACTTACCTGGTAAGTCATGATGGTGAAGTAAAGGAAACTAAGGCTGACTTAGTGAAAGGTCTTGCCAGTGTCTTTCTGTTGAAGGGTATAACTTTCAAAATCAGAAAATTTGTGTCAGTATAGGTACGTATCTGTTATAATACATGGTGTACTTCTGGTCTAACTTACCTGGTAAGTCATGATAATGAAAAGAAGGAAACTTAGGCTGACTTAGTGAAGGGTTTTGCCAGTGACTTTCTGTTGAAGGGTATAACTTTCAAAATCAGATCATTTGTGTCAGTATAGGTACATATCTGTTATAATACACGGTGTACTTCTAGTCTAACTTACCTGGTAAGTCATGATAATGGAAAGAAGGAAACTAAAGCTGACTTAGTGAAGGGTTTTGCCAGTGTCTTTCTGTTGAAGGGTATAACTTTCAAAATCAGAAAATTTTAACAGCATAAAATTTGTGAAGTTGTGGTGAGGGTTGTAAAGATATGAAACATTTACTGACTGGTTGGTAATTTTTATTGCAGACGTCAGATATCCTCGCATGCAGCCAAAATCGTCACTCTGCGTGGTTATACTTGTAGGTGCCTGTCCTTAATTGCACTGATAAAGATGTCGCTGGTCTGCAGACAAAATGATTTGAAAGAGGCTCAGAATTATCACACATCCTAGCAACGTGGTGTCCTTAATAGAGAGGTTCTAGTGTACTATATATTTGCAGGGTCCGATACACAACTCTCCTGAAGAAGTGATGTTATGGACGAACCATCGTGTTATGGATTGGTTGAGATCGATCGATTTGTCTGAGTATGCTCCTAATATGAGGGGGAGTGGCGTTCATGGTGCTCTTATGGTAAGTCTGGGTCCAATGCTTGGCACAGTCTCATTACCTGTGCCCTTGGGCAAGGAACTTTACTAAAAATTGGCACATTCTTTAAACGGTCCTTAATTCGCATAGGTTATGTGCGGTGTGCACATAATTTATATCCCACCTACACAAAACACTGCGTGTAGGTTGCATAAGTGCGTCCTGAGTCAATTACCCGTGACAAGTGAAACAAGTGACACCATGAACCCTATATGACGCCAGCTTTACACGGATGTGTGCAGTTACGTGAGGCAGAGGAGTATGTCAGTTGTGACAGTGACTGTAATCATCGTGGCACTCAACAAAAGAGAACACGATTGGATTGAATTTAGCCAAGGTCAACAAATTCAAAATGATGATACGGTTTTTTTTCATATGTTTTTTTTTCCGGTCCAGGTTTTTTCCAGGTCACACGGATGTGCGCAGCTACGTGAAGCAGAGGAGTATGTCAGTTGTGACAGTGACTGTGATCATTGTGGCACACAACAAAAGAGAACACGATTGGATTGAATTTAGCCAAGGTCAACAAATTCAAAATGATGATTCATGTTTTTGTTTTTTTCCAGGTCTCCGATCCTGCGTTCACAGCGGATCTCCTCGCAAGTTTACTCTCCATCCCGAGCGCCAAGACTTTACTACGGCGCCACCTTAAAACACACTTCGTATCGCTGATTGGTAACGAGATGCAAACTAAGAAACGAGAGCATGAAGCGTGTGAGTCTTATATGCCCCTCACGCCGAATATGAAAATCAAGGTAAGTTTCAACCATTAAAAGAAACCTATAGCGAAACGTTTTGAAAAATGGGGAGTTTTGAACGGCCCGGTTAAAATCTATGGCGGGAATAAGCTTCCATTGATAAATGTTAGCAGTTTCGAGTTCCCCCCAGGTAGTTGATTATGTAGCCAATGAGCTGCATGAAAAGTAATCACCAATTCAGTTATTTTTACCATGTTCAGCTAGTCTAATGAAGACTTGTGGCATCTCGGGTCACAGTTCGAAACTAACTGTCATTTTTGTTGATTTTCAGTCAAAGAAACATGGTATTTTTGGTCACAAGCGAAGTAAATCTGAAACGGACTTCGATATTTACGTCTGTCCGATGGACATACAGGGACCTGCGGGCCAGAACCGAGTCCGCAATGGAGTGCCCGCATACGCAATAAACAGCCGTGAGAACGGAAGCACGGATCCGTCAGTTAAAAAGGTAGATCAGGCGTTTCAATAGTTAGCATGGGTGTCGTCAGTTTGCCTGTGAACATGTGTGTTATGTCAATTGCCTGTGAATGCTGCAAACTGCCAAATTTTCACGGGAGTTTTTTTCTTGAGAATTTCACGAAAAGCTGCGCTTCGCAAAAATAAAAACCACAAAAAATATTTTTGAAATTTTCTTTGAAATTTTTTTTAATCGCAAGGACAAAAAGTCGTGAAAGTTTGTGCTTTATAGTATGGGTGTGCTGTCTGGTTGCCTTTGATATGTAAGTTGCATTTTCAAATATTGATGCCTGCAGAATTGACTTGGAAATGGTTACAGAATTTGGTGTCTTTTGTGTCGTGTATGCTTCTTTCCACACGACTGTTCATGGAGGTCACAGGAACGACCTGCATGTTGGCTTACCACTGTCCTCAAGGATATCAGCAACGTTTGCCCAAGGATACTGCGAATGGCATGGAGGTTGGATATGACGATCGTTTGCATGGATGACGGTGCAGTGAATTGCCCAAGGACGCTGGAATGGCATGGAGGTTGGATATGACGATCGTTTGCATGGGTGACGGTGCAGTGAATTGCCCAAGGACGCTGCGAATGGCATGGAGGTTGGATATGACGATCGTTTGCATGGGTGACGGTGCAGTGAATTGCCCAAGGACGCTGCGAATGGCATGGAGGTTGGATATGATGGATCGTGTGCATGGGTGACAGTATACAAATAGTGGATGTTTGGCAAAGCCTCGTCCGCCATGACATTTCTTCGTCCAGCAAAATTCCATATTGGACGACCTTAAACATCCACTATTTGCTATATTATGCAACCAAGTGTCTTGGCAAAGAAATCAATCCAAAGGAAAATAATGAAACAATTTGTTTTCATTTTGATTGGATTAAAACCTTTTAGGATCCGTTACGACATTTTTTTTGATCCGTTATTGCTTTTTTGGATCCGATACGATGTGATGACTTGAAATCACATGATGTGAATCGAGTTACGCTATTGGCCAAGAACATTTGGTAGCATAATATTGCAATGTAAAACACCCACTGTGCATGTGATGCATGGAGAAGAAATACACATTCAAGGAAGAAGGTCCTGCATTGACTGTGTCCCGACCTGAAGTGGATTAAGTGACTGTTACATATAGACTCTTCATATAAAGAACAAACAAATTGGAATGTCTCCAGTTTTGAAACAGTCCTGTATGGCTAAAGGAATGTCGTCTGCATGCAGCATTTTGTTTGTATTGCCTTGTTTTGTCTTGCGACGTCTGCTGTTATACCTGATGGGTTTTGCAAGATCTAACGAATTTCCGTGAAAATTTTCAAGTGAAAGTATTTATTGATTCCCCATCCTGAGGAAATCGAGGGCTGATGCTCGCTTCTACAGCCCTGCGCGCCAATTCTTGAGACGTTTCCCCTCATTGGCTGAGGTACAGGTGTCGAACCAAATGTACCCAATCAAAACTCTCGAAATGTCTCAGGTTGTGTACTGTGCTGCAGGGTCGTAAAAGCAAACGTAAAGTCCCGATTTCCTCAGCATGCAATTTCTGTACAACTGCATTAAGCCTTAAGATACTTCCTGATAGTTTTAAAACGATCGAACTTCATCAAAAAATGTGGTTTTAGCTCTGGTTTCTTCATAAACTCGGAGATATGGGGTGCTTCTGAATATGCAAATGGGTCCATACTGCTGATTTCAACGCAATGGAGAGGTTTCATACCAACCTTCAGCTGAGCGGTAGACCCTTGGGCCTCTTGTTATTAGAACCCATCAGGCAGCAGCAGCAGTTTGGAAAAGTTCAACAATGGGTGATATGAGTAAAGGCTAGCAAATGCTTTTACTTCAGTTTTGTACAGAAAGGCCAAGTGTAAATGTACATGGAGTTTTAGATAAAAGCATTCACTACTCTTTATTCATATCACCCAATGTGTGCTGTAATTTTTGTGTCAGTTATTGCACCAATTATCTGGAAATTTCCTCCCAAAAGGCAAACTGCTGTTGTGTTATTTGTACATTTGAATTTATTAACACTTAATTTGATTGTGATTAGTATTGTACATTTCAAAGGTTTGTGTGTATTCTGTAATTAATGTTGGCCATTTGTGAAAATGTTTTTTGTAAGAATGTTCCAAACAGTGTTGTGAATTGTACCTTGACTTTAGAAGCAAGATGTAGAATTCAACCATATTTATGATTTGTAAACAAGAAATTTTAAGGAACTTAGAAATGTCCTGCTCTCTGTCAGACTGTCAGGAACTGATAAAAATAACAATGATTGCCATGTTTTGAGTTCACATACTGCAAATTGTAAAATTTCTGTGGCTACTTATGATTTGGGACTGGAAAATATGTAAAAATTCCTCGTTTTTTTCAATAAATTTTTTTTTTGTGAGTCAAAAATATTCCCAACTCCAAAATTTCTGGGTTTTTTTCAATAAATTTTTATTTTTTTGTGAATCAAAAATATTCCTTAACTCAAAAATTCCTCACTTTTTTCAATAATTTTTTTTTTGGTGAATCAAAAATATTCCCAAACTCAAAATTAATTGCCAGCAGAAATTTTTCGGTTTACAGTTCTGTTCTAAAGAAATGTTTGTTAACGTTTGTTTGTTGACTTGATGTGATGTTAACGTGCGTCTCTTCACTGATTATTTCCAGTCTCGGCAGCTCGGAGAAATCAAAGAAGTGCCTGTAGTAAGTCGTTTAGTGTGTGCTTGTGCAAGACTTTTTTTTTCTCAATCGGTGTGGAAAATGATTTCAAACCCCACGGAAGAAATTTCATCACCAAGCTTACCGTGTGAATGCACCAAGAACACATTACTGACACAAAAATATTATATTTATTTGAAAGGGCCTAAAAATCCTTGGCTCAGACTGTGTTTCATGAGCAGGTGGTGATTTTCGGTAATGTCACGTCCAATGGTTTTTTTCCGTCCCCAAGTATGCTAGCAGAGAACTACAGTCCAAATCACAATTGTCATCCCTACCTTTGCATCATTGACGTGCTACCCAGCACGTAGGTTGTACGTAAGTCGCACTTAGGTTGTTCGTAATTTACGCGAAGCATAGAGATAAACGTGTCGCTGGTGCGTCATGGGTGTGTCATGGGTGCGTCATGGGTGTGTCATAGGTGCGTCATGGGTGTGTCATGGGTGTGTCATGGGTGCGTCATGGGTGCGCAACTCGTGCGTAGGTTGCGCGCCACTGACGCGTAGCAGGATGGATGTCATTTGTGACTTGGACTGTACAACGTATGATTTTTTTATGACATCGGGATTTTTTGTGCCAATTATTTAGTTTGTTAATCATTTATTCATCTGTGAAAATTTTACGCCTATGTCCTCCGGAAGAAAGGGTTTTAAATCCACCGAGGAAGAAATCGTGTATGCAAAAATGTAAAGAGGATTTTTGTGTCGTGACGGAGTTCCGTAACGTTAAAAACTGGCGTGATGTATCCCATGGTCACCGCCTGCTCAGAGAGCGAGATACTACTGTATAATCACTTAAACTTTAAGAGCAGGCATCATGTTATTGAGAAAAACAATTCTTGGAATGTTGCAGTAAATCTGAGTGTTGGTAATGTGCTGTTGATTGCATTAGAATATATCCCTCTCTGGAGTTACACCACACCTTAAATGTCACACCTATCCACACCATAAACCAAAGCACCTTAGGAACTTTAATTTCCACCTGCCATAATTCCAAGAACACCCTTGAGAATGATTTTCCCAACTTGTTGAGAAACAGGTAGGCTTCCCAACTTGCTGAGATATCCTTACCCTGGGAAAGGAGAAGATAAAAAGCTGTGTTCCTGGAGTGTTCATTGAAACATGGTTTTAAACTTTAATGAAAATTTCAAAATTTGTTGTAAATCCTTCATTGGTTTGGTCTATGAATCGGCTCTACAGGGTTGCCCAGAAATATTTTCCCTCGCACAATGAATACACAATAGAATTGTATAGTGCAAGGGAAAAGTCTTCTGAGCCACCCTGTAATGTGTTCTTGTGTCAATTGTATTCACTCTATCCTGTTCCTTATTCAAATGTTTCATCTTTTGAATCTTTTGTAAAGTTTTTGAACCTGATTTTAAGGCATTTATGTTTTGCGTGTGTTGAAGTCACTGTGGCTTTTTATTGTGTGGTTCTGTCTCTGAGCTCCTGCTGCTCTTTAATCTGTTTTTGTTAAAGTTGCTATAATTCTGATTGTGGTCTTTGTAAGACATTCGATTACCTAAATTTCGCGCGCACTGGCCGACTGGTCGAGAACTGAGGGTTCTGGGTTCGATCTGGTTGCCACTTTGTCCTACAAGGGTCAGGTTCAAGTGGGTGGGCTGAATGAATAGTTCCTTAAAGTGATACTATGATGTGATTTACAACTGTGCGGAAATACGTCCGTTTTTAATTGTTGATCACAAATGTAAAGCTCAAATTTTCCATTTTTGGTTAGATATCTTATAAAATCACTTAATGTAAACCACCGCGACCGTGAAAATGTTCATGTTGTGACGTCATCAAAGAAAACGGCATCGAAGCGAGCCGTCCGGGCGGGATTAAACCATCAATTTCTAGAAAATGTGCATTTTGATTCGAGAACCTTACCGAGTTATGAGAAAGTGACGTAGTCATTTGTCAAAAACAGCTAAAACATTATATGGTGAAATTTGACACGAGTTACCCTTTAAGGGTTGACCGAAGGCACCACCATTTTGGCTGGAACTTGAAATCCTAAAGCTGAGAGAACTTTCAATATGAAGTGAATATCCATTTCAAGGTAGGAGTCGGATCTCTGTGAGCAAAGAACAGCCTCCCATCCTTGAAATTGGCTCTCACTTCGTTTTGAAAGCCTTTTAATTGCTTTAGGATTTTAATTTTTTGTGTGATTCATAGGTGTTTAACTAGATTACTGGTCGCTAAATCATAGCAACGACAAAGTGTATAGCACCCACTTGTACGGCAATTTAGTTTAGCGTCAATAATGCCACTTTAACTACCAATCATCCTGGTTCCTAGGTGTCACACCAACTGCTTCAATAGAAACACGTATTGAAAAGATCGCATCCTGGCTTTTTCTTGGAGATTTCGTCCAAGTATTTTGGGGTTTTATACAGTGAGCCCCGAAAATGTGAAAAATTCGAAAGTTAGCGCCTTTGTGAAACACGGAATTTGTCCACATCAAAAACCGAATTCAGTGTTTCCTGGTTTAAAATGCGGATTTTGAGGGGTCTTTTGGGATTTTAGCTTTTGATTACGGACTTTACTAAATCAAGTTTTTTTTTAAAAACGGATTTTCGGGGGCTTAATAATGCGCGTGGAAAGAAATTTCTGTTTTTCTAAGAGATGATATTTTCCATTTCAGAGAGAGGAGAGAGCTGCGAAGGAGATAGGTGCATATTCTCATGAAATAAACACACTAACAGTGAGTAACATAAGACCTGACCTCTCTCACAATACTAAGATTTTGTAGCAATCCCCCCCCCCCCGTGGTGAATATTGTCGGTTTTATGGACTCTGATTGATTATTGGGGAGCTTGGTGGCACAAGAGTTGAGGATGTTGGCATCCCCTGCTCTACAGGGAGGCCTAGAAAGTTTTTCCCTTACACAATAGAATTGTATTGTGTATCCATTGTGTGAGGGAAAAGCTTTCTGGGTCACCCTGTAGGGTAATTCACGCTCCTCTAACAAAATGGTGTAAAGAGAATCTGTGTTGATAGTCGGAAAATCGCCTGATCTGCTTGGCCCACAGTCAGATGATTTTGTTAGCTCAGCTGAAAAGCTGAGCTATTCATATGAGTAAATGGTAGAATGAGTGTCCGTCTGTCTGTCTGTCTGTCTGTCTGTCTGTCTGTCTGTCTGTCTGTCTGTCTGTCTGTCTGTCTGTCTGTCCGTTAAACAGGCACGTTTCAAAACTATGGCGGATAGGCGATAGATTTTCCCTCTGAGGCGTTGAGACCCTTCAGGACTCCTGAATAGACCAAATGTGGGTCCGGCAGGATGAGCGGTTTGGCCACTAGGTGGCACCGAGCGAAATTTTCCAAAAACTTTTCCAGCAGCTGATTTCTCAGTTGGGGATCATGAATCAAATCTAATTTTATAGAGCAAAGCTTTCTCTTTCATTATCAATAGGCGTAGTTCATGAATTTCTCACCAGGTGGTGTTACTGGCGCAATTTAGTGAGCAACCCCCAAGAAGAGCATTTTAAATTTCGCGCGAGTTATCCCACGTCCAATCACACATGCAGCGAACGTCACGTCTCGAGTCTGCGCAGTTCAGACGTAAGGAGACCATGCTATGGAATAGATCGCGTTCTGTCAATTCAGAGGTAAGTTCTCATTAAATTCACAATTTCATAGGCGATAATATTTGGCTGGTTGTGTTATTGCATGTTGATGACATTAGGGAAGGCTTGGATTGTTTAATTGGATGTGATTAATTTGAAATAGTTCGTCGACGATCGTTGAAAAACGATCTGCGAAATGCAGCTTGGTTGGTCTGAGAAACGATGTCAAAGTCCGGCTTTAAATCATGGATTTCTCAACAAATAACTCTTGTCACATAGCAGAACTAATGTGAATAAACAAGACAATAATAAACATCGTTCTGATATCATCGGGTAAGGTTGCCAATGTACATAAACAGTGTAATTGAGGATCGACGCCAGCGATTTGAAATGTCAACAAACAATAAATGCGATATGATACACACTGACACTTGCACACTGTACATAGCACAATGCTTCAAACGGGGCCGATTCATCACTCTTATCACAATGTATTCCCAATCATATTAATGAACTTCCTTGATCATTCGGCCCTAGCGCCTTATCAGTTGTTGTTGGCCTTGTATTTGATATAAAACTTGGCTAGCTTACCTATTCTATCAAAATTAAAATGTTATCTCCTCATCATGTTTTGCAGGACAGGAATGATCTGCAGCTGCATTTGAACATATTTGGTGACCACATCTCAAAGATGACCAAGAGAGAGGATCGAGCTATGACTTTGCACATCCCATCGACTTCGGTGTTCACCAGTGCAATCATCAGAAGAGCCAGGCAATTCTAGTATTCAAGTATTTCATTCTGTAATACTTACCTCAAAATTTACTAAATAAAGAAAACCGCATGTGGCAGTTGGTTAAAAAAATCAAGTCTATCTGTTTAAAGTTTTTACTTGCTATCATTATTATCAACATTTCAATGGTGGCATTCTGCTAAGGTTTGTTAAGAGTTTCACTTGACTTAAGCAGGGTGTACACTAGTAAAATATTAGCAACATTTTACCAACATTTTACCAACATTTTTACAACAATTTTGCAACAAGCCCTTCAAGGCCCTGTGTTCACTAGCAACAAAATTGCAACAAATTAGCAACATTTTTACAACATGTTGGTAAATTGTTGCAAACTTTTTAGTGGGAACAAAGCGAAATAGGTATTTTGGAGGGAAAATGGATGATTCCAAGGAGAGAAGATGTGTTTTGAGTGCTTCTGCAGCAATTTTAGCTGTCATTGTTGAGAGACGGAAGAGGCGGCGAAATAACCAAAGAGAATATGGACCAGGCCCTGGATCAAAATGAGGGTGGATGATGGGGCATACCACTGCCTGTTAAGGCCGCGTATCCATAGGGTATGCCCTTGTGTAGTGTGGCGTTATGGCGTAACAGCCTTGTGACCTGGCACTATGCCCTGAGTCTCCATTGGATATTCCTTTTTGGTCATGGTAGGCCTTTGTAGTCCTCATTTCGCAGCGGTCAATCGCGTTTATCCGCACGCTGTCATTATTTCAGAAGACAATTTCTTATGAATATTGAAAATGAAAATACAAGTAACTTGTATTTTCACTTGCAACATCAAATTGACATGTACATGTATATAAAACCTGACTTAAGCAACAAATTACAGGTTCGTGCTTGTTATGATAATCATCAGTTTCGGGGTCCCAGAGTAGTTCCCGTTGATGAACCTCTTGAATTAATTTCGCCTCAGACATTGCTTCCGTGTTGTTCACTCGCAAAAGAATGGACATGTTCAATCCCAATATGGGCCTATATTCCCAATCCACAGTGCATATATGCCCGCAATGTGACACGGCATAACCTATGGGAACGATCAATAACACCAACGAAGGTTCATTGTCCGTGTGGCGCGCCAGGCGGTAAAAAGGGAATGTTGTGCAGGGCACGGAACAGCCTATGGATACGCAGCCTAAAGGAGTTGCGGCTGACTGACAAGCCGTCACACAAAAACTTCTAGAAAAGGTTTCATCACCCTACGAAGCAAGACACTCACTTGAGAGTTGCTATACCTGCTTCTTGTTCAAGTCACATGAACTCCGGTAGATCACATGACGCAAATCCTATTTCTGATTGGCTGAAGAGTTTGCAACATTTTTACAACATGCAACAAAGAATTGCATTGCATTTAATTTGCAACAATTTTACAACATGTTGTAAGACGCGTTTTGCTCTGTACACACTACGCAACATTTTTGCAACATTTGTTGCAACTGGAAATGTAAAAATGTTGCTAATATTTTACTAGTGTACAAAGGCCTTTAGGCAATAATAGAGTTGGGTAGAGCATTTTGTTAATGTTACCCTTTTAGTTAGGGAAACTGGTGCCTTCTGCATTAGGTGGACCCCACTTACTCATCTGTCAGACCGGCCTCACACGTCGGCATTAGAGTTTAAGGTCCAGTCTGCGAGATTTACCCATTTCTACCCAGCCAAAAGCGGGTGATTGGGCTAGTCTCTCCATGTGATTCAATTCGCATGGATTCTTGTGTCCCGGTGCTGAAAGGATCCCTCCACAAGGGCAGACTACATCCGGTGGCACTGAAGTATGGAAGAAAGACAGAAGACGACCAATTTGCGAAAAGGATCATCATCATCATCATCATGGTAACAGCTGAGGATGAATCATGTTGCTGTGTGTAGAATTGATGGTCCAATATAGGTTAGGTTATCTGTTTGCGCACACATTGCAAGGGTGGAGCTTGCTTGAAGTAGATTGCGCCAGTCTACCGTAATTCACTGTTACACATCCAGAAGCTAATATCCTTAGGCTTTGAGTCCTTAGTTTAGTAGAGTTTGACGAGTAATGTAATATATACGAACAACGCAGCAACAACTCAGCTGAGCGCCAGGCCCTTGGGCCTCTTGTTGTATTTTGTGGTGCAGTTTCACTGTAACCTATTTTATGACGTGTTTTGTACTAAAGTGTGTTCCCTGACTATTTACTACGGGTCGGGCCAACAAGTTGAAAACAGTGCCACCTAACGTCTGCCGCGTTAAAAATATTGTAGCAAAAGTAACTGTAGTCTTCTCCTTACTCACAATGAATAGTGTGGCCTATAATATTTATAAATTCATGCTAGATAGCAGCACTGATATCTGCTATCTAACTGGCCATCATTTAGGAATTTAATCCAATTTCAATCCATCTTCCCCATTGTCAATCCAATTCCATAATATAGTCTGTGACTTTATGAGTATGGAACATACATGTAAGGTAAACTGGTACAATTATCGCCTCTACAGTGTAGAAAACCGCTGGCAATACACATTTATGCACACAGCGGCTATAATTGTACCACTTTACCCTATGTGTCTCGCTAATTAACATATCATCTAGGAAGATCCATTTATGCACACAGCGGCTATAATTGTACCACTTTACCTTATGTGTCTCGCTAATTAACATATCATCTAGGAAGATCCATTTATGCACACATCGGCTATAATTGTACCACTTTACCTTATGCGTCTCGCTAAATAATATATCATCCAGGAAGATCCTTATTCCGGAGTTAACTAGTATCGACATTTAAAGTGACCTTATCCCAGCCTTTTGGAAATTTGTCTTCGTGAGACAGATTTAGGATGGATGCGAGTTGTGATAATCAAAACACCTCACGATCTCCCTGGTCGACCATCTTGACCACTTTTGACGTTTGTTTGTGTGACGCGTGATATTTTTCATAACTTCTCCATCCTCTCGCTTCAGCACATGCTTGCCCATGAGAACTTCCTGGAGGACGACAACCTTCCAACGTCTGACGTGTAACAACAAATCGATCGTGTACAGACTTTTTTACGACACACCTCATGAAGGCTTACCGAGATTATCTCCGCATGAGTACCTTAGTTTAAACTGGATTGATTGACGATTATCTCCACACGAGTAATTTAGTTAAACTGGATGGATTAACAATGGGCTGCAGTCACTTAAACCCTGTATTGACATTTTTGACATGTAGCTGAGTGAATCTGCAAGAGAGACTTTGGAAATTTCACAAACCTGTGATGGCCTCAAAACTGTAGGAAAGAAAATGGAAATTTATTGAACAAATTGATGTGAATTCCTTCAAATCCTGATCAGTAAATCATTTTTGTCACCCTGTAGAATACATGTAACAGTTTGCTATGTCCTTGGGCTGAGAAAACTCACTTGTTTTGTAAAAAATGACCTTCCCTCGAGTTCATGCTTTCAACAGATATGTTTATTAATTTACAACTTAAAGTACTGCATTTGGTCTTTTTTCAGTTCTTTAAGTTTGTTTGGAACATTTTTCAGTTACCTCAAGTTTTGTTGACAAGACTTTTGGTTATCTAAAGATGCGAGGATAATTTTGTCTTATGAACACATTTAAAGGATGATAAGCTTAACTGAGCGTAATATTTTCTCTTATGAACACATTTAAAGGATGATAAGCATAACTGAGCGTAATATTTTCTCTTATGAACACATTTAAAGAATGATAAGCATAACTGAGCATAATATTTTCTCTTATGAACACATTTAAAGAATGATAAGCATAACTGAGCCTAATATTTTCTCTTATGAACACATTTAAAGGATGATAAGCTTAACTGAGCGTAATATTTTCTCTTATGAACACATTTAAAGGATGATAAGCATCACTGAGCCTAATATTTTCTCTTATGAACGTCAGCACAACTGAGCACAAAATGACTACGCTCTCGTAAAATATGTTTTCGGGTGACTGAACAACTTCATGATAAACAGAAAAACGGAAAAAGTCTAACAAATGGAGAAAATAATCGGTCAACAGAAAACGCTAGTATTGCTAGTCATCCTTTAACACCAGAAAATTTCCAAATTTTTGGTACATGATCAGTTTTTAAGATAAAATTACTTAATTTTGAAATTGATAGTTGGTATGTTTGTCCAGCATGCCTATTCATTTCAGAAATGTTTTAAGTTCGATTATATTGTGCATTGGTTTTATTTCTCAGGGGTTGCCTGATTGTGAAAATTTAAAATCCAAAATTTTTTTGCAATCAAATGTCTCTAAAGGAGAGAACTTGGAGAAACATTTGTGGCATTCTGATCAGTTGTGAAATAAAATCCATGCACATACTGTAAACCGGGAAATTTTCGCTTGCGTTTTAATTTCGCGTGTTCATGATCAGCAAAATCTGCGAAAATAAAAATGCCGCAAAAAATAAACATTGACTAAATTGCTGTTACAGTGTTGTCAAAACGCGAAATTAAAACTACGCCAAATATGCAATTTCGTAAAAACCGTGAACAGTAATACCCGCGAATATTTCCCATTTTACTGTCAACAATATTTGTATGGACCTGTTCCATTTGACCAAGTCCATGCACTTTCTATGTAAGTTCTAAGTTCCTTTGTGTAAAACCAAAAAAACGTTCATCAATTCTTGGATGAACTAATCTGCCAGATCATACAAGTAATACATGTCTTTAGCTCTCTGTGTTCACTTGTATATTTAGCCAGATTTTATAGTTACGCTAAGGAATTTAGAATTTCTGTGATTCCTTTTAGGACTTATGACATATCCTTTCATACCAAGAACCTTCATTGGAAACATTTAGATTTTCCATGTCTGTTAACCTTGAGTGCCTAACGACGTATATTAACGTCTTTTGCACCAAACTGTTTGGTGCCCAATGACGTATTTCTACGTCTTCTACACCCAATCATTGGAATTTCTTTTGTTTCAGTATCAGACATTCTTGGTTGTCACTAGAACCTCTCTAGTAAGGACAACCTTGGGGCTGAAAAATGCTGTCCCTACTTGAGAAGTGTCCTGATTACAGAGGTCAAATTCAATAGGAATGACCAATTCGGGACAAAATGCATTGTCCTTAGTAGAGAGGTTGTCCACAATAGAGAGGTGACCGCTTAAGTAGGATCAACTGTATATCAAAGTCCTTCGAGGAATCGTTTCGTGATATTAATGAAGAACCAGAACTCGTCTCTTCCATGAAGAACGAAGCCTCTTTCTTCATTTATAATTCATGATGTTGTTCTTAACCCTTTTCAGACGAGAGTTCGAACGGAAAAAAAAATTAGACCTAAGTACTCTCTCAAAAAGTGCTTTCATTTTCTGACAACCTCGTTTTTGATGATTTTGAGAACATTCGAAAGAAATTTTCCAAAAATTACCTTAAGGTTGAAAAGGGTTCAGATATTTTGATTTTACATTTATTTTAAGGACATTTTCATGAAGACAATTTGAAAATTGTCTTCGTGAAATGCTTCCTTTAAATCATGTGTAAGACACAATCTGTTGAAAGCTTAAGCTGCAACCTGCGACAATTATCGCTTCGATGAGCGATGAAACTTTTGCTCATCTGCGGTATGTTTCTGGGCTTTGCTGTTTTATTTCTTGACAAGATTCGCCAAAAGATCTTGTAAGATTTATAATACCAGGGTTTTCTTCGAGGGAAGGTCATATTTCTTAGATATGTTTTTAAAGTCCTGGATATCTTTATCATATAGTTTTGACTGGGGACATCAGTTTTCTAGACAGATGTGGCCAAAGATTCTTTACTAAACTGTTATAGTGTGATCACAAATAATAATGTTACACAGCCCCGGGCAGCCGGTGTCATAGTTGACCAGCTTTTGTTGACACCTTGAAAGACCTTGACTCTGTTTTTAAGTCGGGGAAGAATATTGGCTAATAATGGGAACTACAGGGTTGCCTATAGGTTAATGCCGGACAGTTGAGCCAAGCAGAGAAAAGCCGAGGAATTTGAAACAGAGCATTACTGTTTAGCATTGGTAAGGCCTGTGAACTACTTCAAAATCGTTTTTAAACATGTTAAAAGAGTATTGGCAATGATGGCACTTCACTTCCTTACTCAACCCGATCTTATCAAATTTTGAACACAAATAAGCATCTGACGTAGATCTACGTAGGATGGCCCGGATATGTTAAGTGGTTTGACGTAGAACTACGTCACCTGCTGCAAACGGTGTTAAAAAAAATATCTAATAAACTCTGGTCAGATTTATATAAAAGTGGTAAAGGGAGGTTGTCTTAATGGACATAATTATCATATTGTATGAGGCATTTTCATAATTCATTATAATCATATGTAAATATGCGCATCTCATTATTAATATAATGTAAATAAAACAAAATAAACAAGTCAACTTGTATGCTGACAGTCCCTGATGATCATGTTGTATCACCTCGTCCCAGGTACATAATATCCTATCTTCGCAATAGGAATGCATGCGGGGTAGGGCACCTGGGTATGAGGTTATGCAACCAAGTCATTCGGGCACTCTTGTAGAATGGTGGATACTTGGTGAAGGGTTAATTACATAAATTGACGAGAAATGCTAATCATCATTTGAAAATGAAGTCGGTTCTGAAGAGTGTTTCAATAAAAGCGCTTTTCACCTTCTCTCTATATGCAATAAATAATAAACATGTAAATGGATTGTCCACCATACAACATGGCCCTTGTGGATCGGTGTAGAAAGGTCTTAGATTAGGCCATACAAATTAATTTCACGATTCTCATCACTCGGATTTTAAAAATTGGTCGGAGGGGAATTAAGATTTCTTAAATTTTGTCTATTGGTTGTTTGAGATGAGACTTTTTGCATTGATATGTAGGCACTACTTAGGCCAAGAATCAATAAAGACTAGTCTTTATTAATTCTTGTATCCTTGACGAGGGGTTGTACAAGTAACACATTGATAGTTGCATAAGCCAGATAAATTCTTCGGTAAAATTCTCATCAATGCCTCAAGGCACTCAAGGCTAATTTCAATCGTAATATGTAATTTTCAGTATAATTTACATCTTACATATTGGGTGATATGAATAAAGACTAGCAAATGCTTTTACTTCAGTTTTGTACAGAGAGGCCAAGTGTAAATGTACATGGAGTTTTAGATAAAAGCATTTACTACTCTTTATTCATATCACCCATTGTCTCCTTAATCTAAGCATCTTCCAAAAAAATTTTAATATCCTCAGTAAGTTCACATAAGTCATTATTGAAATGATCATTCAACATGATGAATACTTATACCAAAAGTGTATGGGCTTGCTTGCATATTTTTGTTGATTATACTAATTATAATAAACTTAATTGTGTCTACCACTTTTATCAGTATGTCTGCCTTGTGTCTGTCATCAACCAGACAAATTGGTTTTCCATTCGCAGTAGAACCTCTCTATTAAGGACACCCATTGGATGACAGATATTGTCCTCGATTGGGAGGTGTCCTGATTACTGCATTCAAGACTCATTTTGATTCAAAACCTTTCTATTAAGGACTCCCATTGAATGAACGATATGTCCTTGATGGGGAGACGGCCCGATTACAGAATTCAAATTGTATCTAGAAGACTCATTTGGGATCAAAACCAGTGTCCCTAATAGAGAGGATGTCTTGCTAACAAAGGTGTCTGCTAGGGAGGTTCTCCTGTCCTTGTATTTATTTCTTCCACTACTCCTTAAATAGTTCTTCCTTATTTGATATTGGAATTGAAATAAGACAATTTGATTGACTGCTAAGAATAACATGAGAGAGCATTGATCTCTCATTGGTCTATCCCGGCTTCAAAAAACCCTGCATCCTTATAGCATATTCACATGTATTATCATTGAAACTTGTGACCCCCAGGTCGTGAGATTTGTAAAAAATAAAATCCATGTGAAATTTTCACTGTTCCAGGTATGTCTGAAAACATGAATGGAAGAATAGCATTCCGCGAAGTTACTATTTATAGCTCACAAGGGCATTTGAATAAGATATTGATGACATTTTAGTCACGTGACAGTCGGACTTCGACACTTATTTCTACGCATTTGAGCTTATTTCAAAGTCAATTATCTTTGACCCTGCATTGTTTTTAGCATGAATGATACCATAGAGTCAGAGAGAGAAATATTCAGAACAATTATGTAGTATTTCCAACACTTGAACATGTGCCAGATTGAATCTAACTGCCCTCGTTAGAAAGCCTGAATCCATTACGAAACCGCATGTTTGTCCGACATTGCCTGTAATTCAGCGATGGGGAAAGAGAGGGCAGCAGCTGCAGTGACGTTATCTTCGCGGAATGCTATTAAACATGAAATGTACTTTGTTCGGAAGCAATATTTGCATGACGTTTATTGTCTATTGATGATAAACCACTTCACTACAAGACGTATTTTAGTCCTTCCAAGGAGCCGCTGTGGTGTAGTGGCTTGGACTCTCGACCAGCGGTCAAGAGGTCCCGGGTTCGATCCCCACTGTCGGCGTGAGACTGTAGGCTGGTCTCTCTGTCTTACTTGCCTCTCTGCACCCAGGTGTATCAATGGGTACCGGTCAGAAATGCACAGATTATAGCGCTGGTTGAGCAGCTCATCTGTGGTCTACTGAAAGGTTTCAGGACAGACCGGGGTTAAACTGAAAGTCGAATGATAACCTATATCGTAGTTGATATCAGACTACAAACCCTAAACTTTAACTTTAAACTTTAACTTCAAACCTTCAGAGTGTCATTATACGCTGGACAGTAGTGAAAGATCCCAATTATCGATAACGAGTAAGGATTACATGTATTACTTTAATAATGACAGGTTTTCATACCTGTAAAACTGGTGATTTTTATGATGTTGATAACATGTAAAGGAATAAACTATTTTGTATTGTAATAGATGAGTTGTGTTACTTTTTCTTGGCGAAGTCAGGCTGATCAAAGTCTCGGTGAATAGACAGGCCATTAAAGGGACAAATTGGGCGTGGGATTCAGGTGACAAGAGGGATAATGGGTGATATGAATAAAGACTAGCAAATGCTTTTATCTAAAACTCCATGTACATATACACTAGGCCTTTCTGTACAAAATTGAAGTAAAAGCATTTGCTAGTCTTTATTCATATCAGCCAATGTGCCTATTCACCACCATGTGCCACCCCTTGCAACATCTGACGAAATCTTCAGAGTGTTTGGCTATGATACTTGCCTTAGCCTTAGTACAGTGAAACCTCTCCATTAAGGACACCATCGGGACTGACAAATACTGTCCTTGATAGAGAGGTGTCTTCAAGAGCGCAGCCGGGTAGAAGCTCTACCAAGGGCAGAGGGGTCCTCCAGGTCATAGGCGTCTCCAAATAGGCTATACTTGTGTTGCCAAGTAAGGTACTTGGACCTGTCTTCAAGAGCACAGCAAGATAGAAGCTCTACCAAGGGCAGAAGAGTCCTGATTAATGGCCAGGTACATCACTACTCCAAGAAGGCCACTGGAGTTACCATGTCTATTATAGTACTTGCCATGTACTTTATCAAGATTGGTACTCAGGCCGGTCTTCAGGAGCACAAGATAGAAGCTCTACCAAGGGCAGAAGGGTCCTGATAATGGCCAGGTACATGCACTACTCCAATAAGGCCACTGGAGTTACCGTGTCTAGTATAGTAGTTGCCATGTACTTTGTCAAGAAGGGTACTCGGGCCGGTCTTCAGGAGCACAAGATAGAAGCTCTACCAAAGGCAGAAGGGTCCTGATAATGGCCAGGTACACGCACTACTCCAATAAGGCGACTGGAGTTACCATGTCTAGTATAGTACTTGCCATGTACTTTGTCAAGAAGGGTACTCAGGCCGGTCTACAGGAGCACAAGATAGAAGCTCTACCAAAGGTAGAAGGGCCCACCAGGTCATAGACGTCTCCAAGGAGCCTCATGGCCTAGTTGTTAACACATCTGGCCACCACGCAATAGGGCCTGGGTTCGATCCCGGGGAGAACCCAGGATCGTATGTATGGATGAACCGGCGTGGCTTTCAAGGAACTACAATTTGGCTCTTCACAGTCCTTCGAATGAGACTCGAAACCGAGGTTCCTTGTACCTGGTGTCTATGCCAGGGCAAGCTAAGACCCCACCAAGTGAGAAACATGAGCAGCTTGCGTGGACTCTATCTCTCTCGCCAAAGTCGGACCACTAGGCCAATAAACCTAATTGGCGCCTAACCGTAGTGGAGGAGGATTACGTAGTTGAGGAGGATCCCGGATTACGTAGTGGAGGAGGATCCCGCCTTGTACTCCTGGGAGAATGATCCCTCCAAGTGCAGAGCGAACGCTGAAGAAGAAGAAGAAAATTGACGTCTCCAAAAAGCCTATACTCGAGTGGCCAGGTTCCTGAGCAACTCCAAGAAGACCACTGGAGTTACCATGTCTAGTATAGTACTTGCCATGGGTACTTAGGCCGGTCTTCAGGAGCACAAGATAGAAGCTCTATAAAAGGTAGAAGGGTCCTGATAATGGCCAGGAACACACATTATCCAAGAAGGCCACTGGAGTTACCATGACGTCTAGTCAAGAAGGGTACTCAGGCCGGTCTACAGGAGCACAAGATAGAAGCTCTACCAAAGTTAGAAGGGTCTATACTCGAGTGGCCAGGTTCCTGAGCAACTCCAAGTAGGCCACTGGAGTTACCATGTCTAGTATAGTACTTGCCATGTACTTTGTCAAGAAGGGTACTCAGGCCGCTCTTCAGGAGCACAAGATAGAAGCTCTACCAAAGTTAGAAGGGTCCTAATGTTGTCCATGAGCTACTCCAAGGATGCTATACGAATTGCCAAGTAGGGTACTTGGACCTGTATTTAGGTGAACTCCAAGATAGAAGCTCTACCAAAGGCAGAAGGGTCCTCCATGTCATTGGCGTCTCCGAAAAGCCTATACTCGAGTGGCCAGGTTCCTGAGCAACTCCAAGAAGGCCACTGGAGTTACCATGTCTAGTATAGTACTTGCCCCTCGGTAAGAGTACCGAGATAGGGTCCTCATTGGCGTGTACTCACTTGGCCAATAAGCCTTTTAATACCTAGGGTACTTGGACCTGACGCCAAGAGCCCAGCAAGACAGAAACCCAACCAAAGGCAGAAGGGTTTTTGTTGTACGAGGTACATCAAGTTGGCTACTTGAGGGGCAGCAGCTCCAAATGTACTCCTTATTGGCTTGTAGTCTCTTGGCCAGTAGGCCAATTGGTACTGCTGCGGGCAGCATTGATGAGCATAGCATAAAATAAAAGGGACATTGAATTCGTAATAAAAGTGGCCAATTTATTGACAGTGTTTTGTGAAAAGTGTACAAATATACATTTCAGGTGTTTATTTACAAATACAAATGCATAAAACTAAAAAAGAATTCGAGATGTGCCAATATAAGATGCAATATATGTGTATAATCACAAGAAGGCAACAGCCAAAAGGTAAAAATTCATCATCTTGGATTACAGTACAAAAGATGGCTATATGCAAGTCAGTGTGAAGGCATTCGGAGTCATTTTTCTGATGATATCACCTAATTAATCAGTCCGGGAAGGTTCCCAATTTGCAATAAATATCCAAATTTCAGAACCACACTATGGAAATGACAGAAAAACTTGGCACTGCCACGCAATGGGAATACATTGAAGAACTGGAAGACAGCCAAATTAATTGGGGGATATGAATAAAGACTAGTAAATGCTTTTACTTCAGTTTTGTACAGAAAGGCCTAGTGTAAATGTACATGGGGTTTTCAGTAAAAGCAATTGCTAGTCTTTATTCATATCACCCATTGTTGCAAATCACAGTGATAAACCAAATCGCTTGTTGACATTACAAAATTGCGCAAGATTCGTTCAAATTGGTCCTAGCGACAAAAATCGCTTGTGCGCGATGCACCTAAGCTGATATTACATTACAAAATTGTACATGATTCTTTCTTCTCTAACTCAACTTCAGAAGTAGTGGAAGAAGGGAGATGATCTCTACTTTCATGATTCAACGCGTTCGAATTCTCGCCCCACGCCTCCAGTGGCCGATTCGAGGACAGAGTGTCAGATGTCTTCACAACGGACTCCGTCAGGAACGGGGTTTCTGCATTTCCAACTGCCTTTAATTCGTGAAGTACCGGGAGTTGATTTGAGCAGGACACTGACCTTCCATACCTCGACGGCCCTATCTTTCCATTTCTTGCATCTAACACAGGGGGTAGTGAGAGAAAATTGTTCTCCGGACCATAAAAACCGGCCTCTTGGGTTCGAACGTATTGTCCGGACATCCCAAAGAAACTCAACCGATCTGCCTCATCAGAATCATCTTCGTTACGTTTCAAACTCTGAGGTCCAGTAGTTTTCATACCTGGCATTTGGGTAGAGTCCATGCTAAGCGGCTGTTCAAGACTTCTCATACCCGAATTCGATTGTTCCCTAGCAGTGCAATTCAAAGTCTCCTGTGCGACAGAATTCACACTCAAATAGTCCATGCTAAGAGGCTCATCAGTCAAGCTTTCTCGCTGAAAATTTCTCAAGCTTTGCGGTTCAAAACTGTTCATATCCCGACTCACGACCCCGGGCTGCCGACAATTCAAGCTCTGCGGCTCGCTAAATCTCTGGAGCGTTGCACTTGGCATTCCCCCAGGCCGACTGAAACTTTGGGGCGGACAAAAACTTTGCGGTTGCATACTCATAGGCTGCAACAGACTACTCATCAAACCCTCCGGCTGATTGTTGATATTCTGCAAATGCAAACTAGACATATTTTGCGACTGGACGCTGATGTGTCGACGTTTCGGAAAATTCTCCCAAGGGTGCGTGGGCAAGGAGTTTAGACTCATAGGAGGCAGACTCATATCGGGTTGAGGTAGGAAACTGATTTCGTCATAGACGTTTTCTTGTTCTTGCCCCTCTTGTGGTATTTCCTCCTCACTGAAGGGATCCGTTGACGATTCTTGAAATTGGAGTGGCGCATTTGGGTCACTTGGTGACGCAGCACTTTCCGACTTCGAGCGTTTACGCGGCAGTGGAATACGGATCCTCCGTTTGATACGAGTTAGGGACCGGCTGAAATGACAAGTAAGATATTGTAGGTATACTAGAGAAGCCAGGCAAGTTAGGGTGCGACTGATGCCCTACTCTGGACTCATTGTTATAAGCATCCTGGAATAACCACTGGTCTTCACACTCCGTCTGTCGATATTTCAAAAACCTGATGAAATCCATACCCTTCAGACAGATTGTGGCCGCAGAACTCAGAGTGTGCGTAAACAAGGGTTGCAGCATAGTATCCAAACACCCGTTTTCATTGGTTTTATCCCGACTGTCAGCGGAGGAGGAAGTATGTTTGTTTTGTGTCTGCGCTATTACTGTGAGACGTCAACAATCTTGAACCAAAATTTAAATGTGACACGCAAGAAGTTGCTTACTTGATGGAACCTCTGATCGTGTGGCCAGCTCTAGAGTTCTTCAACCGTCGCTTCAGCGTGTCCACGGCAGTGTTACACTTTACTGCCTCGCCATCCAATCCCTGCAGACACGCGTCCTTCGGTAAGGTCCCACACCTCTCATAGTGCCCTCCAGCACCCTGCAGAGTCGACCCGTCACAATTTCCTGCCGCTTCTGGCATACTGACGTTGGATAGCTGTTTGAAGAATCTTGGCATGGTGACATTGAACTCGTCCATTCCTGGGTCGTCGACAAGTTCAAAGGAATCCTCTGGTGCGACAGCAGCAGACGTCTGGAGACACAGAATATTACAGTTTTATAAGAATAGATACTATAGTAGAACCTCTCGGTTAAGGACACCCTTGGGAGTGACAAATACTGTCCTTATTTGAGAGGTGTCCTGACTACAGAGGTCAAATTGAATGGAAATGACCAATTTTGAGACAAAATGCAATGTCCTGAATAGTGAGGGTGTCCTTGGTAGAGAGGTGTCTGCTAAGAGAGGTCCCGCTGTAGTTGATGATGCTAATGTTGGCTCATATATGTATATAATAAAAGAACAAATGAAAGAAGTACAGAAAAATCAAGGTGGTTTGAACCACAGATCTTTGGATAACAGGTCCACAGCTCTACTGTCAAACTACGCCAAAGTTTACAGAAAGACATCAGAAAATGTACACAAATCGAACCCGGGCCCTATTGCATGGTAGCCAGCAGTGTTAACCACTAGGCTTAGAGGCTCCTAAACTACATGTTTTTACTAGGCCCTTGACCTACCTCTTCCTTGTCTAACTTGAGTCGTTTCTTCGGCGTACAAAACAGCCTCTCACCGTCCTGTTTCAGCACCTTCCTATACTTCAGTATCGCTTGAGCTTCTGGGCGGCAGGATGCTGGGGTTGTGGTCTTGCATGTTACGTTTTCAGTGTCATCTGTGACCAATGTCGTCTCATCTGCTGCCTTAAGGTCATCTCGCATCTAAATTGAATACAAGATATTGAAACTTTGCTATAACATGTAAAACAAACACCTCGCTATAACAAACATTTTGTTTGGATTTTTCTGCGTCTTCTGGGTCTTTTCATCTGTGACCAAAGTCATCACCTCTGCTGCCTTGACGTCATTTTGCATCTAAATCGAATACGAAAAGTTCGACCTTGCTATAACATGCACACCTCGTTATAACGAACAGTTTTCTTGGATTTCATCGAATTGTTATAGCGAGGTTTGACTGTTCAGTGTAACTGAAGCATTGATTTACACAATTTGCAGATTTGAGGCCAACTCAGTTTACACTAAAGTCTATAGTCCATTATAAACAACGCTAAAGGGTATTATCTGACTTCACTCTCTAGCGCTGGTTTATCCTAGAACTCAAATGAGCTGCTTCATCAGTGTACAACCTGACCAATTCTGACCGCTTTTTTATTTACACACCAGAGCCCGGTTGTTCAAAAGCACAAAAGTCACGTTATCCTTAACATATAATAATAATAATAAAATGGTACTTCTATAGCGCTAAATCCAGGATAAATTTTCCCGCTCAAAGCGCTTTACACAAAAAAATAAATAAATTCTAATTTGATGGAAAGGCACTCCTGAACAGAAAGGTTTTGAAGAGTGCCTTGAATTCCTTGATGTCAGTGCAAGAAGTCACGTATCATTTAAGACGTTATTTCTTTCAGTTAATCGCATTAGAATTTTCATGTTAAAGCGTAACTCATGTCAAATTTCACCATATAATGTTTTAGCTCTTTTTGACAAATGACTACGTCACTTTCTCATAAATCAGTAAGGTTTTCGAATCGAAATGCACATTTTCTAGAAATTGATGGTTTAATCCTGCCCGGACGGCTCGCTTCGATGCCGTTTTCGTTGATGACGTCACAACATGAACATTTTCGCGGCCGCGGTGGTTTACATTCAGCGATTTTATAATAAATCTAATCAAAAATGGAAAAAGTGAGCTTTACATTTGTGATCAACAATTAAAAACGGACGTATTTCCGCAAAGTTGTAAATCACATCATAGTATCACTTTAAGACTTGACGTCTCCATTAAAGCTAATGTGGTTTTGAGCAACTCAGCCCTGGGTGGGAAAAGGGAAGTTAGAGTGGACAAAGACATCTGCCAATTGTCTCATGCTGACGTCATCAAATATGCAAATATTTCATTGCTTACAGCAGCAAGTGTTTACAATTAGCGTACCTTTTTCATCTTGTCGCGTCTGCACTGGCGTTGCAACGCCGACCGCCTCATCGGCCGTTTAGCGCTGCTCTCCTTCCTCAAGGTCTGACGCGACTGTTTCACCTGTCTGAAAAGTTACATCACAACATTACAACCAAAAAAAAGTCGAAGAATTATAAAAACTAGATTTACAGGACCGTCTGTGAGATCAGTGGCATAGTGGTAAGAGTGCCAGGCTCATAATCAGGAGTTAGTGGGTTCGACTCTTGGAGACCATTGCCACAGTTGACAGAACCTGCTGTTTGAAGATGTTGATCTAAATTATTCTGCACCCAAAGCTTTGGCTATGATTTGAAAAAGCAGACGTACGCCATTGGGCGCCAAAAGGTTGGGCGCTAATGGCGTTGAATTACATCCCTGGGCACCCAAGGCATTCGATATGAAGTCATTTTTGGAAATTTCTCCAAATGGTCATAGTGAGTAAAAATTATCAATCTTCCACATACCCAATCGTGTCCAGAAAAGCTTTCATCCATTCTACAACTGTCTCCTTATTTTCAGAATACAGCAACAGGTTTTCATCCTTACACGATAACTGAAATATTGCATTCAATCAGATTAGTCCTGAAAAATTGTTTTGGAAAAATTGAGAACTAAAAAATCTAGAACCAACTAAGTGCATACACCTATTCACGGCTCGAGATGGTGACAGATTGTTGGAACCACACCAAGGCCCGAGCTATAAGGATAAAGTGGAGGAATCTTGTGGTCTCCTGCTGCACAATCAACTGAGGATGATGATTTATGGAGAAACTGGCAAATTTTCCTAGCCATTTTTGGTCTTTTTTGCATTTTCTGTGCGATTATCGCGGAATTTGGAATGTGATGTAACAAGAAAGAAGAGTCAGAAATTCATAAGATTTGAAGTGAGTGTTGACAGGAACATGGTTGTGACCAATCATGTGGCCTCCCGCTGCTCAGTAGACTGATGATGATGATGATAATGATGATGATGATGATGATGATGATGATGATGATGGAGACCACATGCTCAATAGCAAACAGCCAGCTTTATCAAAGTCTAATGGACAGTCTGAGTGTTAAAGATCGCCACACATTTCAAGTCACTGAATGCCTCAAGTCAAAGATTAGAATACTCACCCTAAACATCGCACCCCTGTCATCGGGGCTCATGGGGCTATCCTTCGACGCGCAGCACCCAAACATGTTTTCAACGGAGCAATGATGCAACGGTAGAACGCAGCAACAGCTGTTGTGGTGTTTACCGTTGTCGAGGAGCTTGGGTTTGGCGTACATCACCATGTCGGAGAAGAGGAAGAACATCCGCTCGTAGGACCGGCCGCCATTTCTTGACATCTGGAAAGTAAAACATACCATCCTTGAAAAGTCATTCGCATGCTCCTCCCCTTGCACAAGTGCGGTCGTAAGTGCTGAAAGTTGGTCCAATGTTTAGGATGGGAATGTACAGGAACAGCGACACTTTTGTTGGTGTTTTATTTTCATGATTTTTGCAGTTTGAAGTGTAAATCATCAACATCAACATGGGGGACTGGCCTCCTTAGCCTTGGTTGGTAACCAGTCTTAAGCTTTTTCTGCATCTTAAAATGCTTAATTTTGCTCATATATCCCATTAGGTAATATCTGAAAGCTCAACATTTTTGTCATTTTTTCGTGGAGATGGCAATATCAGAGCGAACTTCAATTTTTGGCCACCGAATATCAGGATACAACTTCAACAACTTGTTTGGACAAAATGTCCCATATTAAGCCGAATAGGAGACAAATGCTTTTGGCTAAAGAGAGAATCATACTCACATGAGGAAGAGATTTGATCAGGAATTAAACACAAGATCACCTGAAGGCCAGGGGTATCAATTGCATGGTTAACAGTTTAAAGGGGTGCCACATGTAGCCAACTTTCAGTTTTTTAGGGATAACTGACCTCCAAGAAGCATTTTCTGCATCTCAAAATACTTAATTCTGCTCCTAAATACCATAAGGTAATGTCTGAAAGCTCAAAATTTTCGTGGAGATGGCAATATCAGAGCGAACTTCAATTTTTTGGCAACTGAATATCGGGATATAACTTCAACAACGAGCTTTGACAAAATGTCCAAAATTAAGCTGAATAGAGAAGAAAAAAAATTTCCCCAAAAATAGGCTAAAATTAACAAAGTGGGGGATGTAATGGTAAACTTGTAATTGAAAGGCCTCAAAGGAGCTACTAAGATTGGTGTCTGACAGTAGCCTTATCTGATAGTCACACTGATAGCCTATTCCTGATCAGAGTAGAATTTTTCATCTGGCCAACTTACCCTCTTTAGAATCCCCTCCTTGATGAATCTTCGGCCAGGCGCAACAATCTTCGGTGCACCGCTCCCCTCCAAGCTTTTCTGTATTTCGATCATCTTCTGAAAGTTCTCATGTTCCTTTATATGGTCGTTGATGTGTCTAGCGACCGTGCTGATCTGTTTTGCGGCCTTTTTCAAGGACGCGTAATCGGTGTGGGTAGTAGGAGTGCAGGCCAAGAGATCATCAAGCAGCAATTTGTATCTTGAGAGAAAAATTAAAGAAACAGACAGTTATATTGAAATTGCCATAATTTAGGGGGCCAGCCTGATGTGTTTTCGCTGCCATTCGACTGGTTTCTGAAGTACCCTGAAAAAAAACAAACTAAATTGGTGATTACTTCTTATGCAGCTCATTGGCTACATAATCAACTACCTGCGGGGAACTCAAAACGACCTGGTGTGTTTTCACTGCCATTCAACTGGTTTCTGAAGTTCCCTGAAAAAAAACCAACTAAATTGGTGATTACTTCTTATGCAGCTCATTGGCTACATAATCAACTACCTGCGGGGAACTCGGTCAGCCTATTCCCTCAGGGCTGACGCCGCTTTCCTTCTACAGGAGCCACGCACCAAGTGCATACGTTTTGGTGACAGATCCTTCTACAAGGCGGCGCCACTCCTATGGAATGGGCTGTCCACACACATTAGACTTGCGGCGTCAAAGGCAGCTTTTGGAACAATGCTAAAAGCACACCTTTTTCGAGTGTATTTCAAAGGCGCCTGAGAGTTGGTGAAATTTTTCACCAAATTTGGGCGCCGTAGAAATGTCTTTTTTGATTGATTGATTGAACTCCAAACTGCTAACATTTATCATTGGAAGCTTATTCCTGCCTTAGGTTTTAAATGGGCTGTTCAAAATTTCCAATTTCTATAAGCGTTTCGCTTAAAGTGAGGGGTTGGCCTCTGTAGATCTAACTCTAAGTAACAGTAGAACCTCTCTATTATGGACACCCTTGGGACTGACAACTGCTGCCCTTAATCAGAGGTGTCCTGATTACAGAGGTCAAATTGAATAGAAATGACCAATTTGACACCAAATGCAGGGTCCTGAATAGAGGGGTGTCCTTAGTAGAGAGGTGTCTTCAAAGAGAGGTTCCACTGTTTTAAAATACCAAACTAGATCTTTACCTCGGAACTCGCTGAACGGGTGTAATCAACAATGCGTTAAGCTTCATCTGTACTTCTGGGCGGTCCTCCTGACGATTCCTGAAGGTCACGAGGTCAGGATTTCTAGACTCGACATCCTAAAAGTGTCAGGAGAAAGTGACATGACTTCATTTTCAAAAATTGTTTGCAATGGTTTCTTGAAAAATAAGAATGTTTTAAAAAATAGCGGGGAGGGTGTGTTTTCTAGCGGTGGATGGGACGATAAACAAACAATTTTTTTGTGTTGTCTAAGAACAAAGACAGGGAGCTACAACATGTATAGTAGAACCTCTCCATTGAGAACGCCCTCGGGACAAGTGCTGTCCTTAATAGTGAGGCGTCCTGATTAGAGAGGTCAAATTGAATTGAAACAACCAATTTGGGACCAAAACTAGTGTTCTTGATAGAGAGGTAGTCCTTATTAGAGAGGGGTCCGCTAAGGGAGGCTCTACTGTATTTTTACAAACCTCTAATGTTGTGATAGCCAATGTGTGATTTTTAGCATAAACCGAGTACAGTTTCAGGAAGTGTCCCATCTGGAGGAAGGCATTCCCGACCTCCATCTCCTCCAAGTGGAGGCGGAGTTCGTTATTGACTTGAATTAGCTGCTGGATGTTGCCGAAGATGATGCTGATCTGGGCATTCGGGAGGAGCTTCTGGGCACGGAGTGGAATCTCGAAGTACTGGAAGGAAAAATATGTCATGAATTAGACTATTTCAAAGGGGTATGCTATTCGTAAAGACTGGTGGTCCAGGAAAAAAGAAACGCAGGATTTAGGATATTTTGAAAAAATTGGTTTTCTTGACAATTGTTTGCCTTGGCCTTGAAAATGAACTGCGCCATCTACAGGGATTTATCAAAAGTGCTTCCTCATTGACACTTACGTCTGCCATAAGTTTAAGATGTCTGTGGTACGTTTCTTCGGTTGCCAATATCTCTTTGACTATTTGGACGCGGCGTCTGGCCTGTTTCTTCAGCTTCTCTTCAGCCAGCTTCGGGTCCAAAAGACGCTGCTTCAGTTGGCTGGTTCTTGTCGTCAAGGACGCCATAGCAGTATCTTCAACTGAAAGAGACGAAAACGATTCTAAAATTTATTGTAAATTATCGACAGACAGGTGGGGTCCGTGGATCACACGAATTTTTTATGTTACTGGACTATGTCACGGCACAAAAATTTCTTTCTCGGTGGATTAAAAAAACCCTTCAAACATAGGCGGAACGAGTTTACAATCCCCGATCACACCCCATAAAAAGGTCATCGGTTGACTACACCACTGTTCAATGGATTTATAGTTGAATGCGATCAAACTACGTCATTTCCGATCGTGGATTGTAAATTTTAACCACATAGGCCAGGCATGTGTGTCTCACACTGTGACTGTCCGAAAGTATGCGCATGTATACAGAGACTGACTCACTCTGCACTGATTCAGGACAGGAGTGTGAATCGTTGATTCAATGATTGAATGAAAGTCTGAATAAACTCCTCATTCGGTAATACTTTCAAAATCTATTGTACCCTATAGTTTCTTTAGTTTATTTTACACCAGTATTCACTGGGTTTACTTGAGATTTTCACTTCTGTACATCATAAACGACGAAAATATTATTTATCAGGATACACTTTGTATTTCAAAACAAAATCTGGTCGCGGTACACGGTCACGTGTACAAAAAAGGTTCGTTTCGTCACCCGGATAGCAAGTGTATTGGCCAATACGCGTGTGTCAGGTACAGCCGAGTTAATTGACTCATCAGAACGAACGAGAAGCATATTCATGAATTATGACAAAGCGGGAATAAAATGACTAATAATTTGCGAAAGGCTTTCGTTTTGGTGAGATTTTATATCGTCTCTCGATAAAGATTATGTATTTTCACCTTTAGGGCCCATTTTTTCGGTTATTGCTCTTCTTGTTAAAGTAAAAAACTCTGTTGAAAAGGATAATTTTCACAATGTTGTTCTTCCTACAGGATGTCTCATAAAATATGCAATCTCGGATTTTTAGTATGTATTGTTGTCTGTGACGTTTTTGGCGAAGCAAGTACCCAAACGTTTTGTGGTCGGCTTCCGTCAACATTCAGGGCCAAGGGGGTTGTCGATGACTTCAAGCCTGGCATATATCGTTATAATTCTACTGTATGTCTCGACTAAATTAAGTATGGTATGACTAAATGTATGTTTTTCCATATATCATTATTTCTTTTCTTCAGAAAACTCTGAGATTGTTTTAGAATTTATCTTTCACTTTCAGGTGTGATTTGTCTGCCTGCAGTTACATCAAGAAGTGAGAATGGGAGGTCGTTGTTCTTTGACTGGATGTGTCAAGCTGACATTCACAGTTTTTAATGCTTTATTTTGGGTAGGTTTCATTTCTTATTTGTGGCCTGTCACAGCAAAACCAGGCGCATGTCTCACAAAAGATGAACCTTATGACACCAGGAGATGATGGAAGAAATTGATGTAGACAGCTTTCACAAAAGACACGAAGGAACAACCGGTCCATCTCAATATCAACCCGAGGAACATGTCCCTAGTTTTGCTGCAATAAGTCAAATTTGTAAAATTTCTGACATCTCGAAAGAAATCTTTCTCAAACTTTTACTTCATGCATTTTGGCTAATGCCTTCTTTTTCATTGTGAAATTTAAAGTTCAGAATTCGAATTTGAATAGTTCCAGATCACATAAAAAAGAAAATATATAAATTTGTTTCTTCCATTTTCCATTAATTGATACATGTTGTTCTGAAACTTTCAGCTCCTGGGATGTGCTCTCATCGGCATGGGTGTTTGGCTCCACATCAACAAAGGCCCCTATGTTGACGTCTTGGCCCCCGGCTTCAACTGGTTGAGTGCAACCGCCCTGATCTTGACCACAGGTATTCTCTGCGTTCTCATCGGTTTCATGGGATGCTATGGGATTCTTATAGAGAATCGATGCATGCTGATTACGGTGAGTGTGTTTAAGGCCAGTGTTCATAGGATTCATGATGTCACAATTCACTTGTCACATTCATGAGCTTGCCCTTGCATTGTTGTAGGGCCATGTTTACATATGATTCATGATGTCACAATTCACTTGTCACATTCATGAGCTTGCCCTTGCATTGTTGTAGGGTCGTGTTTACATATGATTCATGATGTCACAATTCACTTGTCACATTCATCAGCTTGCCCTTCCGTGTTTACATATGATTCATGTCACAATTAACTTGCATTGCTACAGTGCCGTGTTTACATATGATTCATCAGCTTGCCCTTGCATTGTTGTAGGGCTGTGTTTATACATGATGTCACAATTCACTTGTCACATTCATGAGCTTGCCCTTGCATTGTTGTAGGGTCGTGTTTACATATGATTCATGATGTCACAATTCCTTGTCACATTCATCAGCTTGCCCTTGCATTGTTGTAGGGCCGTGTTTACATATGATTCATGAGGTCACAATTCACTTGTCACATTCATGAGCTTGCCCTTTTATTGTTGTAGGGCCGTGTTTACATATGATTCATGATGTCACAATTCACTTGTCACATTCATCAGCTTGCCCTTGCATTGTTGTAGGGCCGTGTTTACATATGATTCATGAGGTCACAATTCACTTGTCACACTCATGAGCTTGCCCTTGCATTGTTGTAGGGCCGTGTTTACATAGGATTCATGATGTCACTATTCACTTGTCACATTCATGAGCCTACCCTTGCATTGTTGTAGGGCCAGGCTTACATAGGATTCATGATGTCATGTTTTGCTTGTCACATTTTACATGTACTTTCCTTGGTGATTTAGGCTGGGTTCATGATGTCACATGTCCATGAGGTCATGTTTCATAAGGCAGGGTTTTGATAGGATTTGCATTGTCATATGTCATGTTTGATGTGTCACCTGGAAAACATGACATGACTTGTCATAAGGGTTCAAAGTGACCCTTTCACTTTTCCAAAAAAAGAAAGTACAGGTCATTTTCAAAGGCTTACAAACAGATTTAAACACACTAAAGCCACCCAGACTTGTTGCCCACACAATGGAACACTGGCCTGGTGAATGAGAGATTGAAGGTTTGAGTCTTGACCCAATTACAAAAATTTCTGTGTTTTTTTCAGTATTTCCTCTTTGTCTTGTTCGTGTTTGCCCTGGAGGTGATAGCCGCGTTGATTGGCGTCTGCTATCAGGATGAGGTAAGATTGTTGTTCTTTCTTCTTTGCGTGCGTCTGGTTAAACTTTTGCACCGTTTGTCCTCGAGAGCGTAGCAGTGCGACGCAATGCCTCTATTGCCCATAGCTTTTCTTGGAGTGATGCAGACTCTGGCCAGGCCTCCCCTCGATGGTACTCGGAGGACATTCCTCAGGATGTGTTCCAGGATCTGTTCAGAGAAACCACATTCACAAATGGCAGATTCACACAGGCTGAGTTTTCTCAGATGTTTGTTGAGGCGGCAGTGTTCAGTTCTTGGTGGGAAGATGGCAGAGAAATGTTGGATTGGAGTGGTCCGGTACGGGCACTCTCGGTCCTATTACAACTGATGGGAACATTTTGCCAGGGTGACGATGTCATGACAGCACTTCTGCACCTATTTTTGGCAAGATCTTCTGAGTGCTGATAGCTATCCTAAACTGCTACTCTGGCTAAACCCCGTGACGTGTATTACATGAGTCCAGGGCACTGTTGGTTGGCGTTAGCAGTTACCTTGGTGCCAAATCCTAACGCTGCAATTGTGAATGAAATTTACTGAAGGATATTATGCTTAGTAAAGCTAACACTGACGTTTGCCTCTAAGGTCGATTGAGCAATTGGGCCCAGATGATTTTTATTGAATATTTTTAGATAATGACGTGTTTCTATTCCAGTTGAAGATATTAATGAAGGATGAACTTCAGTACGGCATCAGGGCAGTTTATCCAATACCAGGTGTTGATGATCCGAGTGGGTTAAGGGCGACATGGGATGGCATGCAGTCTGCGGTATGTATTCATCATATCATTACCGGCGTCGTAACCCTATTGGATTTTTGCCGGAGGTATGGAGTCCACTATAGGCTACTGTCCACCTATGTAGGATCTTTTACTTGCCCTGGCATAGACACTCAGGTACAAGGGACCACGGCTTTTAGTCTCATCCGACAGACCCTCGAGTATTTCATACGTTAATGTACATGTTGTGAAGAGCCAGGAATTTTAGTTCCTTGAAAGCCACGCCGGTTCATCCAGAAATACAGTCCTGGGTTCTCCCCAGGATCGAACCCGGGCCCTATTGCGTGGTAGCCAGCAGTGTTAACCACTAAGCTATGAGGCTCCGTATTATGGGTATTGTTACAGTTATGAGCTAAGGTTGAAGGCTGTTGACCTGTGTGTGTGTGTACTGTAGCCCTAGTCATATGGTACGGCTCAATCCGCTGGCCATGGATGATTTATACTTTATTGCTTGGTGGGCGTTTTGGCCCCAGAGCTGGAAGTTCAGCAGCGTTAAGCGTGGCCATGAATTGGATGTGTATTACACTCATCGGTCACCCATCCAGTTCGTGACCACGCTCAACATTGCTAAACTTCCAGCTCTGGGGCCATCACGTCAACCACTAGGCCATGGAGGAAATCCCCCATGGCCGGTGGGTTGAGCCATGCCATGTAACTGGGGGAACAGTCAAGTATGGAAGTGGGAGTCCACTACAGGCTACTCTCCAACCTGTTTTAGGTCTTTTAGTGTCCCTGGCACAGACACAAGTTACAACAGACCATTGATTACTGTCCATGGATTACAACTGATGTTTTGAGCCTCGGTTTTCTCCCGAGTGGAAACAAATTTTTCGGAGAAATCCCCTGTCACGAGAATGGCCCTGTGTAGTTGAGAAAATACTTAACAATAACATCACTTCTACTGGCTTTCCTAGGTACTTACACCAGTCGATAAGTAAGACTTGAAGATTTTGGAACAGACCAATTTGGATTGAAATTATTTTTCGCTATTCTCGTTCCATTTCAGCTGCAGTGCTGTGGCGTCACTAACTACACGGACTGGTTCACATGCAACGGCTGGAAGAAGCAGAACTGGGTTCCGGATACGTGCTGCCTTGACATTTCGAAAAACTGCGGCAAGTCGAAAGATCCCAATAAGTGGCAATCTAAGGGGTGTCTCGAAGAAATACTCTACGTCATGCAACAACAGTATTATGTTCTTGGAGTCGTCGCAATCGTTTTTGCCGTGATTCAGATTATGTGCATGGTGGCGTCGTTAGTTTTGTATTCACATCTCAAGAAACAGCTGAAGAGAGTTACACGGAGGAAATGAGGTTGAAGTTTTGAAAGGCCGCAATTTTGCTTCATGTTAATGTTTGCGTGTCACGTTGTGTAATGACGTTTCGAAAGTGCCCCCAAATGACTGATTTAAGTTGTTGTGGCCTAAGGTAGCGATACTATCTCGTCAAACATATCATTTGATAATTTCTTAGCGATTGATGCAGGATACTTTGGTTGCTCATAGGCCTACTCTATGCAAAACTAGGCCTATTGTAAAGATGCCCTTGGATGGCTCAGATGTGTACCCTCAGTACATTGGCATTGGTACATGTATGAGGTAGAATGTAGGGGCCAACCTTACAGTTTACATTCCAGTCGGTTCAGTACTCTGTCAAGTCAGGTATAGTAGGGTAGTAAGACTGTTCAATATTTTCTTCCTTTACGAATTCATGCAAAGGTACAAATGGTTCAAAATAATCCTGTGTGCATGGTGACTCATGTTCGCAAACATGACCATATCAATAAATCACCAGTGCCACGCTTTCTTGAAAGAAAAACAGATTTTTCACAATTCATTTAGGCAGATTATCGAAATATATTTCAGTATTTTAATTCAAAAAATATTTTCGAGTGTGTTATTACACCGATTGAGGTTCATTTCTGAAATCTATAAAAAAAACATCCGCCTTAAGATTGAAGTTTCACACTTCGGAATACTTCCTTTGAACTTTTTGCAACGTTAAGACGTTTTGGGAAATATTTTAGTTGCATTTTTAAATGTTGTGTACATGTGCAGTGTATTGTATTGCAGTTTTTGTAGATCCATTTATGTATCAATATACCTCATGAGATGTATTTATTGTAAGGCATTGACTATTTACGGGGTGCCTGTATTTTGTATTTTTTGATGAAGTGTGTATTGCAAATTTTATGAATTTTTACAATTTCATAATTTTTTTCCAAAGACATTTTTAGATGGTTTTAACTTTGAACCTACTAGCTAATTTTGTACCTCAATTTTGCCTGTAATATCTATTAACTACCTTCGAAAGACAATTTACCCATGCAGTGCATGTAGATGTGCATGGGAGAGTTGAATTGTTCATCGAGATTCAAGAGTTCAAGAGTTCATATTGTTCTGGCCAAGATACTTTGTTGAACTCAGGAATGTGACTAGATCACATTTTCCAAAAGATAGTGCTTTTGTACAACACCAGATTATCCTAGGGTAGGCCCAACCAATGCTAAGAGTAATACTCTTTCACAGTGTCAACTAAAGCCGGTCAACTATGACACCTTAGATAGTGGTGTTTCACAACACTAGACTATCCTCAGGGTAGGCCCAACCAATGCTAAGAGTAATACTCTTTCACTGTGTCAACTAAAGCCGGTCAACTATGACACCTTAGATAGTGGTGTTTCACAACACTAGACTATCATCAGGGCAGGCTGCACCAATGCTAAGAGTAATACTCTTTCACAGTGTCAACTAAAGCCGGTCAACTATGACACCGGCTGCCCAGGGCTGTGGAACATAACGATTTGTGATCCCACTATTACCGTTACGCGACAAAAGATCAGCCAAGTATCTTTGACCAGACCTATCTGAAAAACACTTCACCTGTGGTTAAATTCAACGCCATGATTGGTGTTCATGCATTGATCAAAATTTAATTTTCACACAAACAATTCAGTATTTACGTAAGAGTTTCTTTCCCAAGTTAAACTTTCCTCACTGCTAAACCTGGCGGTCCAACTTAGAACTTTTCAGGAAGAAGGTGTCGCAATCTAATGCATCAAGGTGAGTATATTTCAATGCATTGTTGAAAATTAACTTTTGATCAGTGTGTATCTTTCACAGTCTTATGATATATACAGATGTATACAAGTAATCTTTTTCTAAGTGCACATAATATACTCTTACTATTGGAATTCCAAGTCAAATTGCATATCAGACAATTTTGTAAGCATTTTATATGATAATAAATCGTTCATTTATAATGAAATTGTGCTTGTCTTCAATTTCTGTTTTCTTTCAAAAATTGTCTTTGTGTGTCAGGTTACCATATCACTCTGGATAATCCATTGAAATCCGTTAAGCTACCAGTTCTATGTAGATTTCATATGAAAAGAGCAGAAGATCGTTTTGGATGGCTAGCTTATTCCTGCAGCCATGGCAATAATGTACATTGTGATACCAGGGCTGTAAGATTGGCAAAATCGAATCAACACCTGGGACATCCAAGGTCCCCCGGTTCCAATCCATCAGTCCCGGCAAGAATGTCTACTTGGTCCCGGCAATATTCATGGGATAGACTGCGACTCTTCCACCATAGAGGTTTCCTCCTACAGGCAATCGCCCAAATATTGTCTAAAGAGCCAAGTTTGCTCATGTTCTCTCAACTCAGTGGGTGATATGAATAAAGAATAGTAAATGCTTTTACTTCAGTTTTGAAGAGAAAGGCCTAGTGTAAATGTACATGGAGTTTTCAGCAAAAGCATTTGCTAGTCTTTATTCATATCACCCAATATGTCTGGCCTTTTTCTTCAGGTCAAGCCAAATGTGATCAGGCTGTCTTCATATGCCGGCAATCCTTTGTGCATGCAAGACTGGTGGAGACACTGGTCTTGTAGAGGACGAGATTGACTTTTATTTCAGGAATTGAATAGTCGACAGCACAGTCACATACAAAAACAAAAGATTTCGTTTCCAGTAGCTAATAATTTTATTCCCAGTATAAAAACCAAAGTTTTTTGTAGACTTTCTTTACTCCACAGATTGCCATACTTTTCAGCACATCAATTTACATCACAATGATATTGGTGTACATGTAACTCTTTTTCCAACAATAAATTATTACTGTCATGATCATGTTTAGACACATAAACAAATTCATCAGCATCTACCCATGTAGGCCTACATGAAAATAGGGAAATATTAGATATTGATATTTTGCAAAGGGCTACGTGGAGAAGGTAAGAATGATTAAAAACGTTATACCAAGGCCAACCAACTTGCATAATATGACTGGCTTGCATCATCAAGTAGTTTGCCTCTTGCCCAAGGATACATAGAAGTCAGTCAGGCCTCCAGAGCCACATACAATCAGAGGAATATTCCAATTGATCTGGGGCACCAATGAAGCCAGCACTTTGGAAATCACGTCATGTGAAACTGGCCACAAAAGTATTAATAGTATGTTCATATCAACCTTGACAAATATAAATTTCATTAACAAGTTATGTATATTTCAGTAGAGTAAATGATTATCTTACTTCCAATTTCGTTTGGCCAGACCAGTTATCATTGCAGGTTATAAACTGGAAAATATGAATATCAGCATGCTTGGTGTTTGCCATATTTTGGTAAGGACCATATTTAGAAACTCCATACCATAGATTAAACAAATCAAACATTCAAATGAATTGGTCTGATGTTAGATGAAGGACAGAAACATTCCCTGATTTTTCAGTTTGCCAGTCAACAAGTTTATCAGATTCTTTTGTAAAAATCAGAGATTGAGTTGAATATTTTCCAATTTAACAACAATTTAACTGGCCTGGCCAAATGATGATTTTCCCCATTCCCAAACAAAAAATCCTAGCCGAACTTCCTGCAGCATTGATCAAAGACCCCAGTGTCAAACTGAGACAACAGGGTCGAAAAACGTGGCAACAGTGTCCCTTTAATAGGCTGGTGGCTTGCCAGGGTCTAAAGCCGGGGTAATAGCCGCTAGACTGGCACAAATATTGGTCAGATTCTCTCGCCAAGTGATGAAATTATCGCGTAGAAGTTGCCACTGCTGCTTTTGAAATGTGCGGTGCGTTGTCGAGCTGATGACAATCCTTTTCTCGCGCTGTTCGATTTTACAACGAACTGCTTTTGTCCTGACCACTGAAAAGAGAGAGGAGGAATGGTTGAGAATAACAGTCAGCACTGGTTACTTGTTTGCAATTTGAATAAGGACCAATAAGGACCTATGGAGGAAAGCTCAAGAAGAAGCATTGGAGATAGAAATACAACGTCGGCACTGGGGTCGGGTGGACATTCGCTAAGGAGACCGTCATCCAGCATCACCCGACACGGTCTGACGTGGGACACACTGGGGAAGGATAAGAGGGGAAGATCAAAGGACAAGTCGAGTTTTTCCTTATCTTTTGGCACCGAGTCTGACGCCTGACAATCCCTACACTGGCACTCGGACCACTACAAGTATTCACAGACTCACCGTCAATGAAAATGCCTCCAGGAGCCAACTTCATCTCATATCTGTACGTGCCAACTCACTCCCACTCTCACTCATTCACAGACTTACCATCAATGATGAACGCCTCCACCTCATTCAGAGCCAACTTCATCTCATATCTGTACGTGCCAACTCACTCCCACTCTCACTCATTCACAGACTTACCATCAATGATGAATGCCTCCACCTCATTTGGGGCCAACTTCATCTCATATCTGTACATGCCAACTCACTCCCACTCTCACTCATTCACAGACTTACCATCAATGATGAATGCCTCCACCTCATTCGGGGCCAACTTCATCTCATATCTGTACGTGCCAACTCACTTCCACTCTAACTCATTCACAGACTTACCATCAATGATGAATGCCTCCACCTCATTTGGGGCCAACTTCATCTCATATCTGTACGTGTCAACTCACCCCCACTCTAACTCATTCACAGACTTACCATCAATGATGAATGCCTCCACCTTATTCAGAGCCAACTTCATCTCATATCTGTACATGCCAACTCACTCCCACTCTAACTCATTCACAGACTTACCATCAATGATGAATGCCTCCACCTCATTCGGAGCCAACTTCATCTCATATCTGTACGTGTCAACTCACCCCCACTCTAACTCATTCACAGACTTACCATCAATGATGAATGCCTCCACCTCATTCGGAGCCAACTTCATCTCATATCTGTACGTGTCAACTCACCCCCACTCTAACTCATTCACAGACTTACCATCAATGATGAATGCCTCCACCTTATTCAGAGCCACCTTCATCTCATATCTGTACGTGCCAACTCACTCCCACTCTCACTCATTCACAGACTTACCATCAATGATGAACGCCTCCACCTCATTCAGAGCCAACTTCATCTCATATCTGTACGTGCCAACTCACTCCCACTCTCACTCATTCACAGACTTACCATCAATGATGAATGCCTCCACCTCATTTGGGGCCAACTTCATCTCATATCTGTACATGCCAACTCACTCCCACTCTCACTCATTCACAGACTTACCATCAATGATGAATGCCTCCACCTCATTCGGGGCCAACTTCATCTCATATCTGTACGTGCCAACTCACTTCCACTCTAACTCATTCACAGACTTACCATCAATGATGAATGCCTCCACCTCATTTGGGGCCAACTTCATCTCATATCTGTACGTGTCAACTCACCCCCACTCTAACTCATTCACAGACTTACCATCAATGATGAATGCCTCCACCTTATTCAGAGCCAACTTCATCTCATATCTGTACATGCCAACTCACTCCCACTCTAACTCATTCACAGACTTACCATCAATGATGAATGCCTCCACCTCATTCGGAGCCAACTTCATCTCATATCTGTACGTGTCAACTCACCCCCACTCTAACTCATTCACAGACTTACCATCAATGATGAATGCCTCCACCTCATTCGGAGCCAACTTCATCTCATATCTGTACGTGTCAACTCACCCCCACTCTAACTCATTCACAGACTTACCATCAATGATGAATGCCTCCACCTTATTCAGAGCCACCTTCATCTCATATCTGTACGTGCCAACTCACTCCCACTCTAACTCATTCACAGACTTACCATCAATGATGAATGCCTCCACCTCATTTGGAGCCAACTTCATCTCATATCTGTACGTGTCAACTCACTCCCACTCTAACTCATTCACAGACTTACCATCAATGATGAATGCCTCCACCTCATTTGGGGCCAACTTCATCTCATATCTGTACGTGCCAACTCACCCCCACTCTAACTCATTCACAGACTTACCATCAATGATGAATGCCTCCACCTCATTCGGGGCCAACTTCATCTCATATCTGTACGTGTCAACTCACTCCCACTCTAACTCATTCACAGACTTACCATCAATGATGAATGCCTCCACCTCATTTGGGGCCAACTTCATCTCATATCTGTACGTGCCAACTCACCCCCACTCTAACTCATTCACAGCCTTACCATCAATGATGAATGCCTCCACCTCATTTGGGGCCAACTTCATCTCCTATCTGTACGTGCCAACTCACTCCCACTCTCACTCATTCACAGACTTACCATCAATGATGAATGCCTCCACCTCATTCGGAGCCAACTTCATCTCATATCTGTACGTGCCAACTCACTCCCACTCTCACTCATTCACAGCCTTACCATCAATGATGAATGCCTCCACCTCATTTGGGGCCAACTTCATCTCATATCTGTACGTGCCAACTCACTCCCACTCTCACTCATTCACAGCCTTACCATCAATGATGAATGCCTCCACCTCATTTGGGGCCAACTTCATCTCCTATCTGTACGTGCCAACTCACTCCCAGTCCCACTCTAACTCATTCACAGACTTACCATCAATGATGAATGCCTCCACCTCATTTGGGGCCAACTTCATCTCATATCTGTACGTGTCAACTCACTCCCACTCTAACTCATTCACAGACTTACCATCAATGATGAATGCCTCCACCTCATTTGGAGCCAACTTCATCTCCTTCTGAATGGTCTCAAAGTCGATTTCTTTCTTATTTTCTGCCATCTGCATGAATGTCAGCAGCCGCATCTTCTGCATGTTATCATCGTGAGATAAACCTGAAGGAAAATTGACATCGATTATAAATTGTGACAGTAAGCCATGAGCCAAATCGAAAAAGCTGCCATTCATAAAACAATTCCGGGGGCAAAGTAAAAATGCTCTCATGATGAATTAGGTAAGAATATCATATACAGTGGAACCTCCCTTAGGTGACACCTCTCTATTAAGGACAACCTCTCTAATAATGACACTAGTTTCGGCCCCAAACAGGTTCTTTCCATTCAATTTGACCTCTCTAATCAGGACACCTCCCTATTAGACAGCACTTTTAAGTCCAGAGGGTGTCCTTAATAGAGAGGTTCCACTGTAATCATGAAGTTCACATAATAACTGTAGCAGGTAAATCTGACATACTGACTTTAATCATGAGAATGGCTAATACTTATAAAAGACTAGTAAATGCTTTTACTTTAAACTTTATGTACATTTACACAGCCATCTCTGTAGAGAACTGTAGTAAAAGCATGTACTAGTCTTTATAAATATTAGCCTATGTCTTATGCTGAGAGCAGTTACTTTAGTTCATCATTTTAATCCTAGGTGGCCGAACCTGTTTCCTTCAGTCCTGCCACCTATCTGGTTACGCACATGCACATAAATAAGCATAAATGCGCATGCACGACCGGATAATTTTGTTCCAATTTCTACCAATCTTGCTGCTGATTCAACGTCCTCAAAGGAGAATACCTGACAGAATAAAACGTGTGCTTACCTAGTGTGTTAACGTAGTCCGTGTTGCTATTGTAGAACTTCATATAGCCGTCTAAGTTACCGGATACAAATATTGTCAGCAGCTGAAAACAAAAAATAAACAAATTTACAAAACTTCTTCTGCATTCAGATTTTTGAGATCCATGAATGAATTGCTGGAGTTGGCCCGTTTTTACTAACAAAGTTGGCTGTCCTAATCGCAACGGCCTTGTGGTTAAGCCGTCCGAATGGAACTTTGAAAGTTAGAGCCCCATGGGTACCTCTTTCCAATGCAGCCATTTGGCTGGCAAAGCTTTAGGGTAGAAATTACTTTTGCCAGGCACCTGGCATCAGAGATAGGGTGTTTTGAAGTAGAGAGTCCCAAAAGAAAAATCTGGCCAGCCATATCATTAGCTGTGATACATGTACTATAATAACAAACTTTACTTTTTCAAACAAGTTCCTAAACTTTTTTATTCTGCCAGAAGAGGGGATTTTGGTCAAGGTAGATCGAAGTACTTAGACCATGTAAGTATTTAGACAAACTTAAAGACAACTACACTATTGCTTTACTACTTACATCATGAATAAGTTCTCCTTCTAAAAACTTGACCGGTTTCAAAGTGAGTAAATGGTCGAGTAGGAAAGTGCTTGGGTCTCCTAAACAGGTCACAATGCATCTGTAACAGAAACAAATAATAAATTCTCATTAGACCACGGCACAATTTTACGCTAGTAGGCTCTTTTCTCTTCTCTTACACAGGTATGGAAACTTGATATTTGTTGGCACTGGCTAGATCACTGATTTTTTGCTAACGCTCAATCAGCAGAGGGCAATTTGGGAAAATATTGGCTTTCAAATGACTATTCCATTTCCAATCGGATTTTGTGTCCATTTGATACAATACATGCAGGAATAAGTTGATATGACTTAGAACAGGATAGAAATGTTTATGTATTATATCAATAATGGATTAATCCATTATTGATTTTATCCATACACTGTCTGTCTCTTAGACAGGCCTTATGGGCCCAAAATATTTGTGGCTTATAAAGAGGGTGTCTTGCTTAGAGAGGTGTCCACTAAGAGAGTTTCTAGAGTACTCGTAACAAGAAAACTATTTCCGGTGAACTTTCTGATACATACTTATGCGCATCATCTCTGGCCTGCGAAGCATTTTCTTCAGTGTATGTTCCTAAGAGTTCTATCATCACTTTGGTGGACTGTTCGCTGAAAAGACAAGGTTAGGTAATTCAGGAGGTGATGTAGCTATTATAACATGTCTTTCAAACACACTATTTGGGACACACCTTGCTTTCTTCAATTGTGGCTTATTTTATCAGGATTTCATTTGAATTGTGCCATGGTTTTCGTCCACATTTATGCTCCACCCTCGTGATTTCTTTGGTGAGACAATCAAGCCTGAAAGTGAGGTATCAAGGGACATGTCACTCTCGAGGGGGAAATTTTCCCCACCATTTTGTGCAGCATTTTTTCATTTTCTCACCTCTGTTTTGCAGCTACAAATGCATCATAAAGTGCCCTCAGTAAAGTCTGGTATTTCTGACTGCTGATCTCCCACTGACCAATCCAAGTTTTCAACTGAAAAAGAGGAGGAAATTAATTCACAGGCTCTACACTGAGTAGGGTGCAGGGTTTCCGCCAGGATTAAATTTAAGGGGAGCAAAAAAAATTTTTTTTTCTAAAATTGTTTTTTCTTAAAAAGGGTATATGACCCCTCCCGAGACGTTTTTCGGCCCTAAAACCGCTACAATTGGCTCCCAAATGCTCTTATTATGCATATCAAATCATGAAAATTACTCATTTGACAGTAAAACAAACTTTAGTGCTCAAAATTAAGGGGGGGGGGAATATCCCCCTTGAAATATTTTTGGGGGGGATGAATCCCCCATCCCCCCTCTAGCGGAAACCCTGAGGGTGGGTCTGGATTCCCCCCGCATAGCAGCATAAGCTTTATAAAGGCAAATCATACTAATGTCTAAGATATGTCGACGCATACCTGTCTTAGATCTGTAGTGATATAGTCTATACACTGCACCTGGCCGGCCAATCGGACCAAATGATAGTACACCAGATACCGATGGGACGATCGCTCATCCAAACCATGGAAAAGATGGTTCAGCCTGAAATTGAAAATGAAACATTGACATTAGAGATACACAATGGAACCTCACTTAGTGGACACTCCTCTAATAAGGACAACATTTCTAATAAGGACAACCTCTCTATTAAGGACACTAGATTTGGTCCCAAATTGGTAATTTTCAATTTATTTCACCTCTCTAATCAGGACACCTCTCTATCAAGGACAACACTTGTCAGTCCCGAGGGTGTCCTTAATAGAGGGGCTCTACTGTAATTTACTGATAGTTAAATAATTTGGTCCAAAAATGAATCGTGGTCCGACGTTGCCTCTTGAGGGACCCGAAGTTCACTCCACTGGACATTTCTATTTTAACAGCAACAAACAAACAAGTAGTGAGATTTCACTAAGTTGGTTGAGAAATTGTCAACCTTCCAGTGCACTGGTGCCAGTATCAACAGAAAGTAAGTTTGTAGATCTACTAGTGACTTGTGAGTTCATACAGACTATGCAGTGGTCAATGTAACTTCTTGAATATCAAGGCCACTGCCCAACCTTGGGCAAACGACAAAGCATGGAGGGGGAGTTCAAGAGTTTACAATGACAGCTGCATTATAATAAATTTATAAACACTTCACTATTTTTCCGCACCCTTTGTGAAATTTTGAATGCAAAGATGGCAAACTTGAGCGACAAACCATCACTTCTCTCAAAATCGGCTGAGAAAGAAGACAACTCATACTTACAATCGTATCCTAACAGTGGCCCTTTTGTCCCCAGGCGGCGCTTTCGCAACTTTTTCACAAAATGACACGACGACATTCTCACTTTTTTCTTGAGGCACAATCAGGATTAGCGAGATGATACTGTTGAAGACACACTCAAGGTGGTCTGGAATTGAAAAGCAGAAATTGAAATTCATCGGCTTTGAAACATGCGTGTCTGTGTGTAGAATTTTTGATGAGCCTCACAGCCTCGTGGACTGGCCACGAGTGAATTGGTATGAGCCAATAGGGGGCACTTCTAACTAGTACTCATGCATTGCATCACATGCACTACTGGGAATTGCCCAATCTGGAATCTGGAGTTACACCTTGTAACACTGCTGGCCACCACGCAATTAAAGGATCTGAAATCAATCCCGGGCAGAACCAAAGATTGTTCTGGATAAAGTATGTTCTCATATATTTACCATTATCGGCGGACTCCTTCCAACAAATATTTGCCGCTTCTATGACGTGGAGAAGATCAGTCACCAAGCCTCGTTCTGAGTTCTCCTCCGATATTTCTGCGCCAAGGGATTTTAGAAAGCTTCTCAGCTCAAGAATCTGAAGGGAAATACACAAAAATGTAACTTACAATATGTTGATAAAAGAGCCATCTAGATTTGAAGTAAACTTTCAATAATATTCTAAATGAAGACACTATAGGCCCCTAGTATTAGTAATTGATAAACTAGGCCGGACAGGAACTTGGGTCTACTCTTGGAGGATGCGACACTGACACCGACGGCGACCGACAGGGCTCAGATAAAAAAATCTAACACAATTTCCATTTGAAAAAAGTTGTACTTAGTTTTATAACTGCCCTTACTTGCAATAATATGTTCGACGAAGGCAAAAAAAGGCGAAAAATACGAACTTGGCGTTTCAAAACTAAGCCCCCTGTACATTTACATATGCGCCCAGTACATTTTACACTACGGCTATCATCCATTTTGAGTTTTCAGAAAAATGCCGGTGGCACTTCAAAAGCGTCTACAGAGGAATCTACGAGAACCGTGTCCTTCATGTTTGATTTGTGGATTACGTGTACATAGGTGAACATATTCAACATCTTGTTTTTCTAAATTACCTGCTCAACTTCGCCTGCATCGATAAAAGCTGGAACACTCATGTCGAAATTTTCGCAAACATGTGTACCTAAACGAAAGCGAGGCTGATAGTCGCGCTTCAATCGACATTCGAATCAACTAATATCGATCTTTCTTTTGAACTTTGAATAAATGCCTTTTTTCCACATGAAATAAAAAATATTTTTTAAAGATGCATATGTCAATATTCAATTTATCTATCTCAATCTACTAGACAATTTCGAACATCAGTTGTCATTGTTCAGGCGACTTTAATCGTAAAAAGAAGTCTGTATCAGAAAAGCTAGTATAAGGACTAGGCCTACCGATATGAAAATACGTCATCAGTCATCAGTCACCAGCTGGTCACAAGCTGGTCATGTTTTCAAATTCAAATTCAAATTCAAAATAAGTTTATTTACCGTAAATCATGTAATGATACATAATGAATAGGCGGGTCCATAGAGGACATGCGTTTATTTTCAATATAATAGAAAAATCTTCTTTTTACAATGCGTTTTTTTCTCTCGAATTACAACCGCCGTCGGATTTATTTCTCACCGCCGAAAAAATAATTTCCACCGCCGGGTAAAAAATAATAATTCCCACCACCGCGGTGGAAATTAATATGAGGAAGGCTCAGGCCTTGATAGGGAGCTCTTCGTTAATAGGGCTGGTGAGCGAGAAGACTCGGGTGGTGGTGGTGGGGGTGGTGGTGGTGGTGGTGGGGGGGGGGGGGGGCGGGGGGGGATATAGTTAGGATGATGCCATCATGGCAGTTGACCGAAGAAGCAGTTGGCTAGCACACAATGTCAATGACCGAAGAAGCAGTTGGCTAGCACACAATGTCAATGATGGCGAGTAGTTGGTGGTTGGGAGAGGGGGTATATAGTTAGGATGATGCCATCATGGCAGTTGAACCAATAGACGCTGTCGCAGTATAGAAAATAGGTGGGGAGAATGTGGGAAACTAAACACAACAGGAGAAGGATAGGTATTTTTGCCCGGAGATAAGCATAATGATCCCAAGACCCAAGTGTACGATTTGAATTCAAAAAGACCTTAGCCGACCCCCTGAATAGTTTGAGGTCTCACTAGCCAGTGGTGATCAGGTGTTAAGGTTGTCTCATGCATTGTGCTACATCCGTCTATGCATGACTGTATGTCTAGACGATGTTGAAACTTGGTCAGATGTATTCTACAAGAGACAAGCTATTCAGAAATGTATAGGTTTGTGTGAGAGTAAGGTACTGCCAAGTCTACAGCCGCTGGAACAGGGGTATGCATGAAATGACATCGCGTCATTTTTGGAGGCAGGTAGGCCTGGCCTCCGCACCGGCTAGTGACACCTGATGTCAGCGCGCGTTTGAGTTAGTGCGCATGCGCTTTCTGAAAATAGAAATGGCTTGTGTTGTGGAGGAGTGGTTTGAGGTTTCAAGGTAGGATTTTGTCATGGAAACGGAGAAATAGACATTGAGACCAATGTACTTTCAAGATTATTGCATCATAAATGGAACCAGACCGTCGACATCTTGCCACACCCCATGATATTGACGAAATCGTCGTCGAAACGGGCAGCCCCGGACCGATCATGTTGGTGCGCATGCGTACTACGGAAAATGTAGCAGACGGAAAATCTTTTGCGGAATTTTGCCAGTTCAAAGCACGATTTCTTCGCGGAAAGAGAAAAATAATCTCTGGCAGCGATGCAGATTGTTGTTTAATGCATTTCGATTCGCCCCAGGGTATCGTCACACTTTGATTCGGCCCTGTTTTGACGAAATCTTCAACCGAACAGCGGCTTCTCTGCGTAAACATCGTAGCGTCCCGCTGAATTGTTTGGAAAAAGAAAATCTCTCCCCAGGTAAATTGCTGTGCATTAGCGAATACGATTCACGTGCAAAAATGTCACCTGGGTGCAGAGGTTTTCTGGTTCCGGTCAACCGGGTCAAGGTTTTTTCGTTGACGGTATACACACACACATTCGACCCTTAACCATAAAGCTCGCTCAAGAGCTCCCTAATATGTAAAGTCAAGGACTTAGTGAGCCCCCCTTTAGGTCGGGGGAGCTCCCCCGAACCCCCCTACGAGCATATGTTAAGTGCAAGCTCTAACAACTACAGCTGTTACAATGGGGGGGACACCCCCAAACCCCCCTCCGTCGACATAGGTTTTTACCAGTGTGTTGGGGGGAAGCTCCCCCAAACCCCCCCCCCCGGTGGACAGTCAACTAGCCCTTCTGTGTCATACTGCTGGGGGGGGGGGCGATGGATGTCATGATATTATCCAGTGCAATGGGGAGCCCCCCAACCCCCCCCCCCCCCCCGGTGAACAGTCAACTAGCCCTTCCAATTCCATGTCATTTACCGCTGGGGGGGGGATGGATGTCATCTGTACTGCGCGAGTTTTGATTGAATTCCGCAAATAAACAGCACTTTTGTACAGGATTTAAGCTGTTAAGGCGGACATGCAAATGAAATTCTTTGATCTGTCCTGAAGTATGTGTCGGGGGAATAAATCCCCTCCGAACCCCCCTAAAATTGTTGGGATTATTAGGCCACGGCCGAGGTGGAAATGGTTCCGCTGGTGTATATATTGAAGAAAAAAAAGTCAATAACAATAATTTTTTCTCGCTAATTTGCACCCGCAGTGGGCAGTCAAGTGCATGTTAGATGGCACGAAAAGCGTATTTGCATTATTTGGATCATATTGTATTGTTGATTTAGTGTGATTTTCGAGAAAACACTGAAGAAACACGTCTTGGCAACAGTTACCAGGCGAGCGCGCGCGTGTGTGGAATAAACTAATTGTCACGTGACCTCTACAAAATTGAAATAAAACGTCGGCATTTTCATCATCATCATCATCATCATTAATTTTCAGCTGTTTAACCAAAAGTTGATTTTTAGCCGTTGCTTTCCTATCTTACGTATATTCGTGCGTGCGGGCGCCATAATCTATTTAAAATATTTTTTTGTATTATTATTTTTTTACTGTGCGTTTGCCAAAAGTCTCATACATTACTGTATATCAATACGAAGTTCATTTTTTAACGACTTACTATGTACACACCAAAGTTCTAACCGAACATCCCCTCTTCGTTTCTATTTCTCCAATGTTTGTCTAGGCGGGACTTGAACGCCTCCAAAGAGCAAGCACCCACAACGTTTTCTGGTAGGCTATTCCAGTCAGCCGCCACCCTCACAAAGAATGAGTACTTTCTTAGATTTGTATTGGCCCTTGTTCTTACTAGCCTCCTTGAGTGGCCTCTAGTCTGGTGGTGGCGATCAGCCTGGCACACATAACCCTCTAGTAATGGGGATTGTTTTTCAAAAAGGTTGTAAAGCACTATTAAGTCCCCCCTCCTCCTACGATGCGCAAGACTAAATAGGTCTAGCTCGAGCAACCTCTCCTTATATGTTTTTCCAGACCGACCCATGATCATTTTTGTGAAACGTCTGGACCTTCTCCAGATTGTTGATATCCTTTACTTTATAGGGATTCCATACTGGTGATGCATACTCTATATTTTTGTGAGTAATGCGTGATTTAGACGTCAGTTTTTCTAATTAGAATATAAATAAATGTTTCCTGATTTTTTTAGGCATGTGTCGGGGGGAAAGGCCCCCCGAACCTCCCTAAAATTGAAATTAATTCTTGAAAATTGAAAATCGGCCAATGGGCGCGCGACCCACCGACCCACTGGAGTGACGCACAGACACATGAAACTACCCCGCATATTTATCAGCGCCATTTTTTGACCAAAAATTTTTGTTTCAAGCTATACATTGAATTTCTAATGGAAATACACTAATTCCTTCACGCATGTATCTTAAGAGCCCCCCTAAGAAGGGGGGCTTAACAATAATTTCTTCTCGCTAATTTGCACGCGCAGTGGGCAGTCAAGTGCATGTTAGATGGCACGAAAAGCGTATTTGCATTATTTGGATCATATTGTATTGTTGATTTAGTGTGATTTCGAGAAAACACTGAAGAAACATGTCTTGGCAACAGTTACCAGGCGAGCGCGCGCGTGTGGAATAAACTATATGTCACGTGACCTCGGCAAAATTGAAATAAAACGTCGGCATTTTTGTGAGTAATGCGTGATTTAGGCGGCAGTTTTTCTAATTAGAATAAAAATAAATGTTTCCTGATTTTTTCAGGTATGTGTCGGGGGGAAAGGCCCCCCGAACCCCCCTAAAATTGAAATTAATTCTTGAAAATTGAAAATCAGCCAATGGGCGCGCGACCCACCGACCCACTGGAGTGACGCACAGACACATAAAAACTACCCCGCAGATTTTTTGACCAAACATTTTTGTTTCAAGCTCTACATTGAATTTCTAATGGAAATGCACTAATTCTTTCACGCATGTATCTTAAGAGCCCCCCTAAGAAGGGGGGCTTAATATCCACCGCGGTGGAAATTAATATCCACCGCGGTGGAAATAATATCCACCCGGTGTCAATAACGAATTAGCTCCCGCGGTGGATATTATTTCCACCGCGGTCGATATTAATTTCCACCGCGGTCGATATTAATTTTTTCGGCGGTGAGAAATAAATCCGCGGCGGTTGTAATTCGAGAGAAAAAAAACGCATTGTAAAAAGAAAATTTTTCTATTATATTGAAAATAAACGCATGTCCTCTATGGGCCACCGTAGAAGTCAAATAAACTTGTGCAGGTGCGAAAACTACACTATTGTGCAGACAAACACATGAAGTAGAACATAATGCAAAATGGATACTTTAAAAAAATTTTTTTTAATAAATATTAAAATTTTAAAACCTAAAATTCATGCGTGGCCTTATATTCATGCGTGGCCTTATATTTATGCGTGGCCTTATACGATATGACTAGTCAAGTGACATAGTGATAACAAAGGTGAACACGTATTCAATGGGTTCACCATTCAATGCTCTGTAGACTGTATCATATATATGTTGGTTATTGCAGAAGGAATTGCACATTAATAAATACTAGGCCTACTATACCAGACGTGAATACTGGGACAAGGTAAGGTAAAGACAGGTTGTTGATACCATATGGGCAACGAGTTTACAAACCCTGTTCACTACCCAAAAAAGGTCATCGGTTGACTAAAGAAGTGCCACTGTTCAACAGATTTAAATATTAAGTTTTTCACTAGTCTATTTTCTTTTTAGATGAAGGGCGAGAAAGGATTTGTATTCAAGAACTGGGCACAGACATATTCGTGTATGCCCGAGTTGTTGTTTAGGCCAGAAACCGACGAAGATATCAGAGAGGTAAGCAAATAAAACCCACAGCCTTTTTAAAATCCCCCAAATCTACAATTTCCTCTGGCAACAGGAGTCCACTTCAACATAAAGCAAAAATATACAGGTTATCCTTGCCTAACGTCTTCTATACCTTCTTGTAGAACTGAAGATGTACCATACATTTAATTAGGTCCACAAAGGGATATCATCAGGAGTGGGTGTGAATACTTGAATATTTGTAGTAAACTCCGCCCTCTAGGCCTAGTCTTGCTCGGTCACGTATGATTATTCAAGAACCACTATTATGTACCCCATCAGGCCTCGTTGCAATGTCACCCAAATACATTATAGGCAAGGATAACCTGTATATGCTCACCTTTATTAGCTCACCTGTCGTCGTCCGTCGTCGTCGTCGTCGTCGTCGTCGTCGTCCGTCGTTAACTTTTGACAAAATCGTGGCACGTTTCTTAACCGCTTGACCCAGAAAGTTCATACTTGGTGTGTGGGTACCCCTAGGCAAGACCTTCCTTCAGAATGAAAATCAGCGCAATTTGACTGCTGGTCTGCCATATAGGGGGTGCTCTTTGAAAACCTATTTTTGTCATTTTGAAGCTTATGGTTAAAGCTAGAGCGATGAAAATTTTATGGTGGGTGTATCTAACAAAGGTACATCACATATCACACGGGTTTTTGATTTGACCTTCATTTCAAGGTCACAGAGGTCGAACTCTAAAATTTCTTTGATCATGGCACGTTTTTTTACTATTGGTCATAGACTCTCTAAATTTGATATGTAGACACCTATTGGACATCTCTACATGTTGACACAGATTTAGGTCAGTGTGACCTACTATTCAGGTATAAGTAGGTCAAGGTTAAAAAAGCCCATTTTCTTTATTCCAGCAGATTGAAGTTTGAAATGAAGTTTTAGAGGTTGGCCTGATATAGAGGTTTCGATATTAAATAGATTAATTTCGTTCCATATCACTAGGTGGCGATATTGTGCAAAAATGTCAGTTGGCACATTGCCAGCAGTTTTGAATTTCGCGGTTCGAGGGAATCCGTCGGGGTATCCCAGATGCGCAGTAATGTACTGCGCCACTAGATCTGCATACTACAAGTATGGAAGACAGCCATTTTATGAATTTGAAGCGAGACGAAGAAGGAATTAAATCACCTTAAATCAATGCTAAAACTTAATCATCCGCTCTTCGGATGAGGTCGTATGTGTTGATTACATTCTTGTGATTGGTTTGAGATTATTAGTTTGTCCTCATTGCCGGTCGTTTTAGAAAATTTTGACTGTGATTGGAAGGTAAAATGAGAAACTTGTCACACTGTTCTTCGGCTTGGAATGGGGATAGTCAATGCGAGATTAGCGTCAAGCCGGGACCTTTCGTTACAATGTGGGCTTTTAAACACAAGTTAATGGTTTATAATCACCCAGACGCTACTCATTAGGTAAACCTCTACTAAAAACACTTGCTTTAATTTTTGTAAACATGTCACGAGTGCTTAAAAAGAACCATTTTTGTGATCGTTTTTCGTCGCTGTAGAAATGTACACAGTCAGAGTCAGTCAGTGTGTCAACACAACAACGGTGTTAGTATACACATGAATCCATGATACACGGAGACACGAATGTAAACATTTGCCTGTTGGGTCGGAAGGAGTTCACCGTTACCGATCACTGCCCCAAGAAAGGTCATCTGAGCTGGTTGACTTAAGTAGATGATGATAATGATGAAAGTGTAGCGCAGCTGTCATCAGTGCTTTTATAGTTAGGCCTAGGCTAGTATAGTCGGATTCATAAGTAAATGTCATTGACTGCCCTTTTGGGTCGCTGTGCAAAAACTATTGGGCCGATTTCTTCAAAGTTTGGTTTTTCTTGAATCTAATTTCGGGACCCAACACAATTTCCAGGTTAGAGATTTGCAAATTATAAAGAAAAAAATTGTCAACTTTGGAGCCCTTTGGCCATTTTGGGGGAATCTGGAGGGCCCTTTTTTTTATGGATAGTTCTAAATGAAACTTGGCAGCTTTAAAGATACACACGAAAAAAATTTACCTGAAGATTTCAGCAAAATGCATCCAGAAATAAGCAGTACAGAGGAGAAAATGTCAAAATCAATACACTACGTCAATGTACACCAATACATACCAAAAAAATTATTTCGTAACCATGGTTACTGAAATATGAAAATCCTCTTGGGTCCCGAAATTAGATTCAGGAAAAAACAAACTTTGAAGAAATCGGCCCAGTAGTTTTTGCGCAGCGGCCCAAAAGGGCAGTGACATTTACTTATGAATCCGACTATAGGGCTGTCTTGTAACTATGTTATTGTCTCAAAAATGAATACAAACTGCTACCTAGTTACTCAGTACATCATATTCTATACTGTGCATTCCTTGCTTCAATTGTTCTTGTATCATATTTTTCAACATTTCTCTCTAATCGCAAGCCGAGGATAAATACTCCTTTCAAGATAGCGTATTCACACAAAATTCCACAGGTACATCCCATTCATTTGAAATTTCGGCCAATGACAGCAGGTTTTACAAAATGTAAATGCGCTGTTAATTTTCAATAGTCACTGAATAGCTAAGACACATGTAAACCCGTCTTCATTGGCCAGAAAACATCTCTCAGCTTCTCCCACAAATAACGATTCACTTATTCCAACGTCAGTAACATGTGCACGCGGAAAACAATACGACTAACTCCACTTTTTCAAGACAAACCACACCATCCCACAACTATTGCTTGATTAACCCCTAACAATGACAAGTTCTTCCTCATACTCTCCCTTCATATCGACAGGTGAGCACAATGGCCCTGGCCATTTCATATTTTTACCTAAAGGTAATTTAAACTGATCAATTTTAAAAAGATTTATTTCTTGCCTTTTTTCTCTTCATTTTCCTTATTATTGCCTTTTTCGATATTAAAAAAAAGATCTTCAATGGTTTCTGTTTATTGCCTTTTTCTCCAGATTTTGCCTTATTGCCTTTTCACTTCTAGAACTTACAATTGCCTTTTTCTCCAGATTTTTCCTTATTGCCTTTTCACTTCTAGTTATAATTGCCTTTTCTCCAGATTTTGCCTTATTGCCTTTTCAGTTCTAGAACTTATAATTGCCTTTTTTCTCCAGATATTGCCTTATTGCCTTTTCAGTTCTAGTTATAATTGCCTTTTCTCCAGATTTTGCCTTATTGCCTTTTCAGTTCTAGAACTTATAATTGCCTTTTTTCTCCAGATATTGCCTTATTGCCTTTTCAGTTCTAGAACTTATAATTGCCTTTTTTCTCCAGATATTGCCTTATTGCCTTTTCAGTTCTAGAACTTATAATTTTTTTCCCGATCATTTCTCTGTGTGTTTTTGTTTTTTTTACAGTTAAAAAACATCTTTTTTGATCAAGATTTATTCTTGTGTTCATTGCCTTTTTTTCCAGATTTTGGATCTTGCACGAGAGAAGAAAAAAACGGTCAAAGTCGTTGGTGAAGGTCACTCCCCATCTGATATTGTATGTACAGATGATTACTTGATAAGTATGAAGAAGTTCAACAGATTGGTTGATGTAAGTGATTCTAAATATTTTTATCACTCATACAGTAGAACCTCTCTATTAAGGACACCCTCGTGACTGACAAGTGCTGTGCGTAATAAAGAGGTGTCCTGATTAGAGAGGTTGAATTGAATGGAAACAACCAATTTGGGATGAAAACTAGTGTCCTAAGTAAAACGGATGTTCTTGATATTGAGTTATTGTGCATACAAATTCGCTGAAACTTTGTATTTTAAAAAATACCAACTTTGTATTTAAAAAAATACCAAGTTTCAGCAAATTCGCATGCATAATAACTTCCCCACAGCTTGACTGCATTGCATTTCTATTTTCCTGGACCACCAGTAATTACGAACGGTATACCCCTTTAAGTTTAAATGATTACCTTCCAGGTGAACCATGAGAAGAATCAGGTAACAGTTGAAGCTGGAATAACTATGAATGATCTCAACAAGCTACTCAAGGACAACGGAATGGGATTTAGCGTGTAAGTGTGCTGAGGGTCAAACTATAGTGGAACCTCCCTTAGTGGACGCCTCTCTATTGAGACACCTTTCATTAAAGACAATGCATTTTGTTCCATATTGGTAATTTCCAGTTTAGTACCTCTGTGATCAGAACACCTCTCTATTAAGGACAGCATTTTTCAGTCCAAAGGTGTCCGTAATAGAGAGGTCCTTCTGTACTTAGAGTTAGGTCTACACAGGGAAAACCCCTCACTTGGCTGGTTATCAGATGGGCTCACAGATTTATCATTGGAATGGCATCATTGGCATCTTAAGGGTAAAACAGAAGTATACATCCAAATTCAATAGTTGTGGTGCAATCAAACTCTGGATTTCTATTTGGCAGATTGGCTGTTGGGGGGGGGGTCATTTTGTTTAAAAAATAGGTATTGGCTGCAGGAAGCTCTGGTCTAGGAGAAGCTATTGCAAAAAACCTTATGCAGCTCTCTAAATTTTTGGGGGTGGTGCAGGTTTGGCCCTCGGGAGAAGATATGGAATTACTGTGTATATGCCGGCCATGAATGTGTTAAAGGGCTGCTATAGGCTATAGGCTAAGCATTTTTGCCCATTTTTCCAGTCTTGGGGCCATTTCGGGAATCAGTGTTGGTGGAATGATATCAACAGGAACTCATGGCACTGGCAAGAATTACGGATGCTCTTCCACTCATGTAAGTACAGTAACAGTACAGGACAATGAGTTAGGCATTTTTCAAAAGTGGTTATTCGTCAACACAATTAGATAACATGCATCGAAGTGAAGGCCACGGGGATTCCCTGCTGGTTCCCATCCTAGCATAACCAGTGGGTTTCAATATACGTTGCCTGTCGATATTCTAAACCCGTTGTGAAATCCATACCCTCCAGATGGATTGTTGCAGTAGAAAAAAGTGCCCAATCAGAGCATCGCTTGCATCCGAGTCTCAGAATTTGATCATAGATGGCTTTAAAAGCTTTTTTGTCTTGGACGACAGATTTTTAAATTTTTTCTACCACAATCACGGTCAAAAATACATTTTTTGGTGACTTCTGGGGGGAGCATTTCCCCTTTGACCCCCCTCTCTGGTAGCTTCACCCCATATACACAGTTTAGACAGAAATTGTAATTTGGAATCTGCTCAGTGAGAACATAAACCCTGAAAAGATCTGAAATACTCTTTCCTCCAGGTTGTGGACTTGGAACTCATGACTGCCAACGGTGACATCATCAAGTGCTCCAGGCAGGAGAAGCCAGAGACATTCCTTTGCGCTTGCTGCAGTCTCGGGAGCCTTGGGGTGATTCTTCGGGTCACACTCCAGTGTGAACCCGCGTTCAACCTGCTGAGCAAAGTCTACCCTGCAGAACTGGATGACGTAAGTAAAGTTACACTCTTAAAGGGGGACTATAGGCAGGAGCAGAGGGGCTAATTGGACCGTCTTCAGGTGACTTATATACACTGTAAGGGCCCTAGGTCATGTTAGATCCAGCACTAAATATATTCCTCGTACAAGCGTGAATCATTTCGACTTACAGTGAGATGTGAGAGACCCCTATTGGCAACTTTGTGTAACTTTATCTTGCCTGCCTAGCTGCTGCCTATATTGTCCCTTTAAAGGGGTACTCCGTTCGTAATTACTGGTTGTCCAGGAAAAAAGAAATACACAGACGTGCTAATTGGCCAATTGGTTATTGGCGTGCAACGAATGCACGAATTGCGCGTCAATGATGCAAAGCCGGTGGGATGTCAATTGTGATCAGGACTGTATGATCAACAAGCCTGTCATGAAAATGTGTTTAAAGGTATGCGGTATTCTCAATTCCTATTTTACTTTATCATTTCAGATTTTGGAGCATCTTGATGTGCACTTGTCATCCTCTGACCACTTCAGATTTCAATACTATCCGTACACCGGGAAGGTAGAGGTTTTCCATGACAGTCGCACGGACAAGGTAACTTGCTTGATGGTGACAGGTCAATGGGGTTTTGCAGTGGTGTGGGGTTGGCGGGTAAGGGGGGTTGGGTGGCTGGCTCAAAAACTAAACATTGAGTTGCGAGATGAGGTGTAAAGGGGTACGCTGTTTGTAATTACTTGTGATCCAGTTAAATAGAAATGCACTAATACACAATGCTGTATTGCAGTTAATTTGAATACAAATTTGTTGAAACTTGGTATTCATAGTATTTGTATATCAGTCTACACAACGGCAATGTTGAAATTTATATTTTGTACGTATTTCCGCAATCGGACATTTTTACATTCAATTCCAAATTCAAAATTTTTAACGAACGGTGTAGGCCTTTAAGTAGGACATTATAGCTCTCTAAGCAATATTGGGTGTGTCAATCTAATGAAACAGATGAAACCCAAGACCCCAGGGGAAGCCTATGGTGTCAAGAGTGTCACTCACTGTATCAGATATCTGACCGGGAATCGAACCTGGGACCACAGAGGTGACTGGCGCTGATGTTTTCACTACACCACTTTGAAAAACGGTCGTTATTAATATTTAGATCCGGGGTACTGTCAGTTTCATTTTACCATAGTTACCTGATGCAAAAATGCCCATTAGAGATAGTTGAAGTAGATAAGTTGCTTTTACTCAGAGATTTAGCTTCTCCATCATAACTTTTTCAATCTCTGTTTTGACGATCATTTCGCTCCTTTCTTTTAAGCCTATCGAGAAGAAAAAGACAAGTTGGTTTTGGGACACCCTGTGTGGCTTCCACTTGTTCCAGCTGCTGTATTGGATCAGGTATGTTGTTGTTTTTAATTCTTCTTCTTCTTCTTCTTCTTCTTCTTCTTCTTCTTCTGCCTTTGCAATTATTGAGGAGCACGCTAGACGGTCAGTCTGTTTTTGGAAAGGAAGTCAGCCGTTCGAGAGAGTTCCACCACAGAGCCCCAGAGCTCCAACTCCACATTCATATTTAGCTGATTCTCATAGGCCTATTCTGTGAAGATTTTTTTTTAGTCAGCAGTGTCCTGTGCGTAGACAATATAGCTTGTCACCTGTTGCTTCCTGTCAATGGCGGATCAGTGGCAGAGTCGTCAGAGCGCCGGGCTTTTCAGGACGTTATAGGTTCGATACTCAGATGGATCAGCACTGTTTCATCTTTGTGTCCTTGGGTAAGCCACTTAACCCAACTTACTTCACTCCACCCAGGAGTAAATGGGTACCAGGCTTGCCTGGGAAGTTAACCTGTGATAGACCAGCATCCTAGCCAGGGGGAGTAGTACTCCTAGACGCTTAGACCAGCATCCTATCCAAGGGGAGTAATACTCCTAGACGCTTAGACCAGCATCCTATCCAGGGGGAGTAATACTCCTAGACGCTTAGACCAGCATCCTAGCCAGGGGGAGTAGTACTCCTAGACGCTTAGACCAGCATCCTATCCAGGGGGAGTAATACTCCTAGACGCTTAGACCAGCATCCTATCCAGGGGGAGTAATACTCCTATTCGCTTATACCAGCATCCTATCCAGGGGGAGTAATACTCCTAGACGCTTAGACCAGCATCCTATCCAGGGGGAGTAATACTCCCAGTCGCTTAGACCAGCATCCTAGCCAGGGGGAGTAATACTCCCAGTCGCTTAGGCCAGCATCCTATCCAGGGGGAGTAATACTCCTAGACGCTTAGACCAGCATCCTATCCAGGGGGAGTAATGCTCCTAGTCGCTTAGACCAGCATCCCATCCAGGGGGAATAATACTCCCAGTCGCTTAGACCAGCATCCTAGCCAGGGGGAGTAATACTCCCAGTCGCTTAGACCAGCATCCTATCCAGGGGGAGTAATACTCCCAGTCGCTTAGACCAGCATCTTATCCAGGGGGAGTAATGCTCCTAGTCGCTTAGACCAGCATCCTAGCCAGGGGGAGTAATACTCCTAGTCGCTTAGACCAGCATCCTATCCAGGGGGAGTAATGCTCCTAGTCGCTTAGACCAGCATCCTATCCAGGGGGAGTAATGCTCCTAGTCGCTTAGACCAGCATCCTATCCAGGGGGAGTAATACTCCTAGTCGCTTAGACCAGCATTCTATCCAGGGGGAGTAATACTCCTAGACGCTTAGACCAGCATCCTATCCAGGGGGAGTAATACTCCTAGTCGCTTAGACCAGCATCCTATCCAGGGGGAGTAATACTCCTAGACGCTTAGACCAGCATCCTATCCAGGGGGAGTAATACTCCTAGACGCTTAGACCAGCATCCTATCCAGGGGGAGTAATACTCCTAGACGCTTAGACCAGCATCCTATCCAGGGGGAGTAATACTCCTAGACGCTTAGACCAGCATCCTATCCAGGGGGAGTAATACTCCTAGTCGCTTAGACCAGCATCCTACCCAGGGAGAGTAATGCTCCTAGTCACTTAATGCTTCGAAAACCGGGATTAGCTCTGGCCGGAAATTGCTTAAAGGCCTACGCCATTTGTTAAAAATTTTGAATTTGTAATTGAATTTAAAAATGTCCTATTGCAAAAATACATACTAGATATAAATTTCAACATTGCCGTTGTGTAGACTGATATACAAATACTATGAATACCAAGTTTCAACAAATTTGTATTCACAATAACTGCACTACGGCATTGTGTATTAGTGCATTTCTATTTAACTGGACCACAAGTAATTACAAACAGCGTTCCCCTTTAACTCTTTACTTCTTTTGCAGTTCTTTCATACCGTTCCTGGTCAAATACGTTAATCACTTCATCTTTTGGCTGCTGCATTCTAAACAAGAGGTATATGTGGATTGGGCTCCCTCCGTTTTCAATTTTAATTGCCTCTTTGAACAATTTGTGAATGAATGGAGTATACCTAGGTAAGATTTTGATGTAGCCTTGTTTGGCATGTATTTCATACGGCAGTTTCAGGACATTTATCATCCAGAGGAAATCAGGGGTTAATGTTCGCTTCCCCGGCCCTGCACACAAACCCCTGAGATATTTGCCCTCATTTGGTGAAGTGCTGACACAAAAGTGGGTGAGCCCAATCAGAGCATCGCTTGCATTTGAGTCTAGGAACTAAACGATATCCTAACTCATATTTTCACTGTTTGTTTTATCATGCAGACAGTCTCCTCCGAGGTGCGCACTGCAACTTCGATTCTAAGATTTCTGAACGTGATTTCATTCATACAAATCATGAGAGTTACAGAACTGGAACCGAGGTTGACAGTTAAATCTCTATGCTGACTTCAAAAAGTGATGAACGTCTGTACCGAACACCAAATGACGGCTAATGTCTCAGGGGTTTGTGTGCAGGGCCGGGGAAGCGAATGCTAACCCCTGATTTCCTTAGGATGGTTATTTTGTGTGTAAGATGAGTACTGAGTTGTCTAAAATGTACCAGCATCCACCTCTCAGTCGGTGGCCATCTTGGATTCGACTTAGAGGAAATGATAGGTCATCATCTGCCAGCACTTTACCATGGTGAATTGGGACGAAGATATATTTCACCATGGTGAGCACGGTAAAATCTTATTCACCATGGTGAGCATGGTAAATGCTGAATAAATGAGCTCAACATGGCGAATTCAGCTTTTACCGTGGTGAATCCGAGATCTTTTTGACAAGGGTTTTGCTAATTTAAACATGGTCATTCCAGGGAGAACACGGCACTAGTTTTGAAAGAACTTCAAGCTTGGATCATCAATAACGACTACCCTGCTCACATTCCCATTGAGGTCCGCTTCGTGAAGGGCGATGACATCTACTTGAGTCCAGCTTCCGGTCGCGATGTTACATATATCAACATCATCTGTTTCAAGTAAGGCCACGTGTTTTTTATTTCTTGGTTTACGGGACCGACCGACTTGCTTTTTTTGGATTTTGGAAAAAAAATAAAATCTGAAAATCATCGATTTTTTATTTTATTTTCTGCCCGACCCATCATAATTGGATAAAATTATGAGAAATAAAATGAAATCCACTGTATAGAGCAGTGTGATAAGCAATGTTTGTGCACTTTCACAACTTATCAGCCATCTAGCTGAGGGAAATAGCCCCGACTTAGACATTGCGCCTTGTTCTGAAAAAAAGTGAACGTTGATTCCAGCAGTATTTGGGTAATTTTATTTCTTCCGATCATACATAGCTATTTGGGTTATTTTTATTTTTAATTTCATTTCGACCACCCGACCATACATTTTTAAAAGCTCTTCCCGTAAACCAAGAAATAAAAAACATGTGGCCTAAGGAAGTAACGGTTCCTCTACATCTTAATAGGATCAATAGAAGGGCTTGGTGCACTTAGGCCGTAGTCACTTTTGAAAAAAAAAGAGCTGCTGACTGGCGCAGATAGACTGTGTCACCATCTATCATAAAAACTGTGCATTAATGGTGTTCTTATGTCCTCTGTGCTCAAAGACCTTCAACTACTCTCTTACTGTCCACTAGGAGATATAATTGTACCACTCTACCTTACTACCCACTAGGAGATATAATTGTACCACTCTATCTTACTACCCACTAGGAGATATAATTGTACCACTCTATCTTACTACCCACTAGGAGATATAATTGTACCACTCTACCTTACAACCCACTAGGAGATATAATTGTACCACTCTACCTTACTACCCACTAGGAGATATAATTGTACCACTCTATCTTACTACCCACTAGGAGCTATAATTTTACCACTCTACCTTACTGCCCCTTTACCTTACTGCTCACTAGGAGCTATAATTGTACCACTTTACCTTTACTGTCCACTAGGAGCTATAATTGTACCACTCTACTTTACTGCCCACTAGGAGATATAATTGTATCACTCTACCTTACTACCCACTAGGAGATATAATTTTACCACTCTACCTTACTGCCCACTAGGAGATATAATTGTACCACTCTACTTTACTGCCCACTAGGAGGTAACAATTTTAATCAGGTACAATAATACCGGTATATCTCGTCATGCTGAAAACGTTGATCATTTCAGGCCCTTTGGTAAATTCGTCCCCCATGATGAATACTGGCGGGCGTACCAGAAGATAGCCGCTGAAAATGGCGGGAGACCACACTGGGCAAAGGTAAGTGATGCTACTCATCAAAGACACCCGGGTTTTGCTGCCCTTATGATGGGACAGCCTAAAAACTCTGCCACTATCGACGCGTCCTCCGTCCATATGAATACTGCACCAGAACCACCCCGTGGAATCAGCTGCACCCTCTTCGAGCATCTCCAACCTCTCCGAGCCATGGCCAACCACCTCTCCGAGAAAATTCAGCTACCAACTGAAGACCATCTCTCAACGAGGCCCTCGCATGGACCGAACAGCGAAATGATAGCTTTCTCATTGTGACGAGGCTATGCCAGGACCACTAAGGAGTGAGGTTAAGGTTTTCAAACTGATGTTGCATTTCTGGTTCCGCCATTTTACAGCTGTTACAGTTGCGCGTAAGGGAGAAAAATCGCAGAATACATTCGAATATTAACAGCTCGAACACTGAAACCAGAGTTGCAACATTGTGTGTCCTGGCATAGCCTCGCCACAGTGAGGAAGCTGTGAGTTGGATGAACGGTCCATGCGAGGACTTTGTTTACAGTCCGAGGCTGGATTTACTCGGCGAGGTGGTTGGCCATGACTCGGAGAGGTGGGAGATGTTCGGAGGAGGTGCAGCTGATTACACAGGGTGAGAATGCCTTTGATGCTGCAGCCAGCTTATGCAAGAAACTTGATCACTTCTCGAATGTGAAGTACTTTGAGCGACTGAAACCAGTTGGATTTAGCGCTCTTTGTGTCTCATAATTATTCATGTTTCTAACTGTTTCTTGAGAAGATAAACTGATTCTGAAATTATGGATTATCGAAAATATGAATCTGATCAAGGATTTGTTTTTTTCTTGATTTCAGGCCCATGGACTAACTGGCAGTGAGCTGAAGACGAAATACCCTAAGTGGGATGCGTTTTGTCAAGTTCGGGAAAGTTTAGACCCTGCTGGCATGTTCTTGAATGAAAACCTCAAGCGGACATTCAATTGATATGCAGCAGAACCTCTCTATTAAGGACATCCTCGGGACCGACAAGTACTGTCCATTATAGAGAGGTGTCCTGATTAGACAGGTCAAATTGAGTGGAACAACCAATTTGGGACAAAAATAGTGTCTTTAAAAGAAAGGGTGTCCTTATTAGAGAGGTGCCCGCTATGGATGATTCCACTCTATTGAACTATGATATTGACTAATGGACTATGAAAATTGGCTTGCAAAACCCACCCGCCACTGACAATGCAATGGCACATGTAAAAGGATTCCGTGTTTTGTCAGTAGGGGGGGTTGTACCAGTCTCGGGGGCTATGGAGGGCATATTTTCAAGTGACTGTGGCTTGACATGACTGAAGGGCAGAGACATGTATTCATCCATGACCGGAAGTGTGGCACAGTCACATAGAGCTTATCAAAATGTCAAGTTGTGGTAAATACATGGCTGGGATGGACCAAAGTGGAATTAATTCTCAATCTGTGGTTGATTCTTAATCTACAGAGTCAGGCCATCACAGAAATATGCTTTTTGATAATATATTTAAGAAAATGTGGTCTCACTGGTCAGTTTAGAACTTGTACTTTTGACAGGGCCATATCAATGCGCCAGTGACGTTTTGATGGATATGGTGTACGGAAATCTCTTTTTCTGAGGCAATCGGTATTGGAATGTTTTTAAACTTTATTATGCTATTGGCAAAGGGTTCTTCTTGACACATATAAAATTTTGTGCAGATTGATTGGTCCAATGAGTACTTTTTTTACCAAAACTTATGCACAACAATGTACACGTAATGTACACAGGTTTTAATAGAGGACTCTGGCCTTAAGCAGGGTGTACACTAGTAAAATAATAGCAACATTTTACCAACAATTTTGCAACAAGCCCTTCAAGGCCCTGTGTACACTAGTAAGAAAATAGCAACAAATTAGCAACATTTTTACAACATGTTGGTAAATTGTTGCAAACTTTTTTGTGGGAACAAAAGGCCTGTGTACACTAGTAAAATATTAGCAACATTTTTACAACATTTCCAGTTGCAACAAATGTTGCAAAAATGTTGCGTAGTGTGTACAGAGCATTAAGAGATAAAGAAGCCTCTAAGTATTGATGTAGTACGTTGTAACAATGCCTTAAATTTGTTGGCATCAAATTGGAGGTTGTGACATTGTCCCTGCCCTGGATGGTCTGTCCGAGGACAGATTGTGACAAATGTCACAACCGACAGGTATCATTAGCATTTATAAGCCCAACCTCCGTGCCATATTTAGATCACATCTGTATGTAGTATCAGCCAATCATTGCACGCTTGTATTAACCCCATGTTCTTTACATTTATGGTGATAATAAATCGGGAGTTATTTTGGTTGTAGCACTGCAAACATCGTTCTGTTGGCCATTCTTCCTAGCAGTGCCCCTGAACTCTCCCATGATTCTTTTAAGTCCACATAACAAATCTCGTTATCAGAATAGGACGTTGTGACAATGTCTTATCTGGTCAGTATCTGAGTTGAGGTTGTGATTCTGTCCCGGCCCTGGCAACGTTGTCCCAGGACAGATTGTGACAAATCCAACATCCCAAGATTGAAGGACCCTACAACCTGTTAAATCTATTTTGGATTCGCAAGGATCGTCTAATCCTCCCTGTACTCATCATCATCATCATCATCATCATGTCCTGCAGCCATGCGGCCATTGGGGTGACACAAGCTATTAACGAAGCAACACTTCACGGTTCTGTCCTCGGCGAGGCGGATTAGGTCTTTCTTCCAATCCAGTGCATCACGTCCAAATTCTATTCGGACGGCCGCGTCGACGGTAACCCTCAGCTGTGCCATGCAAGATGGCATTTGCTAGTGTTTCCTTGGCTCTTGTAACATGGCCAAACCGCATAAACTTTTTCTTGTTGGCAACGTTTAGGAGGCTGTCATGACGCCCAATGTACTGGATGACCAGCTCTCTTACTTGGATGTTGGTAATGTGGGATGTGTAGTGGATGTTGAGTGGTCTCCTGTAGCGGTTCAGCTCAAATACGTTGATCCGTTTCTCAACGTGGGTGTTCAGGGTCCAGGATTCTGCCGCATACAAAAACACTGAGATCACCAAAGACCTCAGGAGGTGGAGTTCCGACGTCTGAGATGTTTCTGTCACGCCAAATTCTCTTCAGACTGGCTAGGGCAGCTGCGGCGGCTGGCTATACGCGTTTTCACATCCTTGAGGGAAGTACCAATTTAGTACAACCATCATCTGTTTGCTCGGCCAGATCTATCTGGAAGACACTTAAGCTGGTAATGAGTTTCGTCGGGTGATAATCATGATCACGGATGCCGAGGAGGTGATAACCTTAACATCCTTTTTAAAGTTCGTGTTGGCAACAATTTTCGAGTTAATGTTATTAACTTGTTGTTACAAAATGGAGCGGTAGGCCTAATTATCATCCAATTTGGCTTGCCGCAGGTGATAATTATAATCAGGCACTGAAATGATGTGATATAAACACCTCGTTGTTATAATTTGTGCCAGTGGTAATTATTTCTGGTCAGGACAAAGTGGGGTGCTAAATTATTATCGAACTGATTTGCTAAGTTCGTGATGTTAGGACCATGGTGTCCCATCAAAGACAAAATCATTTTATTCGCACGCGATATCGCACATGCAGAACTCGTCTAGGAATGGCGCGGCTGTACTGGATAACAACTTGCTTTTTTGTCAACCTGTTTTCCAAAGTTTATAGTGAGGCACAGGCGATGAAACTGCCAACTTCTACATCATCACGCAGTAATACCTCGGATTTTGATGAACTGAAATCGAGATCATTCAATTTGCCAGACTCGACATCGCTAAATGTGTTTGAGCAGGTTTCGAGATCGCCAACAGTGCCCGAGCAGAACTCGACAATGCCAACTGGGTTTGAGCAGGTTTCGAGATCGCCAACAGTGTCCGAGCAGAGTTCGACATCGCTAAATGTGTTTGAGCAGGTTTCGAGATCGCCAACAGTGCCCGAGCAGAACTCGACATTGCCAACTGTGCTTGAGATGGTCTCGAGATCGCCAACAAGGCCCGAGCAGAACTCGGCATTGCCAACTGTGCTTGAGATGGTCTCGAGATCACCCCAGCAGAACTCAACATCACCAGTTGTGTTTGAACAGATTTCGAGATTAGCAACTATGCCAACGACAGCCTCTAAGCACAATGCGACATCTCCAATATTTACAGAGCAGAACTCAACATCACAGTTTATTCCGTCTGAGCTTGGGTCGACAACACCTACAGATTGGTCGTTGGCTTATCAAAATTCTACTTCGATAAGTGATTCAGATGAGGAGAAGACTTTTGACTTAACTGAGGATGAACGTGAGCTGATAGGCCGGTTGAATGCCGTCACATCTGTAGTCAAGCTGTACGTCCCTCCCGTGATGATAGTCCTCGGCGCACTCGGAAATGCCCTAAGTTTGATAATCATGACGAAGAGCCAGAATCGGGGTAACAGTACGTGTTTGCTGCTGGCCGCCCTGAGTGTTCCGGATTTTTGTCTATCGGTGCTACTTCTCAGCTTGTTGTGGATTGCGTGGAACTTCTACCCGGGGTTATTCTACGTCTTCCCAGGAAATAAGTACATTCCTGACGTCTGTGGCGTCTTCTATCTCTGCGGGGCCTTTACTACCAGTTGCAGCGTCTGGATACTAGCCGCCATAACTATCCAGCGACTTTTTGTCATTGCACGCCCCTTGCGGGCGAAATGTGTCATGCAGAACATCACCACGACAAAACGGATTCTGTACTCGATTATCGTCATCGGGTTTATTCTGAATCTGCCGTACCTTTGGTCGATGCGCACAACTACTAAGTTTGGAGAGCCTTCCTTGTGCGCGTCGCCCTACAGTTCCAATGGCTATTTCCGGACATACGGGCTTATCGCGTCGTCCTTACGTTCCCATGTACCATTTCTCGTCATCCTATGTTCGAACATGGCGCTTGTTTATAAAGCCATCTCTGCAGCCCGATCTCGAAATGAGCTACATTTGACTGTTCATGATGAAAATGAGATTGCTCTAACTCGGATGCTCTTGTTAGTCTCATTCGCGTTCTTGATCTTCGTCAGCCCGATAGGCGTCTACTATACATATAGAATGCGCGTCAGTGATGATGATCTGGACCCCTTGAAGCTTGCTATTCTTGACGTCGTTCATCATATTGTCTACATGCTGTTAACGGCAAATCATTCTCTGAATTTCTATTTCTATTGTTTGAGTGGGAAGCGTTTTCGCAATGAATGTATTCAACTGTTCAGGAAAGGCACCAAGAGGAAAGACAGTTTTTCCGTGCAAAGGGTCATATCTTGCTGACGTGGACAGTTCGTATGGGTATGCCGGGGTGGATCCAGGATTAAGAGAATATGGGGGGGGCTGGAGCACCTAGTCCGCCATTTTGTATATATTTTATATCCTGTGATTGGCTAATAAATGTCATTTTATTTCATTTCATTTCATAGCTCGGTCAAACAGTTTGTGCCAGCGCGGACAACGTTTGCAAACATTTAAAGGGACAACTTGGCGTTGGATTGACCTAGTAAGGAGGATACTACCCCTGCTTACCACCATGTGCCGCCACTTGGAGTAGGCCTATCACTCTGATGCCGATTTCTGATAAAGATTATGCCAGTGTTGCGAGGCAGTTTTGAACATGACTTGTGAACTTCAGGCAGGCCTACGGTGAGATCTCGTTTAAATAGATTGTTTATTGCAGTTCAATGATTGGTCTGTTCTGGTCTGCTCTGGTACATGGCTGCACGTGTACAACGCCTACGTCTTTCATGACGTCATGAGCGATGTGATGTGATCTGGTCAGCTGATAGCTGTTTGGAGGGTGACTTGCGCGTCACCAGCGCAATATCAAGCGATGGCCTGGCGCTGATCACATGTATGCACTGTGTTATTTTCGAATCGACCAATCACTGAACGTATGGTAGAGGGATGGGCCTGTCGATCTACTGTTCTGAGGCCAGCCCTGCCATGCATTTTACATGTAAGCAAGAATTGCATGTACCAACACTTGTGCCAACTTGCGGATGTATACGCAGAGGCGCCCTCTACAGAGGAACCATGTTATCATATCCCGCTCGTCCTCCGCTGAACTTGCAAACATGGCGACTGTCTCGGGCATGATTTGATCACGTTCAATCATCACAGTGCTGTGTGCGAGGGGGAGCAGACAACTGACCCGGGTATTCGATGGTGGAATAACTTAGACTGCTCTCAAACCTGCCACTATGACAACACCTACTTGTCATTTTACGATGATAAAAAACATGATATCTGATATGCCAGAACTGGGAGCCAAATCAAAGTCGGCTGCGTATAGTAGTAGAATCTTCTAAAGATGGAAGCCACTTTGAAATCACAGCCTTCTTATATCTCCATGCCTTTGTGTATATCGCTTTGTTGGTAAGAGTAAAGATCAGTCTCTTCCACAGATATTGTCAAAGGAAAAGGATGCTTTCATCCATAAAAATCGAGCGAGTTTGTTCTGGGTAATGTATATCTTTGAGCTAGACGTTATGTTGGATGTTTAAAGAAGTTCATAACGGAATACGTTCACGAGACATTGGTCGCCGAATCGATATGTTATTTTGCTACGACAGATGAAAGGTGTTCCGCCTACGATCTGTCATCTGATCCATGTCTGTCGTCACAGAGCTAATCTTCAAGTAGGATAAAGCGATTTGTTGATAAGGGTGGTGGAGAGCAATGAGTCACAGTCCAGTCCAGTCCAGCCTAGTTCACAAGCCAGTCCAGTCCAGTCCAGTCCAGCCTAGCCCACAAGCCAGTCCAGTCCAGTCCAGTCCAACCTAGTCCACAAGCCAGTCCAGTCCAGTCCAGTCCAGTCCCGTTTTTCAATCGACTGAGCAAGTTTGTGCTACATCCGTGCTTACACTCTTAAAAAAAGGTTTTTGGGCTTTTCAAATTTCAGCCAAGAGGAATATGCGCCCAGCAGAAGTTTTTCAGAGAAAAAAATTGGAAAATCCTTGAAGGTATTTGAGCTTGTAAAAAACCACGAAGTGTTTTTCGTTTCCCTGAAAAACCTCGGGTTTTGAGGTTTGTTTATTATGAGCCAACGGAATACGCGCCCTGATTTTTAAAGAGCATTTCGGGTGGACTACGTTCTACGTACTATCAAGTATTGTATACATGTATATTGTACAATACCAGAAGTACTCTCGAAAGGATGCATAATAAATCGAACAAACAATATTGGTGTACAAATGCAGAACTCCATTTTAATATCAGCCACAATAATACCAATAATATTCTATAAAGACGGATTTTGCCGACACATTTAGACATATATTGTGAATGATATTTTCTATGGTGCTGGGATAGGACCAGGGAAATGAGAGTATTCGTAAAAGCTGGATCGCTGGACGGCTGGATTCACTCGATTGTGAGTCATGGATCACCACCGCCTGGATTGGCGATCGGTGATTCATGAGTCCCAATCCAATAAATGCAGCCGTCCAGTGATCCAGCTTTTTCGAATACCCGGGAAAGGCCCAGTGAAAGGACCACGGTATAATTTTTTCTGAATGGGTCGACTTACTAAGTAAATCGCCTCGTCCCCAACTTAAGACGTCCCGTCCAGAAAAATGTATACCGATGTCCTTTCCCAGCCACTGTAATATTCAAACGTGGCTGCCTAGGATACAAAAATATTACTCCGTTTACAAATAAGTGAAAAAATTAATATCTGCCTTTATGTTGACCCATACAAGAGTTGTGAAGCATCACCAATTGTTGTACTCTTGCTCAAAAAGTATCGATGGTCATTGTATCGATCATGCCCGGGCGATCACTATTTCCTTTCGTGAAGGAGCGCTTTTTCACCGCGCTCCGCCCCGCAGCGCAAAACTTAGCTGGGCTCTTCATGGTATTACTGAATTTATTCAAGGACCGGCTGGTTTGGAGAGCGACCGTACCGCTGACGCCCTTAGAAATAAAGGTTTTGAGCACGGCGAACACCAATATGCACCCGGTTGAGGTTTTTAAAAAATGAAAAACCCGAAGTGATTTTCGAGATTGTGAAAAATCTCTACAAGCGAAAGCTAGAGCCCAGACTCGCGTAATTTACAAAGTTTCTCGGACGTGTGGTGGCAGCCAGGCTCAACAGACATCTTGCGGCCATTATGACCGCCCTTACCACAGTCACAGTGTGGCGACTGGCTTGCTGTCCGTCATTCACAGCGCTCCAGAGAACTTCGACAAGAGACACAGTGTCGCAAAGCTTCTCTTAGACTAATCCACTGCAACTAATCAACTTTTACTGGCAGGTGGCTACTCGACTCTGTGAAACAAAAGGGAAATCGAACACTACATTAACCTTACGTCATTACATAATCCCAACAGTCAGGACTCCCAAGCACACCGCATGCACTTCTAATCACACGTAACAGTGCAGTCATGTACAGTACATGTACATGTTCTCTAAAGATTCGTCATTTATAAATATTCTGAACCAGAATAACCAACCGATACATCCAGTTAAAGGACTGTGTATATATATAAAAAACATTGCAAAATTTCAAAAAGCGCCTGACGTTCAAAATTGATACTTTTCAGCCGTTGCGTTGAAACAATATGGGGGAACGTGGTTAATTAGCATTCTCCACGACCCGCGTCTAACATAATTGACGATAGATGGCATGTCCACAAACCGCGTCATCGCGGGCCAATTTTGGAATGTGTGAAATGATGCAATAATCGACGGAAAAATTAAGATATTTTGATTTATTGTGTCAAAATGAAAATACTTCCATCTTGCTAATAATGGTGAAGAAAACGCCCCAATTACCTTATTCTAAGTGGGACCTTTAAGTTTATTTCTTTATGGCCATATATATGATGTTGAATAACAGGCAGCCTCTGGACACATTTTTAGAAAATAAAGGCACAGTGTTTTTACAAAGGTCGAAACGGTAATATGAAAAAAGAAAATATCAAATTTGTTCGCATTCAATTTAAAACTATTTTTTCCAATTTTTTAAGCTACATTCTGGAAGAATGAAGTACCTAACAAATGAAACTAACTTGATTTAGTGAGATATAACTTTTAAAGGTATATTTTGCAACTTTTCCGTGCCTTGTATAGGCATTCCCGCTAATCAGATCGTTGTCTCTGCGTAAATTTGGCTCGGTCGCCGTCGTCTCGCCCGGGTGTACATGTATACTTGGTCTTTGGCCGTTCTAAACTGTGCTAAGGGTGATCTAAAACCCTGAACTAAAGGTAGAGATATGTGAAAAGTAGACCAATTTTGTAAAGTAGGCCTATTTGAAATTTCAGAATTTGGTGAGAAATCTCACACACCATCTTCCTATACTTTCAGATATTTTCTGAAATTCTACAATGCATTTTTTCTGTACGGCGCGATCCTTCAGATACATCCCTTGAAACATCCAAAGTACCGTCTCACTCATACAAACCACACTCTCCTTGTCTCACTGCCATGGCCACGTACACGTACATGCATATACCGAGTGCATGGATCACCCGCTGGGCAAAGTCGTACAACAGCTCAGGTTTCTCGTAGGGAGTTTTCGCAAATCTCCCGAAACGTCACCGCGAACGCCTATCTCACTGTTCGACATAGTTATCGGGAGGTCGAACAATGGGATAGGCGTTCAGGTTGGCATTTCGGGAATTTGCGAAAACTCACTCCCTACTGCCGCCAAGAGCACAGCCAAAGTCACCACACGTTCACGGTCTGGGGCCAGCATTCACACACTCAATTCACACACTGGAGAATCAGCACCACATTTCCCGAGGAGTTAGAGGTACGATCCTGAAAATGTCATCCTTATTCCCGAGGTGATCTCGCTAACACACAGAAAATCCTCAAATTTCGCATCAAAATCATAATTAGATGGCTCTACATTTTAAATTCGCTGGAAAAACAACTCATCTGGTAGTTCCTCCTTATGCAGCAACTGAGAAGTAGTAAAAATTAGCAGTGAAACTAACCACTTATTAGTTTTCCTAACTATAAAAATGTAGTGAAAAATAACCACATCAGTGGTTAAGAATTACTATTTCGATAGTTAAACAACAAATTTCACAATTGGTGCGACAGGAACTACCAAAGTAGTAAAAAATGCCGTAAAATAGTTATTTTCTACGAATCAATTTTAAAAGTGTATTTGTCATTTAGTATTTGATACCATCACACTCCAAGGGAATGTGCCCCAATCACATCAGTGTATCCTCACATGGCACTTCCTTCCGACTAGCCACAACACCACGTTCAATCAAACACTTCAGCCTTTGAATTTGTTCATTCTCTCTATTCCAAAACGATCATATTATCGTATAGCTTTCATTCGCCGCACCAAAAAGGGAGATGAGTCATATGTTAAAGCCACTCTTTTATGTACCGTCCGGGGAAGGAAATCCCTAGAACAGGGTAGCGAAACCTCGCTATCAGCAAGAATTCATGAAGACTCCTATTGTCAATATTTTGAACCTAGTGCCAGTTAAAATGCTTTAGTATGGTTCCAAATTCTTAGGGCCAAATTCATAGAGGGCGTTTAGCGCAAAACAGCGTTTAACTACTGAATAGACAGGTTCAGGTCCGTCATGTTAATCTTTACAGAATACAATAGGCCCTGAAACTGATTACACAGAAGTTACCCACGTCTAACCCTTAAACGCCCTTTATGAATTTGGCCCTAAGGGTCTTTATTTATTCTTGCTATCAGTTCACCGACGATCATGCCCGAAGTCATTCTCCGTTGTTGTAAATGTACGCTGGTCGTTTTCGATGGCGATTCAATTCAATAACCCTTGCAACACTAGCCTCAAAGACGACAGAATATCTAACTATTGTGAAATATCTGACATTTGAAAACTATAAGCTATTACTGGTGATCAAATTCCGTTGTTCAATACTAATATTAAGCCTTTGCTCATGTCTATGTTACACCACCCTTAGGATATCAAAACAGTCATTGGTACATGTAGTTTATTAACAATGGTCTGAATTTTTGATTGGTGACAAGTAAATCTGCTACACCGGCAAAAGTGTCCATGCATGGATCATTGATGAGGCCTACGATGGACCTATGATAATTATCACAAACCACTTGATAATCAAACCACGTTTTAAACTTGAATCTCATCATATAGATTCTATGATGGCCCATGTTAGGTAGATCCACTGATGGCCCATGTACCATCCATTGATGAGAGTTCCGCCATAGGCCCAAAGACGGCGGTCCCATAATTTTTAACGTACGCAGCAAAATACAAACCCATTTCAGTACCAGTTCACCAATTCTGATAAATTGTTTTGATGGCCCGTCAAAAAATACATAACGGATTCCATCCATGGGTCAATGATGGGCACCGGTAGATTCTCCATATCCATAAATGGGCACATGGATCGAACGTTGATGATTAATCGCCGTCGTAGATCCATGTATAGACACATTTCCCTGTGTAGTTAATTACTGTAGTATGAGAGTTCGACTGGTGACTAATAAAATCTGCCAGTGATCGACTGAAGAAGTGTCAAAAATGTAACATAATGCTTATTGCGCAAAAATTAATGCAGGTAATAAGATCAAACTAACTGGACACTTAAAGTATTGATCGCAGCTCCATGTTGTAAAACGTTTGTAAAAATCAAGTATTTGGTGACTTATTCAATATTAAAAGCATACAATCTTTTTTGTGACACCTGGTATATGCAACTGAGGTGGAGGATTCCGTCCATGGCAAGACCACACGCATACAGAGCAAATATTGGGACAAACCAAAAATAAATTTTCCATCAGAAAACATATTGGAACTTATTACTTTCCACATCATAATATTCCTCAGTTATTATAACGTGCACTTTTTAGAACCTCCTTGCAAAATACATTATCATATGACTCACACCCGTCGAGCAACATTTTTTTATTATGTCTCGAAAACTTGCTCGTCACATTTTCATTCCACAAATCAATGTACATGAAGAAGCAATACAAAATATGAACAACGACAACAACCATCGAGACTGGATGAATATTTCGCTGAACGGCCTCAAACACCGTAACGACCCGAGACCCCAACGGCAAATAAAAGCTGTCGCACGACATGCCATACGTATGCGAGTTTCAGCAAACCAAAACATCTTTCCCGTATGACGTAGCCGTATTGACTTCACGTATGATGTAAAAATATTTGTGACGTGGTCATACGTAAAATCGATACGGATACGGCATACGGGAGAGATGTTTTAATTTGCTGAAACTCGCTATCTTTCCCGTATGACGTAGCCTTATTGACTTAACGTATGATGTAAGGTAATTTGAGACGCGGTCATACGTAAAGTCGATACGGATACGACATACGGGAGTTTCAAGTCAGAAACAACTGATTTTCCGACGCCTTCTATTTTCACAAATTGTCTGAATTGTCATCAGAGTCTTAAGGGTAAGTTTAACGTCGGGAAACAAAGGAAGTTATTCTTCGAAAAATCTGCAAAATAGGACAAGTGTTCACTGGGAGGGCCCTTACGGCAGTGGCGGAAACCACTAGCATGGAAACGACCACGAAATTAAAGGAACGGCGTGGTTCTTCAAAGGGGTAAGCCGTTCGTGTGTTCATTATTATACTGGTGGCTCAGGGAAATGAAAATACACAATGCACTTATAATGCATGCTAATTCGGTGAAACTTGGCATTCATGGTCTTTGTGTATCTATATACACAACAGCAATGTTTAGATGTTTTTACACATAAAGGCATTTTGGAATTCGAGTTCAATTTTCAAATTTTTGAACGAACGGAGAGGCCTTTAAAGATACAATGCTTTGGCTTTTCTCAGTTGAGTCACATACTTTAGTTTTTATAAATGTTTTATATATCTATACACATAATGGCATATGATATGTACAGTAAGTATATCCATTTTACTTTACAAAACATTGCTTAGATAGATTTAAAAACACATGCACAATGATCACAGTTGATTCGTACAAACGCGTGAATTCTGAACGTGCCCGGCGTATAATTATATTCCTTTTGAAACTATGCATATTCCCAATTAGAAAAGTCAATTTTGCACAAAAATGTCAATATGCATATTTTTTCATAAGGTCTGCCTCGGCTTTTCCGCAGGGTTCCATACAGCACCGTAACGGGATATAGCAACACAGGCAGGGCATAATTATGGAGGAGGCCGCCAGGCAGCCCCAACGTCCCAGGCAGTGCGGACCTGTGCAGGCACACGGCGCGTCCGCACTCGTAAAATCCTCATCAATTTCTTCATCAATGTACATGTGATAAAATAATCCCCTAACGAAACACAAACACGTGGTCATATGAAGGCAGACGTTGGCGTTGTAACCGCATTTTCCGCCGCACATATACCTATAGGGCGGGTCCACCGGGTGCGTACACCGGTGAAATCGTAACATCAGACGTTGCTTCGGGGACAGAAGGTCCCAGTTTATCATTGGCGGCTGCGTCTCAGGGTCGGACACGATTTCCTTCGAGATGTCTCTTTTCAATTCTTCCTCACTTAACCCCCGCGAGCCGTCATGGAGATGATGTCTCTCCCGCCTACGTTCAGAATCGTACATCCCTACGTACACTTTCAATGATTCCTTGAAATTCGCCGGAGAACCTTGATTTGATTTCACCGATCCACTATTTTCACTTTTGCTATATCCATTTTTTCGCACGATTCTCGGTGAGTACCCCGGCGATACGCTGGGGGACTTGTCAAAATCGTGTTCTATTTCGATGTGGTCGGCTTTCAGTTCGCTAGTTGTAATAGGAGCGCCAGTAATTTGTATGTGTCGGTCGAATGTAAACACCGTTGGCGTATCCAGCTCGTTCGGCGACTGCGCAGACGACGCCGGCTGTCTTGTGATCGGAAGTGGCTGGGGATCGGTCCTTTCCGCCATCTTGAAACGCGTTGCCTGAAACGAAAAGATGAAATATATAAATAGTGTACGGTCACAAATTGCCCTGCAAGTGGTTTCCACTCTGGCTTCACTGTCTCACCAAATGAACCACAGCCCCTGCCTCATGGGCGCTGAAGTCGGACGTCTGTGGAGTGATCTTCTCGATCACTGACAACAACGAAAGACGTCTTGAGAAAAGCAGCAAATGGTCTTCACATGTTGAAATCTCTTCGACAATGAAAACAGACGAAACAGGATTAAACACTTAAAAGAAAAAGACCATTAATGGTTAATGCACAGAAGAAGAAAACTGTCTCCGGATGAAAACGGATATGATCGCTCTTCTCCGTGAGCATTAGGCGCTGTGCATGAAAAACGGTTTGTTGGCGACATGGGGAAGCTGCGCTCTCAGAAATAATGGTTTATGAGCTTTCAAAAACCATTTGAGTTTTTTATTTGACCAAAAAACTCTCCAGTTTAAAGGTTTTTCAGAAGCTCCAAAACCTTTGTTTCTAAGAGTGGAAGTGGATACGTTGACGCATCGCGATGATTCTGTGTAGCTCTTCGAGAAATATTTCAGCTGGAGGTATGAAATTTGGTGATTTTGATTCAGGCTAGATGCGTATCACATGTCTGAGATCCGGATTTGATTTATCGCCGATTTCCTTTACTTGGTATAGGGGTGTACGTATACATTATCTAATTGAGTTAACCGGTAACCGTATTTGTCATATCTAACCATGGTTGGAAAGATTGACGATTGGAATATGCCAAACATCAAACTGAAACGAAAGAAACATCTGTCGTAAAAAAACGAAATGTGCTAATCTTTTTACACCAGCGCGGACTGGAAATGGGCCTCCTGCCAGAATACCAGGATAGGGTTGTCCTCTCGGCGAAGCATTCGACAAAAAAAAGAAATTGGATGAAGAAAGACAACAAAGACAAAAAAATAGACACCCTTTGTTACTCAGAAATTCTATCCATGGCATTTCTAAGCTTTTCACCGGCGTAGTATCAGTGAGTGTTCCTGTGTGTGAGCATTTCCCCTACATCTGATCAGGACTCGAATGGTTGGGTCTAGTAGTCGCCGTATCCGTGAATAGGGGAACAATAAAGGGAACACTAAAACATGAGAAACACTGATAGATTCATACACCGGTGGCCCTAATAGTATACGTTTCTTACCAAGAGTAAATATCTGCCAAAAGAACTAAAAATCGGCTGCGGACACTTTACACTCGTCTAGTTTGAACGGTGCTTCCAACCTCCGTGGCTGGAAATACTTACACAATGTAATGATGAGGCTTATAACCAACAGGCGTCATTTACACCATCAACACCTTGGGGGTATGGACGGTCGTAATAACGTAATTGACGAAATCACACATAAACACGCGTGGGCATCAGATGACATCAAGCGACGCGTGAAGCAGCATCCGTAGCAGGGATACGAAATAGAGAATATCCATACGTACGTATTACTCTCCTTGCGTGCGATGCGAGTGTGTGACAAACATTATTGTGTCATGCCCGATTCATTCATATGTTATCCTCGTAGATACTCTACGCCCACGCGTTGTTTCTGCGCATAAATAGATACAAGATACGGTAATACACGTAATGGTGATGACGCCATGCCTATTACTATTCCAACGCAAAAAGATAGCCACACCGTAAATAATAGATTTTCCGGATTTTTCTCTTTGTGCAGGTTCCTGGTGGTGACGTCAGTTGCAGACATGATCGATCAATTTTCAGATATATTGATTAGTTACTAGCAAGTGCCTACGGACAGATGACATCATCGGGAAAACATGAACGAAACATTGACAAATTGTGGAGGTGGGGGCTCACCACGCCCAAAACTCTACGCCTATGTTCAAAATATGGATTCACAAAGAATTCAATTTTTTCCCCCAAGTGCACACTGACTACAAGTTTCAACATTACTGTTGTGTGCACAGATTTAGATGTGGAACCTCCCTTTTCGGACACCTCTCTATCAAGGACATCCTCTCTTATACGGGACATTATAAGTTTGGTACCAAATTGGTTGTTTCCATTCAATTTGACCTCTCTAATCAGGACACCTCTCTATTAAGGACAGTACATCGTGCTTGAAAACGTCTTGTACAAAGAAAGTCTGGCATGCGCCAAACTAATAAGTAAAGAACTTCTGGCTGCGCGAGACTACTATGATAAAAATGACCATTGCAGAGTTTTTACAATTAAAAATGCTCTCAAAAGAAGATATGGAATGATTATTTATTAACATTTCCTGAACATATACCTTCTAATTATAACTTTACATAAATAGGTTGGCGTTAGGTCGCGTGCTTTTCTTTCCTCGTGACAATATACAGCAAAATAGTTACAACCCCACAATCACGCTTTAAGTCCATGATAAGGCCACGGTGACCCGTTATAAATGTTTCGCCAACTTCGCTATTTTGCCGCTACGCGGCGCGTTGGGTCCTTGCGTAAAGGCCACGGTCACCCGTTTCGCCAGCTTCGCTATTTTGCCGCGGCGCGGCGCGTTGGGTCCTTGCGTCAAGAATCTGATAGCGAACGCGAAAGAAGAAGAGGAATAAGGAGTATTGGATTAGAACTGTAAATATTAACAAGTAATAAAAACGTAGTTTTTTATCCCCTTTTGTCGGCCTTTGTTCCTTTACTAATGAGGGGCGTGGGTGGCTCGAGCGTGATGGGGTGCGTCATATATCTGATGTGGAGCCCAAATGTAGACTAGCGTGACATTTCGTGAATAAACACATTGGGAAGTCTCGGGGCCTTCCCCTAAAAAAATAACATACGGACTACTAAATATGCATTTCCTGGTATCTGGAAATAAAAATTTTAAAAGAAACTTTTGTTGTAAGACGGCGGAACAGCCGTGCTCCTCCCAGCTCTCGGCCTTGACACGCATGTCTAGACACGTCTAGACGCCTCCCGTCCGCGCTTCCGACGTGGAAGACAAACAGCCCATCGGAATATATTACACATGGTGGCAAAACGGTCCAGTTCGAGCCGTCATGTACTTTATAATATATGCTTTATTGGAAAAATACTAACCAGCGAGACAGTTTTTTTCCGGTTTTCCCTAAACGGTGAAAATCGATATTATCTTCAGTGATAACATCCTTTCTTGCATTGAAACCAAAACAAAAGACAAGATGATGCGCACAAAACCAAAAGGATCGAAGAGGAGCCGAGCCCAGCATTAAAGTGAATTTCGCACGAGCAAAACAATGCACCTCGATTTCCCGCGTATCAGTCTCTTTTGGTGAGTGTCTGAATAGCGATCTCAAATCCTTGGGGGTCAAAATGTACAAACTTACTGCCACAAAAAAACGTGTGGGGAAAAATCGTACAAGCCGAGCGGCGACAAGGTGGAATATTGGTTGCATTAAACGGTCAGCGAAGAGCAGTGCCCTTTTCCTATGTTATAAGTGCTTTTATTGCGGGAGGATCTAGGCAATATAGCATAAAGAGCTTTGATGGTCCCCCATGTGGACAACGTGTCCCTGATGCAAGTATCAATTCGTGTCTTGTACCCCCCCCCCCCCCCTCCTCAAGGGTACGACACCTTATCACCCTATAACGACATCTTAAGGCTCAAGCATCACCCTTTTTTCACCAATGCTACTTTTTCTTTCGTCAAGACATCACCATCAACAATATATCAGTTATCACCGTCATATAAAGTAACCGAACTAATTTTACTGGGTAAGGCTGTATGTTCGACAAGACATCGACACATTAGCATCCTTATTCTTTCCAGCTTCGCCAAATTTTCACTAAAGGAAAAATAAATACTACTCAAGCATCGGCAAAGATTAGTGGTGATAGCTTAATTACCCTTGAGGAGGGGGGGGGGGGGTACAAGAAACGAATTGATACTTGCATAAAGTATGCAAGGGGCCACGTCGGATGACGAACACCGCAGAGACAGTCAAGAAGATCAATATTGCACAACATATTTCGGCCCATAACACGAAATCAGCCGCGAAAGAAGTATGTGTAGTCAAGTTGCGTGAAGGATTCGCAGTTTGTACAGGACAGCGGCCACCCCCTCCCCCCCCACGGGCAGCAGATCAGATCAGAAATAATGCTAACCTATTTGAGCAAAAATCCCATTTTATCCCTCGGTGATTGCTATTTGTCGTTGTCTGTTTATGTCTTGTCGTGGTAATTACCATTAGCCGTACGCTGGGAGGGATACTGGTGATGAATATCCGCTCATATGGGATGTCATCTGCAGGACATCGGGGACATGTGGCAATAAATTTGCAAATCTTTAGAGACGGCGTTTTTTCCCTAAGAGAGAGTGGTTGTCTCTCATGTTCGCCTTTATTAGGGCTGATGTAAGGTAGAAATCATCCCACAGTTTTTAGCAGCATGAATTCACTCATATGAGATATGAAGGTTTTTGAGCTTTTGAAATATCTTTGATGGTTTTTCGGCACAAATATGCACCGGGAAGAAAATTGAATATCCCGCAGAAGTTTTTTCAGACTCAAAAGCCAGTAGGGTGCATATAGCGTATTGGACGAAAAACCTTTAATTTCTAAGAGTGTAACTGAGTAAAAATCGAGCAATGGAAATCAACATAAATCCTTTCGCAAGTATTTTCCATTCCTAGAAAACTGTTTTTGAAAGAACGAAAAAAAATCGAAAACGTTATACTCAACTTTAATAGTAGCCAGAATTTTTTTTACACCCTGTATAAGGATGAGCATTACGCTGACATTAAAGATGCCATTTGCAAGAGGCGAACAATGGAGCTCAACATAAATCCTTTCGCATGTACATGTATTTCCCATTCCTGGAAAGAGTTTTTTGAAAGAAATTAAAAAAGTGGAAAAAATTATACTCAACTTTAAAAGTAGCCAGACATTTTTTTACACCCTGTATAAGGATGAGCAGTACACTGACATTATAGATGCGCGTCTCTAGGAGATGCCATTTACAAGAGGTGAACATTGCAATCGCAACACGACACGGCGCCGACGTGCCGGGAAAGGTTACTGGCAACATCAAA